>NC_081413.1:309417851-310017851 GCF_030272615.1 Cryptomeria japonica
AGGATTTAATCTATATGAGCACAAGAATAAGCTAAATGTATGCAAGATGGATGCAAGATTAAGCTAGATGGATGAAAGATTATGCTAGATGGATGAATATTAATCTATATGAATTCAAGCAATCATAATGGAACTAAATATGCAAAAAGATAAACTAAGATGCAATAATCTCAAAAACACAATATCTTCAATGACTCCAGAGCAAAAATTGCATAATAACAATAAATCTCCAAGGTGTTTTGAATGAGAGATGAAGGCTGAATTTATAGAGACTCAAAAGAGAGACCAACGGTCAAGATCGATTAGCAATGAGTGGTTGATATTCCTGAAGAAAAAACATAATTTAGGATAATTGAAATAACTGAGAGATCATATTCAGTTAACCTTGAGATAGATTCCAATTATAGCTTGATTGAAATGCATTCAGGTTATAAGTTCGAGTTTGCATTGGAGATAAAATTTAGTTGATTCCATGCACTTGAGATAAAAATCTAGGTGATTCCATGCACTTTTCTTTAATTTATTCAAGAAAAAAGCCTTTTCAATGCAATTGAACTTATTTTCTCAAAAGCTTTGAGTTTTAATTTAAGAGAATGTTTAATTCAATTTAATTGCTTATTTGATTTTTCAAGTTATCTCAATTTAGAAGAAGAAATATCTCAAGTTTGATTTCTTCTTTCAATTTAATTATTTTCTTTTATTTTCAATTTAACTCTTTCTTTTGGAGATTAATTCCTCTTTTTGTGCTAAATCTCTTTTTTTGTAAATTAATTCCTTTCTTTGATGATTAAATGACAAATTTATTAATTAATTAAATATACTAGGATATTTAATTAAATAAATAGGATAATTGATCAAAATGATTTACTTGGAATGATTTAATTAATTAAAAAAATATTTAATTAATATAGAGTGATTAACTTGCCATCTAACATTAAGGTTGATTTAATTGCCTTTGGTTAGGACCTTGGTGATGTTGTCAAGATTAGGGGCCCATGGTTTAGGTGACCATTTTTGGGGTATTACATTTTGCCCTTTGAATTAATGTGCGAGCAATGCGTTGGTTCAAAGAATAGTTGATGTCTAGGAGATACCAGTTCTAAACTTGATTGATCACGAACCAGATGAAGAGCGAGGTGTTTAGCTTGATTTGAAGCGATGAAACTAAATAAATTTGATTAAAGCGATATTGATCCTGGACTTGATTGAACTAGGACCAATGAAGAGCAAAGATACCAAACTTGAACTTGATGGATCAAGAAGCGGATCTTATTGATCTAGGACTTGATTGAACTAGATGCAACGATTAAAGATAAAATCGATCTTGAACTTGATGGATCAAGACACGATGAGTGAAGATAAACTCTCCATCTTGATTTGATGCGATGAAATTGAACACCTGCTTAGATTGAGCGTGTGATCAAAGATACTCTTTAAACCCTTGATTGAGTTTAAATGAATAATCAGCTTGATGAAAAGTGATGAAACTGATTAACGTTAAGAGGTTGATTCAATTGAAGACAATAGCAACTTGATTTGATGCGACAAAACCGATATGCCCCTAGAGAAGCGATGAAGATGAGATGCCCCTAGCGATAAGGGCTTGTTTGATGTTCTGTAAAGATTAGCTGCTCGACTTGTAATGAAGATTTTGAAAGAAATTATCGACTTTGAGGATGTGATCATTGATGATGATGATGTCATGAGTATGCCCCCTCAGGAGCAAAATCGAAAGATAGCGAGGGTACAATGATTTTAGGCAATTTGATAAAAAGATTAAGCAATTAATGATTTGAGCCCCAAGAATGATTCAGAGGATCATTTGAAGATTTAGCGTTGACCGATGAGAAATTGAGTGCAAATTGAAGAAAGAATGAGCATTTGATGAAAGTGCTAAGTGGTCTTAGTTGCGTGAATTTGACTAGGAGGATGATCTCAGATTTCTATTTCGATTTCGAAAATGGAATCAGGACGGTCAAATTAGCTTAGGGTACAATTTTCACGTCCATCGAAGCAAGATTGAAAATTAGGGTTTAGGCTATATAAGGGGTTCATGTGTCATTTTCACCTCCCAAAGTTTGAAATTTGAAAAATCCCTCTGCGAAGAAAAATGGCCATTCTGATCTAGGAGCATCGATTCGAGCGCCAGATACTACATAATCAACCACGAAACTACGACCCAACAATAAGTGATCTATCTTTAGCTTATGAATTTCTCAATTTTGAATTTTTGTTGAATTTTTTGCATTTTATTTCATTCAAAAGTTATTTGTATCATTTTGTCATGTGGTGAGACACTGTCTTTCGTATGACAAACTGTCCCTCTTTTGTTTTGTTGTTTGAGCATATAAGATTTATCGTTTGATCTTGTCCCATGTCTCATATGAGATTTTTCTTGGGTGCCCCTTATATCGTGCGAGAGGATACCATTTCTCGTATGGGAATTTTTTATTGTGGAGGATGTAATCCTTACTCGTATGAGTTTCTGTTGGTTTGGTGAAAACTCGTATGAAAAACAACAAGCCTTTTTGAGGGTCTAAACATGAATTTTTGATTTGGCATTTTGTGTATTTGGCTTCTCGAGTATTTTTAGCGCAATTTGGATTACTTGCTGATATTTTGTATGTTTGATTTTGCAGGTTCGGTTGTCAGATATCTTGTTTCCGTGTCTATATCCATCGATGATGAGGCTAGTCTGTGGTTTATCAGATGTAGATAGAGCACATATTGATTTGTGCAGTTTTGGGTACCTTTTAGAGATGGCGGGTATCCGTGTGAATCATAGGATGCTGACTGCGTTAGTTGAGCATTTCCATTCAGAGCATAACACCTTCCATCTACCAGTTGGAGAGCTGATGATTACACCAGAGGATGTGTACAGGATTTTGAGGATTTTATTTGCTGGAGACAAGGTTGACTATGATTCGACTCAACGACCAGGTGTTTTAGCACTGAGACAGATATTTCATGATGAGACCATTCTGGAGTGTGTCATCACTTGGGATGATATGATGAGTAGATACGGGGATCAATATCCTCTGGCATGCATTCTAGCAGGTATTATCGGTTTTTTTTTAATGCCTGATAGAGGACAACAAGGTTTTCTTTGTCGTTGGGCTAGGATGCTTGAGAGGTTGTTGACCCATCCTGAGAGATTAGGGTGGGGATCATGTTTACTTGCCCATATGTATCATAAGATGCATGAGATCGCCTATAGAAGGGCGAAGAGTATGGCGAAGGGAGTTTTGGTTCTGCAGATTTGGGCTTGGGAGCATATCCCAGTTTGTAGGCTGATTGTAGAGGATGCGCGAGAGAAGGGTCAACCCATTGTATATAGATATTCAGGATATGTTACTCAACCTCATTTGGGAAAGACAGATTAATGGAGGAGATAGCTGGATGATTTGATCATGGTAGTGTGGAGACTGTATAGGGGTCTAGAGCTATGGGATGATTGGAGAGCTTAGAGGAAGGGCATGTTCATGGCTCGACCTCTCATTGGTCGATTAGTGTCTATCATTGAGAGGTTTGTAGTATCCAGAGTGATGAGGCAATATGGAAGACCACAGGGTATATCCCAGGAGTTTACAACTTATGCTCGGTATGGAGACGAGGAGAGACGAGGATGGGCATCGAGACTATCATATGCATTGAGCATGCAGGAGCTAGTGGGGTTACAACGAAAGAGATGGGATTACTTAGAGGATGTCATAGATGCGGGGGTATTGCCCCATTACAAAGATTGGTTCTAGAGACATCATTTTCCTCGGTTCACGGATCTTGGAGAGCATGAACCTCTTATAAAGGAGGCTGAGGATGAGGCACCAGTACAGGCATAGGTACAGGGACAGGTATAGGTATGAAGAGCAGAGGTTCCTAAGTGGGTAGGAGGTGACCCCGGGGTGAGTAGTAGCAGGGTACCAGCTGGAGAGAGACAACGATAGAGAGGGGTGGGTGGATCTCTAGGGGTTGTTGAGGTTGAGGCTGCTGGATCTCTAGGGGCTGTTGATGTTGAGGCTGGTGGTGCCAGGGCAGCAGAGGGTGGTGGTGAGGAGGAAAGAGCAACGCTTAGGCAGGTGAGGCAGTGAAGGGATGAGAAGGGAGGTGGAGAGGCTATGAGAGAGTAGGGGGTACCAGACGTAGTACAGTCCTTGAGAGCAAGGGTGACAGGTTTGCAATCACAATTGATAGTGGCCCAGACGCAGCTTGCAGAGTGGGACCGACAACTTGCTGAGGTCAGAGCAGAGTGTGATGCTCTCCAGTGAGAGGTGTTACATCAGATGAGTCGAGCAGCCTATTATGTTGCCGCTTATAGTGTAGCGGTCCCAGTGGCATAACAGGTTGTTCCATATTCTCAATATATGGCTCGATCGTAGGGAGCTATGGCACCCAGATAGGACATCGGTCAGCAGGCACCACCTCCTCCACCTGGCAATGAGGGAGAGGCAAATATATAACATTGTTATATCTCTTAGATTTTGTTATACACCCCATTTTTGTAGCCCATACGATTCTTGCTCCAATGAGACAATGTATATGACAATTGATATCATTTGTACGCTGAGACATTGAGATTATGATGATATATTAAGCTCTTGATTTGATTTCATCGTATTTGTGTTGATTGATTATGAGATGTCTTTCTATATGCTTTATTCTATATGTATGCATATCTTTTCAGTATGGATGTATGCAATGCAGAAGAATATGAATGTTTTTTTTTTCTTTTTCGAGTAACGAGTAATGCAAATGTTTATTTTTCATATGCAATAATATGAATGCCAATAAGTAATAATGAAATGTATGGATCTATATAAGATGCTTATGTATGCAACTAACATCTCAATACACAAGTACTCGATTGAAGAAACAGTGATGAAAAATAGACCACTTAGCTGAGAAATGATGACGCTTCAAACTCTCATTCAAAAGATAAAGAGATCATTGTTATCATGCCGAAATCACTCGAAATGCATAAAATTAAGAATGAATGCAACTTAAACCTAGTCAGTGGATTTGGAATGCTTAATTTTCATCACTGAGCGTTTTACAAGCACAACAGGAAAAATAGAGTTCATTCCTTTTCATATGCAATATTAATTATCTTGTTCGCAATGACCTTTTTTCGTTCATATCCTTGCACAAATTACGCATGCATCTGGATTGCACATTAAATAAATTCCCTCATGACAGTTAATGAAATAATGCCAACCTCCCTGTAGCATACAAATAAGCGGAGTCAAGGTATGTGTAGTGATTTCACCTTGATGTGAAGGCACTTATCACAGACACCCAGCTGATTAGATGTTTCCAGATCATCAGATTCATTCCTACAAGAAGAAAACAAAGAAAAGTATTATGCCTCAAATCCTTGCTTCTCTTAGTCAAGATAGACTTCCTCGAGTTACTCAGAGGGAATAATAATCGAAAGCCAATGTAAAAGACAACACAAAGAAAATTTTGTGCATATCTTCAAATAGTTTAGTGATTGTTTTCAGTAGCCTTGTTTTGCTTGTTTACTCAGTGATAAAACTCTTCAGTAGTTTGGAGACAGGTGAATCACTCAAAGTGGATGACCGGGTACCACTGATAGAAAGATGACTTGGTTGATACTGCTTAGGACATGTAAATTGATCAGTCGATTACCGTAAGACTAGGACATTGATCGATTTCAAGGCATGAGGGTTCCAAAAGAACCAGGATGTCACAAAAGCGACTAAAAGATATGTACAAGCTAAAGCAAAGATGCAACATTTCAGTACAAGAGATAAGACTAACCTGGACAAAATCTAGCAGCCATACTAATCTATGTCATTGTTTTGATTTATGTGATCATTGATAGGAATGTCTGGTTTTAAAGAGTAAATACCTCGTATAAGACCGATCTGTCTGGTTTTGAGTGTACCCTTCCCTGTATAAGACATGTTGATGTTTGATAGAGTGATAGATTGATTAAAAAGACATGCGATAAGTTTGATTGCAGTCCTTGAGAGTTTGTCTGTGGTTGGTTTGGTTTGAAGGATAGTCTATGCTTTCTTTCTTTGGTTTTTTCAGTTTTATTTTTTATTTTATGAGTTTTTTATTTTTAGGATTTTGTTAGGACATTTTATGATTTTTAGGATTTTGTTCAGGACAATTTATGATTTTTAGGATTTTTGTTTTGGACATTTTAGGATTTTTTTAAGGATTTTCTCAACTATGCCCCCAATATATAGACCTATATGATATGACAACCTACAGATTGCATGTGGAGACAATGAATTTTCGATATGACCTATGTTAATGCAATATGCATGATGAAGATGCATTTCCTATTCGAACAAGGATGACCATGTTTTTTTAGCACTTTGTAGTACACCAATTGAATTGGAGGTACACAAAATTTCATAGATAAGCGGTCAATCGATCCTTAAGGTCCCTTGAACCATTCAAATTAACACACTTAGTGACTAGGATTTACAAATGGAGACATTGAGAACTTCCCCATTGATTCTTGAAACTTTGATCTTCTTTTGCCCATGTGAGTGAAAATGATTTAATTCATGCTCTTGTGTTCACTAAATATCCTTAGCATCCTATATGACTAGCTACATGGATTATTCTAACTTCAAAAGCATCCCGAATAGAGCCTCTCTGCCAGCAAGCTTTTAGAGCTTCAACGAGGTTATAGACTGCAATCTCATGAATATTGTTCCATTGCTAGCAGGCGTCCATAGCCCTGATGGAGTTACTCGCATGTTCCCATAGTCAAGATTTTTTTTTTCGCATCTGCATGCGTGATATTTCAGTTATATATCATTGCTCTTTTGCCTTGAGATGAATATTTGGCATAGCATTTTTTCATTTTTTCTTTTCTTTCCTTGACGTGTAAGTAATGAAACCTACTTGGGTGTGACAATTACAGTGGCGCTGAAGTAGAATTTTAGATTTTTCACCAGTCATATGATCAACTAGGTGTCTCGAATGAATTAGAGATTTTGTTAATGTGTTTGAGATATAGCAATTGATAGATTTCGGGTTAACAAGTCTCAAATAGTGAAATCACTACTCAACCATAAGTAAAGCATTGTCACAGGGTAATGTTGAAAATGAATGACCTTAGGACCTCAAAGACTTCATGTCTGAATATCTAAGAAAGGAGATGACCCTTGTTTGTCTTGAATGCAAACAAATGATAAACTTGGACAGTTGCCTTGTTTTATTAATACTGCTATATGCAAATGCATAAACTTTATGAATGCGATGCATTTAAAAAAGAAACTATATGCAATGCAATGCTTTTAATAAAATGATATGCAATGCAGAAGCAAAACCTGAACTAACCCAACCCTTAGATATAGTATTGTTTAAAGTGAATGTTGTTCATAGGGTCAGGAAGTTTTGTGTAGGTAGTTCATTGTTCCAACATAAAGATGTCTTTCCAAGAAGGACTCAGCTAAGTGTACATGTCCAGCATCTCCAATGTTGATTTCCTTAGTTTTTGGATTTGGTGATGAAACTAGGGTAAAGTCTTATGCAAAGGATCGGATAAGGGGTATAGGAAAATGAAAAAGAGGTATTGGATCATGGATCAGATATTGAAAGTTTTGTGCATGAGCGAATGGAAACATTTGTGGGATCACCATTGGCACACATCTTGAGGGATGGTAGATTGATGGAGGAAAAGTGGATCTCAGATTTTGAGATTTGGATGGAGGAACAACTAGGGATTTTGGGACATAAGGATCCAAAATGGATGAAAGAGGTGATGGAGAAATAGATTTGGAAGGTTTGGATGGAGTAACAACAATCTTGGTTGTTGATTTGGATTTCTCTTTAGACTATTGTGCTTCAAGGAGACGCTTAGGGATCCACTAGGTTTTTTATTTTTCATGCTTTTGCAGTTTCTTGGAACGCATTGCTTCTAAAAGTGCCTTAGGAACCCATATAGCTTTTTATTTTGCTTTCTTTTGCTTAGTGGGCCTTTGTGTCCTTCTAGATGGATGGAATGTATGCGAAGATGTACGCCTTTTTTGATCCTGCACAATGGATGGAGGAATATAGGGTCCTAAAATGGATGGAAGAGATGAAGGGGAAGGCGTGTACTTGGATTTTGGTTTAATAGGGATACCACCATCTTGAGGAATGTCATCGAGGCCATGAACCTTAATATTGTCTTTAACATGGAGGGGTTCTTGCTTGTGAAGGTCTACCCCTTTACATTTATAAATATTTTGACTTGTAGGATCATGAGAGGGCTTTGTAGGCATGATGGATCCTTGAGGTGAACATAGATGATTATGACAAGGAGATGAAGATATAATTTGATCTTGAGATGGAAGGGGATCATCTTGGAAGAAGTGGAAAGGTATAAGTGAATCATCATGGGATTCTATGGAGATAGGATCTTTTTGAACCATTGGATGGGATGGCCGTTGAGATAGCACTGGAGGATCAACATTAGAAGTTTCATCATTAGGTTCATTATTTGAGGGACATGATATGGACTGTTGTTTAGAAGTCTTAGGAGATGGAGGCATCATGGAAGAGATGGAGGCTACATGTGGGCCATTGCTAGACAGAGGTTCATAATTTTGATCACGCTTGATAATGACATTTGGTTTCTCTTTAGGTGAATTATTATGATCTTCAATTTCAATAACACCATCATCAAGGAGGTCATGAATTTTATGTTTTAATTTCATACACATTGAAGTCTTATGTTTGTTATGCCTATGGTATGCACAAGAATTACTCAATATTTCACATCCCCATGTGGTTTTTTTAGGCAATATGATAAGATTATGCTCAAGTAGCTCTTCCAAAGCTAACTCATTAGATTGCCCCAAAGGTGTAAACTATTTAACTAGGAGATAGATGTCTTTTTGTCTTGGTGAAGGTGTCTTGTGATCTTATATGAGATTTGGATTTTGATTTTCAATTACTTTCTGTTCCACCTTATGTAATTGTTTTAACATTTCTTGAAGTCTAGTGTTCTTGATATCATGAAATTTTATCTCAAGAGGTGTCATTGAATCTTTTTGTTGAGCTTGAATGTCATATATTTCTTGCTTAAGATTTTGAAATTTATGGGCCAAGGTAGCCATGGGCTTCTTACTTTTGTCAGAATTTTTAGAAGAGCTTCTGGTTTGAACAGGCATTTACAACTGACGGAACCGAAAGCTAGATGTGAAGCAGAAGTCAAGATCAAATTGAAGCTAGTTGTTCGTTTAATGTAGTGATTTGAGAGAAGTGACTAAGATTCATTTTGGTTTCAGGAATGATCTATCCTGTATAAGATGTGATCTAAGTAGCTTAAGTTGATTAAGTAGTTGATTGAACTAGCTGAAAGATGATCGATAAAATCGTGCAACACAATGACAGGGGTACACTATCAAGATTGTTTATGCTCAAGATTATGATGACTAGTTTTATGTTTGTTGTAGATTGATTTAGGCAAGTTTGACTGTTCTGGATTGACAAAATCAGAAGTTCGTATGACAGAGTTTGCAAACATAGATGATAGTTTAGTGGCTTCTGAACGATAAAGACAGTTCCTCGTATGAGATGCTGCCTAAACTCGTACGATAGGTTGGTAGCCTCCAGATGACAATCTAATGGGTATGATGATTATTCGTACGACAATAAACAAAGGATTAGATGACAATTCCTTAAACCCGGATGACAATTCTAACAGGGCTAGATGATAATTTTGCAGTTCCGTACGACAGTTTTTATAGAGCCAGACGACAAACTGATAGGATCAATGAAGTTTCGTATGACAATACCTATGTAGTAGGACGATAATTTAGAAGACTCATACGATAGAGAACTAGACAGAGACGAGATTCTGACAGACAGAGTTTTGGTGATTGACAAAGACTAGATTTTTGAGATGGACTGAGTTTTTGATGACTTATGTAGACTAGTTTTTGACATGGACACAGTTTTGATCACTAATTTGTTTATTGTTTTCTCTAGTTTCAATATTTCAGTTTCAATTTCAGGGATGAAAATACAGTAAACACGCAAGATGTATAATGACATCAATCACAACACGCTAACCCTACAAAAGTTGGCTTAGAGAAGAAATTTTTTTCTTGCTGACTTAGGTACACACCCAATAGCTAATTAGAATACGACCGCTGAGTCGCACGCAATGGATTCTCAATGTTGTATTAGCCGACTCCAAATGCTAATGGGAGCATGATATGGCAAGTGTCTTGGGAGAGTTATTATCTCTCTTGCACAAAGATTATCCCCCTTTCAGAGGTGAATCAGGTAGCTTCTATCTTATAGTTCTTAGTTAGGAATTCCGTTCGAAATTACCCCTTCAAGTCACACAAGCGTGATTGAGGCCTATAGCCCGACAAGGTATCGAAACAAGCTGTAGTCACGTAAACGTGATTGAGACAGTGAGGCCCTACAAAATATTTGATATGAGAGATCTCAAAGAGAAAACTCAAATAATCCCATCCTCTGAGACTTTAATCACCAGAGGACTATTTATTATAGTGAGGTGGAATGCTCAGGTCCAACTATACTCACTTGGGTCGTTCTCATAGGGTGATTACTTTTTCCCACCGTGAAAGGCCCACTAAAGGTACACAAATTTCAAATTTAGAAAAAGCCTCAAGGGTCTAGATTTATGATTGTCTGTAAAAGACAAGAGCATACTCTCCTACCTCTCAGATTTTTCTTCAAGCACAAAAGACATATTTGTTCATTAACCAGATAGCAATTTAGGTGCCTAAAAAAATGAAATTAAAGAATACACTATGTTCACTTGAATCCCCTCAGGCAACCTACAAAGACAACGAATCAGTAGTCATATTATCTTTGTGTGATAGGCGTTTTCTTTGACAAGCGTTCTGCAAAAACTGATTAGGTTGTCAAAATTTCTTAGACAAACAGACAACAAGCCAAGGTCAGCATTAGTATTATCAATTTTCAATAAAGAACCTTAAGAATGCAGTCTGTTTTTAACACAAAAATACAGAATACCGTACGAGTATTCTCACCGGGTCGTATGATAATTTGCACATGACTGTACGATATCTACAGTTTGTCATTCGAGCCTCTAGGAAAACTCGTACGATTTTTTGCAGTAACTGTATAGACCAAAATCCGAAAAAAAAATCTGAAAAATGGAATAAAGTTAATCTGCGAGGCCGAAAGATGTAGTCTTCTGCCCCATGGTGGGCACCAAAAATGTGTGTTAAAAGTGGAATAAGTATCCGTAAGCTGTAAGACACAACACTTTAATTAAGTCATTGCATGCATGGTTAGACACATATAATCATGAATATGAAAACCATAACAAATCGACCTATTGCCTTCTAAAAGATGCGAGTATAGAATTGCTCTCAGATTTGTCTAAGCAATACCAATGACTAGACTACACCAAGACGAAGGATTTAATCTATATGAGCACAAGAATAAGCTAAATGTATGCAAGATGGATGCAAGATTAAGCCAGATGGATGAAAGATTATGCTAGATGAATGAATATTAAGCTATATGAATTCAAGCAATCATAATGGAACTAAATATGCAAAAAGCTAAACTAAGATGCAATAATCTCAAAAACATAATATCTTCAATGACTCCAGAGCAAAAACTACATAATAACAATAAATCTCTAGGGTGTTTTGAATGAGAGATGAAGGCTAAATTTATAGAGACTCAAAAGAGAGACCAACGGTCAAGATCGATTAACAATGAGTGGTTGATATTCCTGAAGAAAAAACATAATTTAGGATAATTGAAATAACTGAGAGATCATATTCAGTTAACCTTGAGATAGATTCCAATTATAGCTTGATTGAAATGCATTCAGATTATAAGTTCGAGTTTGCATTGGAGATAAAATTTAGTTGATTCCATGCACTTGAGATAAAAATAGGTGATTCCATGCACTTTTCTTTAATTTATTCAAGAAAAAAAGCCTTTTCAATGCAACTGAACTTATTTTCTCAAAAGCTTTGAGTTTTAATTTTAGAGAATGATTAATTCAATTTAATTGTTTTTCTGATTTTTCAAGTTATCTCAATTTAGAAGAAGAAATATCTCAAGTTTGATTTCTTCTTTCAATTTAATTCTTTTCTTCTATTTTCAATTTAACTTTCTTTTGGAGATTAATTCCTCTTTTTGTGCTAAATCTCTTTTTTTTTGTAAATTAATTCCTTTCTTTGATGATTAAATGGCAAATTTATTAATTAATTAAATATACTAGGATATTTAATTAGATAAATAGGATAATTGATCAAAATGATTTACTTGGAATGATTTAATTAATTAAATAAATATTTAATTAATATAGAGTGATTACTTTGCCATCTAACATTAATGATTAATTAATTGTGTGCTCAAGGTTGATTTAATTGCCTTTGGTTAGGACCTTGGTGATGTTGTCAAGATTAGGGGCCCATGGTTTAGGTGACCATTTTTAGGGTATTACAATTCCTACTTGTCTAGCATAGGCTTGTGAGTGTTTCTAGCATGTATTCTTATGCATCCACTAATTAATCTCTTGTCATCCCAATCTGAGTCATCTTTTGTCTTCCTATTTTCTATCTTCAATCCTTCTGTCATATTAGTTTGTCCACTATGTCATTTCTATTCTCTAGAGGATTTTCCTCATAGTATGGTGGATTCGCCTTCCTAGTTAGTCCTTCTTTCAGTAAATCCACTCCCTAGTTTGACAGATTTGCCCTTCCTTGTTGGTCCATCCTTTAGCAAATCCACTCCTTATTCCAACAAATTCACCTCTCCTAGTCAGTCTATCTGCGAATTCGCTCCTTAGTCTAGAAAATTCACTCTGTCATCTGACAGAATTTCCTTTCCCAGTCATCTATGTCCTTTAGCAGATTCACCTCCTAGTCCGGTGGATTCGCATTTCCTAGTCAGTCCATCCTTTAGCGAATTCACTCCTTAGTCTAGAAAATTCACTCTATCAAATGGTAGATTCGCCTCTCCCAATCATCTCCATCCTCTATCAGATTTGCCTCCTAGTCTAGCAGATTCACCTCTCCCACTCATCTCCATCCTCCAACAAATTTGCCTCATAGTATGGTGGATTCACCTCTCCTAGTCAATCCATCTTTCAATGGATTCACCCCGTCTTTCGATGGGTTTGCCTATTCGAGTAAATCCATTGTCTAGTAGAGTCGCCTTGTCATTTAATAGGCCTGAATATACATAGTGGAGTCACTGTTCAACCATTCTAAAGAGTTCACTGATGAATACTAAGAGGGGGGGGGGTGAATTAGTATGCCAAAAATCTTTACACTTAAACACTTTACAAGACTGACAGTAAACTAGTAAAACAGTTTAGAAGACAAACCGGTTAGCACACATGCAAACCAAATAGCAAATAATGCATTCACCCACAGAAGCACAAACACCATAACACATGATATTTTGATGTGGTAACCCAAATGGGAAAAACCACGGTGAGATGGAACTCACAAGTAACTATTTGCAGAATAGGAACCAGACCGGTTAAGGTCAGACCGGGTAAGGTCTTACAATGTTCTTTACCAGAACAGATCTTGTTAGGAATCTCAATCTCTGTTAGGAGATAAGTCCAATTAAAGACTACCTTGCTAGAGGATTTTAGATCCATAGATGTGAACCACCTTGTTAGAGGATTTACAAAAGGCTTTTGGGCCTACCCGGTTAAGGGCTACAGACTTGTAAAAAATGTGAGTAATCAACAAGTGTTTGATCTAGCTAGTAGCACAGACTGCTTGGTTAGATCCTTGGTAGCTCGTTCCTAATGCACTCCAGCATTACTTCAGTCTTCTACACATTCATATTCTCTCCAACTCCTCAATCACCTTAAACCCTAGCAACAACATAAACTTTCACCATATCCACATCAACAACCTAAAACCCTAGACATGATGTCCTTATAAAGGAATCTGATTTCATGTCGGTCCAATAGGATTACATAACAATTTCCTAGGTTCAATGAACCTGGACATACTTGGTACCACGACACAAAAAGGCACCGTTTAGGTGTCGGCACCGTCAAACAATCGGTGGATGGTAACTCATCACAAAATGCCAGTTGGTAACTCATCACAGAGTATTACCGGTTCATACAAAATGCCGGTTGCCGGTTTGACAAAAATGAAGACTGGTAAAAATGTGTTATGCCGCTTTAGTCTCTCGTACCGCTTGGGATCTACGAACCACTTGGGGTCAACATGCCACTTCAGACTGGGAAACACATTCTGCAAAACACCAATAGTCTAAAGACTATAATACAACATACCGGTTGGAACAAATACCGATTGTGCTCAAACTCATACATATAAAGGAGATCTCAATGCAAGTGTGTGTCCATCAATGACAATCAAAACATAAACATCAAAAATGCCAACATTCACCCTATAGTCTAAGGGATTTTCCCTGCAGCCCAACAAGTTTGTCCTATCTTTTGGCAGACCCGCCCCCATCCACAAATCCAAATAATCAATCCAATCAATCCTCATTAGTGCTTGACCTTGTGTCTCTGAGTTGATTGTGCCTACATCTTAATCTACCATCATCATTTTTCCTTCTCCAAGTCCAATCTTGTCTAGAGTAGGCTAACTTGTTGTTGTTGCCAAATCACCTATATCTAGAGGTTTGGTTGACATCGACTATCCCATTGCCTGAGAATATAAGTCTATCTTAGGTTATAATTTCATCGATTGACGTATCAATTAGGCATTTCAACTCATGCCCAAGTGTAAAGTGATCCTTTATCATCACACAATCCTTCATCCAACATCAGTCAATCGGTCCATCCTTAGCTAACTAAGTCATTATTATCATCCCTCATTTGTTTTTCCATCTTCTCCAAAGCTAGTCCTCATCCTAGTTTGAGCTTAATCCCTATCCTAATATGAGCTTAATCTAAATCCAAGTATGAGCTTATCATTCATCCTAATCTATGATTTTGTCTATCATCCATCTTCATCCTTCATCCCCATCTAACTCATCAACTAATCATCATGTCACAATTTTATTATGATGAGTTTGGTCGTCCTACCTTTTCTTCCACTTTATCCCATTATGATGATAATGAGAGTCTTGTTGATCAAGATGAGTATGAAATTAAGAACTTTGATGCCATAATCCTTAGTAAGCTTGCACCAAGAGTTAAATTCCATGATCCAATCATTCATCCTAGCTACCCCATCATGTATCCATGCACACCCACTCATAATCCCTATCCTAACTTAGATAAAGAAAACATATTATATCACCCATCCACATCTCCCTCTTATATCACACCCACATATCCCCATCACACAACATCAATACCTCCAGCTTCTCCCATGGTCATGTCTCAATCTCCATCTTTTCATGCCAGCACTACCACCTATATCCGTAAACTAAATCCACTATCTCGGTATCTGCCAATACAATTCGAAATCCATACTCTTGATCCTCCATCAAATACCACTCCATCCTATCTAAACCAACCATCCACTCCATCCTATCTCAATCCACAGCCATCCACTCCACCCTATCCTAATCCACCATCTTCCACTCCATCATACATTTGTTGAACATCCAAGAAACTGAGAGGGGGGTGAATTAGTTGACTATAAACACAGATCTGAAATAATAAACAAAATTAACAAAACTTGAAAACGCATGCAAGAATCAGAACAAACACAAGAAACATCAAATTTTATGTGGAAAACCCAAGAAGGGAAAAACCACGGAGAATGCTAATTCTCAATATATAAACACCGGTTAAGGTAATTTTTACAAAGGGTGGCTCACTGCCAAGGTGCTCACTATTGGTGGGCTCACTGCCAAGGTGCTTACTATTGATGGGCTCACTGTCGATTTTCTCACTACAGGTGGGCTCATTGCCAATGAAGAAAGAAAGATAAAGAGGATCCACAACAAAAACATAGTCTGCACTGTCAGAATTGCTTCCAATAACAATCTGCAACACTATACTCACACAACTACTAGATTCTTTTAATCTCGTATGTCTTCAACACAAAAGCCATATATATCAATTCATCAAATCAAACTCCTATATATATTCTTCGAAAATCATACTTTATAATGTCAGCTAAGACAAAGATGTAAAATAGGTCTCCACTAAACATTTCAATGGTAGTAAGGAATGAGAAGAGGACCATATCACACCTTTCCTCATCGAACATATCAACATGCTACATACATTACCAAAGTCTGACCCACAAAGCATGCGCATGTTATACAACCTTAATGTTTGGTCTAAGGCCTCGAGCTCCAAATCATTCTAAACCTAAAGATAATACTAAGAAACAACTTCTAAGATACCAAACTCATCCGGTGAAACCGAGAAACCTCCATGCGCACAATATACCTAAGTCAAATACTCTTGCTTATCATACCACATCTAGACTTAATCTGAACCAAATGATTTGACATCAATGATAACACATAATATAATGCTAAAAATCTCCCCCTTTGTCATTAATGACAACATCCATCAACAACAATAACAAAAACATAAAAATGAAAGATTATCATTATGCACAACCATCTCTCTCTCCCCCTTTGACAACATTGACAAAGGTGGACAAAAACTCCCCCTCGGAGACTCATACCTGCTCCCCCTGAGAGGAAGCACACCAGCATTAGCCCAAAAAAGAATGTACATGCTTCTTATTGGACCAATGCACATCTATAATGCATATTAGTTCAAACTAGGAAGGGGTAATACACCTAACTTTTGCCAGTGATACTCAAAAGTATCTTTGCATAATGCCTTAGTAAATATGTCCGCAAACTGCTCTTTTGTAGGTACATACTCAAGTCTAACCTCATTGTCTAGAAATTTTTCCCTCAAGAAGTGATACCTAATAGGTATATGCTTTGTTCTAAATGTTGTATTGGTTTCTTTGAAATATTTATTGCACTAGTATTATCACACATGATTGGAATAGGATCATCAAACTTTACACCAATGTTATTTAAAGTCTGCTTCATTCATAAAATCTAAGTGCAAGAAGAAGATGTTGCAATGTACTCTACCTTTGTCGTAGATAAAGATACAAAATATTTCTTCTTACTTGACCAAGCAACTAATCGAGAGCTAAGAAAGAATGCTCCTCCACTAGTACTTTTTCTATCATCGATACTTTCAACCCAGTCTACATCAGTATAAGCTATGAGGATAAAATCCAAGTTACTAGGATACCACAATCCAAATTCTTCTGTACCTTTAAGATATCTGAAAATCCTTTTTACTGCCACAACATGTGATTCTTTTAGTTCTTGCTGAAACCTTGCTGCCAAACATATTGCATACATGATATCCGGTCTAGTAGCAGTCAGATGTAATAGTCCTCCAACCATTGACCTATACTAACTTGCATCCACCTTAGGTGATTTATCATCCTTAGTTAACTTGCATCCGATAGTCATAGGTGTACATACCGATTTGGAATTCTCCAGCCCAAACTTCTTCAATAGTTCTTTGACATACTTAGATTGCGAAACAAAAATTCCTTTATCATTTTGATTAACTTGAAATCCAAGAAAGAAGTTTAACTCACCAATCATGGACATTTCAAATTCTTTTAGCATCCCAACGACAAATCTTTTGCACATGTCTTCACTTCCTCCAAAGATTATATCATCAACATGTACTACCACAATTAGAAGCTTACCTAAATTTGTCTTGAAGTACAAGTTGTTGTTCACTAAACCCTTCTAAAATCCTTGATCAGTTAGATACTTGTCTAATCTCCCATACCAAGCTTTAGGAGCTTGTTTTAGTTCTTACAAATCCTTTTTCAATCTACAAATAATGTTTGGATTATCATTCAAATTGAAACCTTTTGGTTGTTCAATGTAGACCTCTTCTTTCAATTCTCCATTCAAAAATGTTGATTTTACATCCACTTGATAAACTTTGAAATCCTTGAATGCTATAAATGTCAGGAACTTTCGGATTGCTTCCATTATTGCAACCGAGACATAAGTATTATCAAAGTTAATTCCTTCAATCTAAGTGTATCCTTTGCAAACCAACCTTGCCTTATTCCTTAGAACCTTTTCATCTTCATCTAGCTTGTTCCAGATACCCATTTAGTTCCAATCACATTCTTGTCTTCCGGTCTGTTGACCAATTCCCATGTCTAGTTTTTCTCAATATGATCTAGTTTCCCTTTCATTGCCTTCATCCAGTTCTGATCATTACAAGCTTCTTCTATTGTCTTTGGCTCAGTTTTAGATAATAAACACAACAAGACTTGTTCTTGTGTTGCTTTGCTTCTTGTGATAACTTCTTTGCTCTTATCTCCAATGATCTATTCTTTTGAGTGATTCTTTCTGACATACCTTGGAGTCTTGGATGCAGATGCCAGAGAATCTCGATTATTATTTTCTTCACTCCTTCTTTCTTCTTTCTTTTCCTTTTCTCCGGACTCATCTGATTCATATCCTGCTGCTATCTCTAAATCCTTTGAAGTATTATCATCAACTTTTACACTTGCACTTTCAACAATCTTATTCATTTTTTTGTTGAAACATCGATATGCTTTTCTCTTTGTTGAATAACCCAAGAGAATGCCTTCATCTACTTTGCTGTCAAACTTTCCAAGATTATCCTTATCTCTTAGGATATAGGACTCGCTTGCAAAAACTTTGAAATATTTTACTGTTGGAGTTCTGCCATACCATAGTTCATAAGATGTCTTACCATACTTTCTTCGATACAAAATTTTGTTAAGTGTGTATGTTTTTGTATGAATTGCATCTTTCTAATAAACTTTTGGTAACTCTGCTCCTTTTATCATGGTTCATGCTACTTCTTGTATAGTCTGGTTCATTCTTTCAACCACATCATTTTGCTGAGGTGTCCAGAGAGCTGATAACTATCTTTTGATGCCATGCTTCTCATAGAAGTCATTGAAATCATCCAAGATGAATTATCCTCCTTTGTCAGATCTTAAAAACTTGATTTTCCTATCAAATTCATTTTCAACTTTTGGTTTGAATACCTTGAACTTTTCTAACGCCTCATATTTATCTCTTAGAAATGCAACCCAAGTCATTCTAGAATAATCATCAATCAGTTTCATGAATTACCTTCAACCATGCAGGCTCCTTGTTCGGGTCAGACCACAGAGATTTGCATGAATCAAGTCTAGTAATCCAATGGACAAGTAATCCTTTCCTCTGAATTTACTTCTAGTCTTCTTTCCTATTTGACATTCCCTGCAGATGTTGTTCTCCGATTTAGTCAATCTAGGCATGTCTCTTACTGCACTCCCTGAGCTAATCTGTACCAATTTATCAAAATTGATATGACACATCCTCTGGTGCCATAGCCAACTGTCATCAAGTTGTGATATCAAGCAATGTTTTGTAACTCCTTCCAACTAGTAAATATTTCCATTTGTTCTTCTTCCAGCTGCAATAAACATTCCAGACTACTTTCGGATCTCACATCCTTTGTCTTGAAAAACAACATTGTATTTGTAGACACCTAAAATTATCCTGTCTAATTAAATAAATATCTTTATTTATTTAATTATTTTAAGCCTAATTCTTCTATTAATTAAATTAATCTTTATTTATTTAATTAATTCATTTATCCTCTTCTAGCCTCATTTCTCATTTAAATAAATACTTTTATTTATTTAAATTATCCTTTTTCCTAAATTAAATAAATATTCATTTATTTAATTAATTCATTTCCCTTTTCTACCCATAACACATGTCATTCATCTCTTAATTCCTACACTACCTACCCTCTCATTATTTTCTTATTTCTTTTACCTACCCTCTAATCTTAGCCGATCATTTACCTTTTACACCTCTCAATCTTATCCTTCCATTTCTTATAGTGTCTTCTATATAATAATAAGATTCCTTCATTATCAATCCTCCTAATCATTCTATTCAACTACTAGCCCTTCCAAGCATTCTAGCATTCGAACTTTCATATGCGATCAAGCTATCAACCACATTTTCGTTCTTTGTTGAGCTCTTGTGCACACATAAAATCTGAGAGAAAATATATCAAGAAATATCAATGGAGATAGGAAGAATGGAGATTCAAACCCTATTGGACATGTGATGGTATAATCTTTGTGATTTCATTTGATTTGCATTGTCTTAGGTAATCTTCATATGTTATGGTGGATCTTTGTTGTTGTTAGGCTAGGGTTTTGTGGTTGAATCTATTCTATCTTTCAATATTGTTGTTTACATTTTTGTCATAAACATTTTGCCACGCCTGGTGGGACATGGATTTTTGTTAGATCTATGTTTTTTTTTGTAGGGTTTTCTAACCCTATATTGCTGTTTTGTAAAACAATTTGGAGAATAACCTTGTGCAGCTACGGTTTTGGACACAAGATCAAGATCTTGGAGAGATTTGATCTGATATCACAAATAGATTGGAATTTTTGCACCCAATTTTGTTGGCAGGTTAAGGATAGTATCAAGAGATTTCAATAAAAAAATAAGATCGTTTGGAGCATATTTGCATTTTCTATGAATTTTTTATGAATTTTCATAAAAAATAATTTTGAGAGAAAATGAATGAATATTTCAGATTTTCTTATATTTTTAGAAATCTCTCCAAATTATACATAGGATCTATTCTTTGTGATTTTAATTTTGATGCAAAATATTTCCTAAAAATTTGGATCTTTAAAAATTAGGGTTTCTCATTATTTTGATTAGATCTCACAAACCGATTTGAATTTTGAAATTGAATTTTTGTTGCAGGTCAAGAACATTATCATAAGTTCTCAGTAAAAAAATCAGATTTTTTGGATCATATTTGAATTTTATATGATTTTTTTATGCATTTTCATAAACAATCAATTTTGAGAGAAAATTAGCATATTTTTCAATTTTTTTTACATTTTTGGAAATCTCTCAGAATTATACACAGGACCTGTTCTTTGTGATTTTAATTTTGATCTAAAATAATTCCTTAAAAATCGGATCTTTAAACATTAGGGTTTTGCATAATTTTGATCATATCTCACAAACTGCTTGGAATTTTGGCAAGATTTTTTTTTACACAGGTTTGGAATGCTATCAGGAGTGTCCAGTAAAAAATTCAGATTTTTTGGATCAATTTTGCATTTTCTATGAATTTTTTTATGATTTTTCATAAAAATTTTTTTTTGGAGCAAATTAGAAACTTTTTGGGATTTTCTTACATTTCTGTAAACGTCTTGAAATTTTACAGGTGCTCTATTTTTCATGATGTAAAAGAACTCATGGAACATTAGATCTTTGAATTTGTCAAAAAAAACGCATTGTCGAAGGCTCCTATTTCACAAAGTCTTTTGGATCTAAAATTTACCTAACTTGTGTGCTTGCAGGAGGGGTATTATTGCAAAACTACTAACAAATCTTTGTTGCAGAATTTTGGAAAGGGTTTTTGATTTTTATTTTGTGCCTTGTTTTCATAGATTACCAAACACTTCAATTGGTGCACTAAAATTAAACCAGTGTCTTTTGTGTCTTGAGCAATAGGCTATTTTTGTTTAATCTCTAGAGGGTCTGTCTCCCCGTGTGGTCATTAGGACTACTAGTGAGGAGAGAATGACCCAAGTGGTAGCGAGGAAAACCCACCTCTTCCGAACCACTATAAATAACTGTATCCATGGTGAAAGCCATGGGTAACGTGTGTTGATTAGTTCATACTGACAATATGTCTCTCCATAAACCCGTTTGATCAAATTTATTTGATCAGTTGTAGGGCGTAACCCCTATCGGCTGGGAGCCTTCTGTATTTACAAAGCTGAAAGTGCCACATGTATGGCCACATGAGTGGATGCCCTTACTAGCACCTTTTTGTTGTAGAAAGCCAAAATCCTTCTAGTTGTTGGGGTAGGATGTCAGACCTTTGGAGCGGCCCACACACATACAATTCTTAGTAGAGATACAAATTTCACCATGGGGAGTTTTCATGGGGACTGATGCTTGGATGCCCTAGAGAAGTGAGTACCGAGGGTGGAGCCAGTGGGGTCAAGCATCTAAGTATCCACTCTGAATAGCGTAACCTCGGGGGAAACCCCATGTGGGATCAACAACTATTGTCTTGGCCAACCATAAGAATTGTGCTTGTCTTATTTTAAACATTCAAACATTCAAGATCAAACATCAAAACATTGTGTCTTTTGTGTCTTCAAGTGTATGCAAAGCATTTTTACATCAAACAACACACTTTCATAGAATCATTTTGAGTTTAAACACCTGCAAATATTGAGTCCTCATCAACATTGTGTCCTCTTGTCACAAAAAACAGTCAAAAATTCAGATTTTGTCACAATAGCAACTTTACAAAATTGGAAAAATTGCACTTAGTTTCTGGAAACGTGTCTGTGCAGTGTTAAACAACGCCTGTGTCATTTAGCCGTGTCCGTGAAGGACAAAAACGTGTATGTGTTCTCATAAGCAAAACTGCATTTACAAAATCTCATAAACATGTCTGTGCAGTTTTCAACAACGTCTATGTCATTTAATCGCGTTTGTGAAGCATACAGACATGTCTGTGTTCAGAATTGAAAAAAAACACTTACGGTCCAGCAAACAAGAACAATCAGTTTCAGCATTCTTGAGCGTCCTAGGTTATTTCTCTAGGTTTTCATCTAGCATTCAACCTATTTCTGGGTCTCACAAAGTCCATCATTGCTTTACACCTTGCATTACATTCACATTTGTCTAAACTTGAGTCAAAAGGTCACTTGCTCATCCTCATCATACTTTGTCAACACACTACATACAACAACATTTTGCTAAGTGGTCCCTCGTCAAGGTCTATCACCTTTGGGTCTCATTTGGTCTTACTTAGAATTAAGGTCAACTTACCTCATCAAGAGAAACTATCATCTCTTTGGAAGCCACACCTACTCTACTACATACATACTTGGTCTTACACTTTGGACATTGCAAGTACACCTTAGATTCATTTACATTCCATGCAAACTCTTGGTCTTCCATACTCTTTCCATTTTCATCTATTATCACACATGTTGGTCAAGACCTAGTTCATGGTTGAAACCCGTTCCCTAAAATCTAGGAGGGAAGCTAAAGAGGCTCAAGAGTCCGCAAACATGAGTGCCTATGAGTATGACAATGATGTCTTTTTAAATTCTGATCATACCACATTACCTGACATGGACACTTATAGAAACATTCAAAATGTTGAGAACATGGATAACACAAACAACAATGATACACACAATGACAATATGGACAACTTTTCTGTACATTCAATAGAAGTGGAAGACTTTATTATGGATCCCCATTTTAATCGATTGGTTGAGGAAATAATGAGGAGAGATAGACAATATTTTCTATAAGTAATGGCACAAAGTGGAGCCAATATTCCTCATGATTTTGACATGTCTCAAATAATGGAACATCGACCTTTGCAAGAACCTGAACTAAACATGGATCAAAGGAGGCCTAATAGTGGAGACAATAGAGGACCACATTTCGTGCCTGAGTTTCTATCATCTTTGTTTCAAAAACCTGAGGTCCCAAATACACATGGTCAAGCTTATGATACTCATGAAAGGGCATCTCATGAACAACTCTGTCTATGCAGACCATTATGGAAGTCTTATGCAGATAATTACACTCAATTGCATACCAATGCTAAGGACCAACCACAAAAGCAATTGGATATCTAGAGGCATGCTCAAAATTTGGACACAAGGAAACCCCTTCTCAAATTTGGGGGCAACACACTAGAACAAACTCATGACATTCCTGTAGAATATGATATGCATGGACAAAGCAGATATTCCATTCCGCATTATGACTCTATACCAGGTGGTTCCTATACGCAACATCATTATAGACCTCCTCCATATGAACATGTTTATGATCAATACCATCCATATATGCAATATCCTCCTCCTCCACCCGGTGGCTTAGGCATGGGATATGGTCCAAGAAGTCGGTCTCCACCTAAGAGCAATTTGGAACAACAAATAAAGGAATTACAAAAGAAAATGGAGGATATAAATACACCAAAGCCAACTTACACAATGAGAGACATATGTCCCTATCCATTTGACAAAAGCATTCCAATGCCTCATTTTTCTACATATTTCGTAACGCCAAATTTTGATAAGTACAGAGGAAAAGGAGACCCTAAGGCACATATAAGACAGTTTTTCACAGCTTGCATTGAGGTAGCATCAGAAGAAATGTACTTGATGAGGTTGTTCACACAAAGCTTAGGTGATCAAGCTATGGAATGGTTCTCACAACTTCCACTTGGAATAAAGTCATGGGGTGACTTAGAAGAGGCTTTTATCCAACATTTCTCATACAATATAAAGACAGACATATAAGTCACCACTTTGTGCAACACCAAGCAAAAGGATGGGGAGTCATTTTCATCATTCTTACAAAGATGGAGGAATTTAGCTAGCAGATGCTCTTGTAAAATTCCACAAAAATAAATGGTAAAGATGTTCACCCAGAATGTCAACAAAGACATTGGTTATGACTTAAGAAAAGATTTCTTGTCCACTTTCAAGGACGTCATTGAGAAAGGCTTAGCGACAGAGAAGCTCCTAATTGAACAAGGAGTAATTAAGATATTCAAAGAAAACAAAGAGGACTTTAAAGGAAAAGGCAAGCCGAGATTTTGGAACAAAAACAAGAACACAGTAAATGATGGTGTTGTTAACGCTAACACAGTAAGACCCAAAATCATTCTTTCTGGATCAAGTTCTACAAACAACCAAGTGAATACTCAAGCAACTTCAAAACCACTAAGGAAATATACCCCATTGGGAGAACCACTTGAATTAGCTTTCAAGAAGCTAGTGGAAAACAAGATAATAACAATTCCAAACAATCCTCCATATGAGCCAAAAGTTAAACCAAATTGGTGGAATGATGATGAGTACTGTGAATATCACAAGAGAAAGGGACATAAAACAGGAAATTGTCATCGCTTGAAGAAAATTATACAATAGCTTATTGATAGAGGTGACATTGAGATCGAAGGACATACATCCAATCAAGAACATGAGATGTTTAAGGAACCATTCCCTAAACATGACAAGGGAAAATCCAAAGCCATAGATGAGCAAGCCAACTATACCAAATCATCCTATAACTATGTTTCTACCCAAAGATGGACAATTATGTCTCTACCATTATCATCAAGGACAAAATGCCTGAAAATTCTACCCAAAGAGCCAAAGTTGTCCTAAAAGGCTTTAGACCTTCTTTTGAATCTACTTCTGAATGTAATGTCACAACTCATCGAGGTAAAGTCACCCTGCAGGGCGCTCAAGCTAAAACCACCACTTCCTCAATAACCAAACCTGAGTATGACCTAGTAGAACAATTAGGGAAGACGCCCACACTTATCTCCATTCTTGAGCTTTTACACATATCCCCCACACATAAAGCCATCCTTGATAAAACTTTGAGGGAAACTTCTATCCCCACTGATCTGAACGTGAACCAGTTTCAAGCCATGGTGGGATACCTTTCCATTTCACATTCTCTTACATTCACTGAAGTCGACGACGTGTCAGTAAGCCAACCACATAATGCACCTTTACACATCAAAGCCTTCCTACAAAAACATTGAATAAAATGAGTCCTGATAGATGGAAGAGAAAGTCTAAACATTTGTACATTGAACACTCTTAAACAATTGGGATATTATGAAAAGGTTATTAATTCTACACATGCAATCACCATTAAGGCATATGATGACGAAGAATGCTCATCCAAGGACACAATCGCTCTACCTCTTAGAGTTGGGCCAGTTACGAAGGATGTGGTTTGTCAAGTCCTAGACCCGAATCTCACATACAACATATTGCTAGGACATCCATGGATTCATGAAAGGAGAGCAATTCCTTCAACATATCATCAATGTATCAAGTTCCCACATAATGGAGTTGAAGTGACAATCAAAGGTGATCCGAACCCATTCATATATTGCAGCAATCTGTGACCTAGATCATAAATAACAATCCTAGTCAATCGAGAAATTGTTCCTTCTTCAGCATATGTGGATCCAAAATCCTTGAAAGCTTCTACATCAAAGCAAACAAAGATCAAAGAAAATTTTAAGGTTAAAGACATGGGATGTGGTGAGTATATCTTTCATGTTGATCAACTCCCACTATCTCCTAACACAATTAGTCAACAGGAACAACCTACAAACAATTTGCAAGGAATTGGGTGTGAACCACCTAGTGTTGTGGCTACTAAGTCTGAATGCAAATCTCCTCTAGTGGTGCAAGCAGCTCTTGATATCAATAGTCCCAAGAGTAGTTCCAGCAAAGAATATATTGAGCATATCACTAACCCTCTTGAAAACTCACATAGCTTTACAATTTCATCCACTCATTCCATTTCCACTCCTCTCCTAGACTTGGATCAACAAGAATAAAAAAATCCCTTACTAATTGGGGATGAAAAATCAAGCCTTGAAAAGAAAAATCTAAAAGTCAAAAATAAAGAAAAGTCCTTTAGTCCAAATCAAAATCAAAAGCTATTGGACTCTGCAAAAATCAAAGTCAAGGATAAAAATCCTATGAAGGAAAAAGAATAAGAGATGATCTCCCCTAATATCAAAATAACTGGGGGCAAAAGTTCTAAAATTTCAAGTCAAAAAGCATACTTGTTGATCCTAAGTCTCCATCATGCTATCCTACTTTCACTTCTTTTTGCAACCATAAACCTTCATAACTCATCCACTTGTTCCACACATCCTTTCCCTTCTGGCGATACATCATGGACCTTTAATAGAGCTTCCTCGAAGGACTTTGTTATCAGGGATGCCCAAACTTCTTTAGGTGACACGCATATGGGCTTGTGTAGTCCACATGCTAGTAATTCTATCTCAGTTCCTTTATTAAAGAAGACAGTCACTCGAGCTACACATCATTCAGTCAAGGAACGTTGCAGTTACAATCACAAGATAAAGCCTTACACATTTGAGGTGGGTGACTTAGTTCTCAAGGAAAATCCCCAAAATCAGCAAGATAGAGAGAAGAAGGGAAAGTTTGAACCAAATTGGCTTGGTCCTTACATCATTACAACAACCTATGGATCCGGTGCATATCAACTCTCAACCACAGAGGGCGAACCTTTGGAGGATCCTATCAACAACATGCACCTTCGCAGGTTTTACATGTAGCTCTTCAGAGTATCCTAATTCAAAAATACCAAAAAATCATAAAAATAAAAAATCGTTACTTGGTGAAAACCTGGCAAATAGGTGCCTTGTGACACAAATTTTTTTGGAAAAAAGAAAAAGAAATTCATCCAACAGTGAAAACCACTTTGGTGGCGCCCTGGGCAAGTACCATGGTGAAAACCGGGTCACCAATGCCGTGTGTAGAGACATTTATCCTCCCTCCTCCAGGATTCAATATCATCCTTTCACTTTGCACACACTCACAATCTATCCATCCATAATAAAACTTACCCATTCCCATCATGGCTTGTTATTGATCTACCTAAGCTTGGTTAGCCATTCATAATACTCTCTCCTTTTCACCCATTTCTATCCATAATAAACCAGCTCCTATCTGTAGCTAAGGCAAATCCTAAGTCTAGTGATGGGTGTGGAACTAAGAGGATCACACATTTCGAGGAGTACAATTTCTTCTAGTTTTCTTCAGTCTATCCGCGCACAATCCACAATAAAGCAACACTTGCATCGCCAATCCCCAATAAAGTTCTGTTTTCTCCGCAATAAAGTATCAGTTTTATGGATTCAGTCAGTTTTAGATGAGACACAACAACACAAATGGGCTTCAACAAATCAAATCTTTCAACATACTTAGACAACATTATGGTTCAATGCTATCTATCCTTTTGTGAAAGTAAACATTGTGACCACAATCAAATAGACTTATACAAGTGACAAGAGACACTAAACTTGAGGTCTATAGTGGATATTGGTGTCGAGTCTTGGTTTTATTTTTGATTTTATCTTTTGGTGACATGTCTTTTAGCTTTTATGGGATGTCTCTGAGTAGAGATTTTATCTCCAGGATGTCTAGAAAGGCGAGGATGGGGTATCGTCACCTATTTTTCTTTGCTGTCTGTGAATCGTCTCTTAGTAATGCTATGACTTGTCCAAGGATATGAGGATATTGTGAGTCTAGTGTGAACTAGGGCATTCCTTGTTTGTGACTGTCTGATCTCCATGTAAATGGTTACAATGACTTTCTAGGTTGAATCTATATCTGGATTGTCATAACCTATTTGCCATAATAAAGCTCAATGATGATAAAAGAACAAGAAGCTATTTCACTTCCATATCTTCTATCTTCCATCCCCCTTTCTTGATTGACCTCCATTGTCCTTCTTGAGTCTATGTAGCTCGCTATCACATGACTGAGTATAATGAAATGCCAAAATTATTTGCATTTCATGTAGTTTGCACCTGTATTACCACATATTCACATTTCATACATACATATAAATATCACAATTACATCACATCCTGCACACAACACATGTTAGCACATTTTACATTTTCATCATGTGAATAGTTATTTGTATTATCATGTTCATCTACATTTCATACATTCACATTCGCATTTGCATAACATATTAAAAACATAAAAGAACAAACAATATTGCATTTCATCATATACATATTTGCATTCATATCATAAGCATCACATAGAAACATGCATCACATAGAAGCAACATCACATAGGTACTCATGCATATAGCTGCTGCAAAGCTGAATCATCTCTCATATATATATATCTCAAAAATTATAAGTGTCATGATACAATTATGTCAAAATACATATGGCTACAACATCACCCGAAGGTGTCTACATCATCATACAAAAATGGTACAAAATTGATACATAGGGAGCCCTCTAAGGCTATGATGAACTCCCTCCCCTAGAGCCAGTTGGCCTCAATAGAGTCTGAGCCCTGGAAGGACCTACCCCAAGATCATCTCTCTTTCCCCCTCTATTTGGTGGTGGTGGAGGACCCATGACCCCACCACTAGATGCCAGTCTCTGGTTTCTCCCTCTAGTGGTCATCGTCGTCTGCGATGGTCTTCGAAAGCTCCTAGCCCGCCGATCTAGTGGTACCACTCCATAGTAAAGGTCTTGCCAGTAGGCTATCTCCTCCCCTTCCTGTAGAATATAGGCGTATCCAACCCATGTGTCCTCTACTGCCTACCTTCTTGCCCTCAGTGCTATCTCAACCTCTGTATAGTCCTGAATAGCCTGATCCCTCACCCGCTCAGTGTCCCTCAACTATCTCCTGAGCCTTGTTGCATCCCTCTCCAGATCCTAGATGTCATCGACCTGTCCCTGGCAGATCTCCCTCAAGGATAGTAGCTCATCCTCCTCTCCTCCCTCCTCCCCCTGTCTCTACTCCCATGTCTATCCTTGTGCTGCTGGCACCTGTAAAGGCAATCCACCTCTACCACTAACTACATGCACCTGTCTCTCCTCTCCTCCATCTTCCTCTGAGCCACTCTCCTCTCTGCTACTGCCCCCGCCTCCACCACATCCTAGGATCAGTACAAAACAACATTTACTTGTCCCTGGGTATCCGCTGTATCCTACCAAATTGCCTGCATACTCTATCAATCAACTGCCGCTCAATAACATATGGTGTCATCCCTATCAGATACCTACTCTTGAACACCTAAGATAGCTCCACTGCATCATCCTCCCACTTCTCACAATCTCAATAAGGCCTCCATATTACACTATCTACCTCATCAATCACTCGACGCCAATACTCTAGCCTTCCAATCCATGGCTAGGAAGTAATCATATCATACGAATGCACATAACCACGCCCATGTCCCCTACCTCTAAAGTTTATCGGTCGTGTCACCAGAAGATGCTCATATGCCCATACTTGCAGTCATGTCACTCCACACCCCAATCCTGCTGATCCATGATACACAAACTGATGCAGCTCATAATACAAGTGTGCCAGCAGACACGACCCCATGTGAACCTAGTGTGCTCAGTCATCAATGTCTGCAATGTCCTCCCCCATCCCACAGTCAACCCTCGTGTCACCCTATCTAGACAAAGGAACCCGCTGATAACTTCTGCCAGCACCATCGGTAGAGCCAATCCTGTAGCTATCATAGTATCCCAAGCCACATGTCCTGCCCTCATCTCCAGTCCTATATCCTGGAACACTTGTCTCAGTGCATCCCTGTCTCCCTCTTGATCATAAGGAACTAACTCCCCAACGATTAGTATCCTTAGTATCCTCTATACATCCTCTAAGGTGACTGTCATCTCACCCATAGACAAATGAAGAGTGCATGTCTCTGAGTGCCATCTCTCAGCTAATGCAATCAACAATCCCATGTTCACCCGAAACTCAGGCACATACATAATGTATCGCAATCCCATAGCCTCAACTGCAGCTCTATCCTCAAATGTCAGCTCTACTTGCAAACTCTGAGTCAAAGGGAATCTCTCCTGTGACTCCAACATAGGTAGGTCCTCATGTAGTCAAGCCAATCAACTGTGTCAATCCTAGTGGTACTCCTTGTTCATCACACAGTGCTACTTTTTATCTTAGTGCTTATATCTATCATATGGCACTCTATCCTAGTAGCATTCCCTGTTCAACACAAAGTGCTTCTTTTATCTTATCTTTTAGGGCACCTACTTGAGTGCATCCTCTTGAGTAGCTTATCCAATTGGCAATGTATGTTCTATCACAGAATTGTTAATTTCAGCCTAATTTAGTTGACAATGTATGTTCTATCACAAAAATTGTCAATTTCTTTGGTACTCCCTATTCATCACAAAGTGCCTCACTCTATCCTATCCTAGGGCCTCTCCTTGAGTGTATCCTCTTGAGTAGTTTCCTGATTGGCAACGTATGTTCTATCACAAAATTGTCAATCCTAGCCCTATCTGTTATCCTAGCCTTCCCTAGAGGACCCGCTTGAGTGTATCCTCTCAACAAATTATCCAATCGACAACAAATATTTATCATAGAACCGTCGATTCGACCTTGAAGACATAAACATGCATTTATGACACAAACACGCTTGCATACTTCACAAATGCACTTACTCTGCACAGACGCGCCTACATCACATAGATGTGCCTCTGTTTGGCACAGACGCGTCTGTCCTGCACAAACATTCCTGCAATGCATAGACGCACTCACATTGAACACATACGCTATTACAATCACAGATGTGGTTATACTTGATAGAGACTCGCTTAGCCTACCTAGACATGCCTTGGCGTTTTACCCCCCGCTTGACATTTTTTTTTCTGACCTACCTAAAGAGCATTTATTGCACTACCTAGCATGCATTTATGACAACAATTAATGCAACAAAGTACAAGGAGGTTTTGTGGTACTTACCGGCTCTCCTGCATCTGCTGGCCTTTGATATTGGCGAACACGATTGAATCTATGTACCGATGCCATCGCTGCTGACTGCTGACTGCTCTCTGCTCTCTCTGCACTCTGATCTCTTAGGTGTGTGTATGACAATGAGGATGTTTTCCCTCGTAGTCTATCTTATAGACTACCCTAACCCTAGTCTCCCATGTCAATCTTCTTTATCTCATGACTCTGTCACTCTATCCTACTCGGTCATTCCATTCTAGCCTTTCTTTCTTATCGAGAGATTGTCTGCGATCTTTTTAGACATTTTCATCCAATCTCTCGAGGGGTCATATCATTCCCATCTTGGGGCAACTTTGCACTAGTTTATCTTATCTTCTTTGAAACAACACGACAAGTTGCATTGTCTCAAAGAGGGGCAAAATGTAGACACCTAAAATTGTCCTGTCTAATTAAATAAATATCTTTATTTATTTAATTATTTTAAGCCTAATTCTTCTATTAATTAAATGAATCTTTATTTATTTAATTAATTCATTTACCCTCTTCTATCCTTATTTCTCATTTAAATAAATACTTTTACTTATTTAAATTATCCTTTTCCCTAAATTAAATAAATATCTTATCTATTTAATTGATCCCACTTCTTCTATTAATTAAATAAATCTTCATTTATTTAATTAATTCATTTCCCTTTTCTACCCATGACACATGTCATTCATCTTTTAATTCCTACACTACCTACCCTCTCATTATTTTCTTATTTCTTTTACCTACCCTCTAATCTTAGCCGACCATTTACCTTTTACACCTCTCAATCTTATCCCTCCATTTCTCATAGTGTCTTCTATATAAGAATATGGTTCCTTCATTATCAGTCCTCCTAATCATTCTATTCAACTACTAGCACTTCCAAGCATTCTAGCATTCAAACTTTCATATGTGCTCAAGCTATCAACCACAATTCCGTTCTTTGTTGAGCTCTTGTGCACACATAAAATCTGAGAGCAAATATATCAAGAAAGATCAATGGAGATAGGAAGAATGGAGATTCAAACCTTATTGGACATGTGATGGTATAATCTTTTTTATTTCATATGATTTGCATTGTCTTAGGTAATCTTCATATGTTATGGTGGATCTTTGTTGTTGTTAGGCTAGGGTTTTGTGGTTGAATCTATTCAGTCTTTCAATATTGATGTTTCCATTTTTACCATAAACAATATATATTTTCGCACATCTGTCCAACACTCAAGATATTTTGATGCAAACCTTTCACATAATAAACATTGTTAGTTTTGTGTTTTCCATCAAAAGTAATTGAACCAATACCAACAATTTGGGTTGTCTGATCATCTCCAAATCTAACCGATCCTCCATCATATCTTTCAAGTTTTATGAATTTACTTTTATTACCGGTCATATGATTTGAGCATCCACTATATATCAACCATTCATTTTTATCTCTTCTAACATGAAATGCATTAGCAACAATCTTAGAGATATCAAACTTAGGAACATCCTTTTCTACAAAAAATAAGAAATTACCATCCTCATAGTCGGTTTCATTATATGAAATACCAACATCATCCTTAACATAGTATGCCTTCTTATTGATTTTTCCCTTGTTTTCCTTAAACTTCTATCTATTTCCCTTTTCCGAACTTCTAGTCACAATATGACCAATCTTACCACATCTAAAATATTTAAAGGGTAACATACCTTTGTATTTGCCGGTGCCTTTCTTCAACTTCTCACAAAGTTTGCTTCTACCTCATCCGGGCTCTCTTCATCATCTAGACTGTCTTCAAATGCCTTGAACGCGGTATCTGACTTATCTTTGTCATTTCTAAACTTCCTTACTTCGAATGCAGTCAGGGTACCAAACAACTGCTCTCTGGTGAATTTCTTTGGATCATAAGTTTCTTTAAATGTCGAGATCTTCTCACTGTAGCTTACCAATAATGTCATTAGGATTTTGTCAATCACATCTTCATCACTCAAAGTGCCTTTGAGTTCTCTGATCTCATTTATTGTAGTATCAACCTTCACAAAATAACTCACAATATTTTCTCCTTCTTCCATCTTTAGGTTTTCGTATCTTCTCTTGGTTATTAACCTCTTTGTCAGTTTGACTCTCTCATTTCCTTCATAGATGTCTTTCAGTTTCTGCCAAATCTCATGAGAAGTATTCAAAGAGATAACCTTAGTCAATTCAGTTTTTGATAATGCACTGAAGATAGCATACCTCACCTTTTTCATTTTCTTCATAAGCTTGAATCTCATCCGAAGTATTAAGACCATTTTCTAGTAGAACATACTTAGTCTCCATAGCCTTCCAAGTATTGTAACCTAGAGAAACCAAATATCCTCTCATCTTCACTTTCCAGAAGCTATAATCAGATCCTTCAAAGAAAGGAATGGATAACTTGTGCGCCATTAGATCAGGATCTACCTCGAGAGATTAAGCTTTATGTCAAGGAACCACAACTCTGATACCAATTGTTGAATATCTGGGCAGTTGAAGGGGGGGGGGGGGGCGCAAACCAATTGACTATAAATTTTTCTTTTAACCTCAATGCACAAATCTGGAATAATAAACATAATTAACATAACTTGAAAACACATGCAAGAATTAGAACAGACACAAGAAACACTAGATTTTAAGTGGAAGAGGGAAAAACCATGGAGAATGCTAATTCTCAATATATAAACACTAGTTAAGGTGATTTTTACAAAGGGTGGCTCACTGCCAAGGTGCTCACTACCTTGAAAGGCTCACTGTCAATTTTCTCACTGCAGGTGGGCTCATTGCCCTGAAAGGCTTGCTGCCAATTTTCTCATCGTAGGTGGGCTCACTCCCAATGAAGAAAGAAAGATAAAGAAAATCCATGAAAAAAAATAGTCTGTACTACCAGAACTGCTTCTAGTAAAAATCCACAACATTATACTCACACAACTACTAGATTCTTTCAATATCACATATATTCAACACAAAAGCCATATATATCAATTCATCAAATCAAACTCCTATATATACTATCTTTGAAAATCATACTTCTCATTGTCAACTAAGACATAGATCTAAAATAGGTCTCCACTAAACATTCCGGTGGTGGTAAGGAATGAGAAGTGGACCATATCACACCATTCCTCTTCGAACATATCAACACACTACATACATTACCAAAGCCTGACCCAAAAATCATCCGCACGTTATACAACCTTAATGTTTAGTCCAAGGCCTCGAGCTCCATATCAATCTAGACACAAATATAATATTGAGAAACAACTTCTGAATTACCAAACTCATCTAGTGAAACTGAGAAACCTCCAAGCGCACAATATACCTAAGTCAAATACTCTTGCTTATCATACCATATCTGGACTTAATCTAGACCAAAGGATTTGACATCAATGATAACACATAATATAATGCTAACAACATCAACCCACCTTCATCCACCCTATCCTACATCAATACACCATTTTCTACTCCATCTTATCTCAAACCATCACCCTCCATTCCTTCTTCCATTTCTAAAACTTCCCTTCCACAATCCACTTCATATGATATGTCCCAATCCACTAGTTCTCCACTGTTATCCAATCAGCCAAGTTCACAATTATCTCCCACACCATCATATGTGAAATATCTCATCTTCCCACCATCTATGGATGCTAACCATTTACCACAACCTCAAATATGCAAGTCTCTCACTTCAGTTTCCCTCGAAGAACTAATTACAAAGAAGCAATCACAAAATCTAGATCCTAAACTTGATAAGTCATGTCACCCCTCTCCAACATGTGAGGACACTATTGATGAGGCCCTTCCACCTATCACTATTACCATTCATCTTCCACCTCTTAATGCCATTGATACCCTCCCATCTATTGACACCATACAACTACAATCCCCATCTTCTACTCCTACCATCATTCAAACTCAATTCAATGAACCTCCCATTCTTCCATCTACCTCAGTCGAAGAACCTCCCATCCTTCCATCCATTCCTTTTGAAGAGTCTATCCACTCATCTTCTACACCAACATCCATATTAATCACATCATGCCAAGATCTTGCTCTAGAGAATGTTGAAATATTCATCGATCCAAATCAAGATCCTATCATTCTGCTTCTTCCACCTCAAGATACATTATTATTCCTTCATCCACATCATGATACTACCATCCCAACTTCTCCATCTCAAGATCCATAATCATCCCCTCATCCAAATCAAGATCCTACCATCCCATCTGCACCACTTCATGATCCTTTACCATCTCCTCTTCAAACCATCTCACCACCATCACTCTATCCTTTTGGTTCACTTACATTCATCCACAGTGGTTCACTCACAACAAAAGAATACCTCTTATTCACCATCCATCCTACTCCATATAGTAATGGAATTTTATCGCGTTCCCTAAATAACAAGTATCCCATTTTGGATAAAAAGCTCAAAAAAAAAAACTATCAAGGTAAAGGATTAGGCTTACATGAGAAAGGTACTTTGGAACCCATCCAAGTCAAAGCACATCCTAGATCTCATGGTCTTTATTACATACCCCAATGCACATCATCCAAAAATGTTTGGGCAACCCATGCACAATCCAAGCATATTTCCAAATCCACCATCACATCTTCCCATTGATCCTTCGAACCATTCATCACCATCCCCTTCCTCCATCATTTCAATCCAAAAAAATCATACATATTCCTCCTTCATCCTCCATATCTATTTTGGGTCCCTATATCCCAAAAGACACCATCACATATCCCCCACCTACTAAATCCATTCTGGGCCCTTATATCCTGAAATCTCATCCTCCATCATATCCCACTTATCCCCTCATCCATCCATCTCATATCCCTATCACCATCATAAACATCCAACTCCTTTAATTCCCAATTATTATCAACAAAGACACATATCCCTACATCCCATCCAACATCCTAAATCCATCACTCCATCCATATTCCCTCCACATGTCATACATATTCTCACACTCCTTCCAATGTTACTAGCAACAATTTGGATGCAAATCAAATATGCATAAAGCTAAACATCCATAAAAATATAAAGATCACCATGTCCCCTCAAAGAGACATGCTCCCACAAAGCAAAATCCAATAAAAAAATGCAATAATTCCAAAAGGCCACAAAGGCCCACTAAAACAAAATAAAAAATAATGTGGATCCGAAAGCAAAAAGAAGCAGTGCATCAAGAAGAAAAATCCTTGATGGCATCCAAAGTTGCTGATCCACCATCTAAGCATTCTCCCCCTCCATATGCTAAATCCATTTTGGGTCCCTGCATCCCAAAAATAACCATCATAACCTCTCCATCATATCCACATCCTACATCCATTCCACACCCCCCACAATATGTGCCAATGTTGATCCCAACAATATCCCCCTATCACATTCACTTTCCGTCATTCTATCCGAACACTTCCCACCACCATATCCATTATCCCACATATATCCGCCATAAAAGCCACCTAATCCATGCCTTTTCATAATCTACTCATCCTAATAAGGTTGTGTTATCAGTAATTTGGGTGGTGTTGTAATATTCCTAATATCTCTAAATTTTCTGCAATTTTTCAGAATGTTCCTAGTCTGCAAGTCAAGGGCTTCTTAGGGTTTTGGGTTTAATAATTTTGAGACCTTTGATGGAAAAAACCTTCATTTCTTGTTGTCCTTAGGGAAAATCTGTTTAGTCATTACCTTTTTCACCACTTAACTGGAAGGGTCATTATGTCATTGAAAGGGGCCATTTAAGTCTTAAGCTTAGGCAGGTTTCATTTTTATTAAAGTTGGAATGCTTTAATATTCCCTAAGTCCTAAATAAGATCTTTAGCGCATGTATTGGGTTCTTAAAAGTTAGGTAGATCTGAATAATCTAATGGTGGTCATGAGACCATGAAGGGAAGTTGCACATTGAATAGTCCTCGCGACTCAGCGACAAGCCGCTAGTGGCGGGGCCGGGCGAAGATCCAGTGGTGGAGCGGTGGTGGTCAAGCGACAAAGGTGTCTTAAAGTTTGAGCGATAAAGATCTGATCCTACGGTGGTCGTAAGAGCACGATAGAAAGTAGTGGGAACTTTACCTTTCACAAATCAGTGACTAAAGGGTGGGCCCGACAAATGCGAGCTGCTAAAGTGCTTTAAAGTGTTGTCAGATCTAAAAGATCCAACGGTAGTTGTGAGACCACGATGGGAAGATGCAAGTCTTTTACCCATCGTGACTCAACGACTAAAGGCAGACATATATAGTATGGTGGGCCCTCTTTGTAAGACTTAAGTGATTAAAGGGCATGTTAGATATGAGCGATCTAATGGTAGTCGCTCAGCTGTGAACGAGAGTTGCAATTTATTTACTCTTCACGGATCAGCGACTGAAGGAAAAAGCGCACTAAAGAAATCCTTTTGGTCCGTTGGAGTGGAAAGTTTGAAATTTAAATGAATTAATTGCAAAGATTGTGGCTTGGTTGATGAGAATTAATGCTGATTTGCCGCCGAGGTTGCTTCATAAAATCTTGTTTTTTGAGATTTTGATTGTAAAAGGCTTTCACAAAGGGTTAGCAGAGACAAAGTTTGCAACTTCTGTGAGTTTTCTGGTGACAAGTAAGTTGTTCTGTGACTGCTATATTTGCAATTTCTGCTCTTGTGTGTTGGCATTGTCTGGTTCTGGGAAATTTGAAGGGTTGTTTGAATCAAAAAGTTAAAATAAGATAAACCCTAAATTATCAAAATGGCACCATGAAGGGAATCCAAAGGGAAAATAGATTATCAGGAAAGGGCCATCTATGATGATTTTTTAGAACAATTGGTTCAGTCTATGAATAGTTCTGCCAAACAAAAAGAACTTGTACCCAAATCTTCTCACTTGCAAATTGGTGATGGTTTGTTCGACAAAGGACATTGGTTAAGAGATCCCTAGATAGGCATGTCTGGTTTAAATTTGTTCAAGGTGGGGTTTAGTCAGCGAAATGCATTTGCTCTTGCAAACAACCTATGGCAATTAGATGTTGGGAAATTGGTGGTCCCTGGAGTTTTTATGGATGTTGACTTGTTGACCCAAATTGCAAAGAATTATGACTTTGTTACCAGAATTGTAAGGAATGTAAGTGGAAGCCCTTTGATTGAAGTTACAACTGATGATATTAGAAGGGTTTTTCGGCTAAATGAATCTTCAAATTGTCTAGAGTTGATTGATTTTGAAATGTTAAAAGAAGGCCTATGATACTCAAAAAGATCATCTTAGAGGTGGACCAATAAGGGAATTATTTGCAAAAATAGGAGGGCTAACATTGGTAGGGCCCAATACAGTTGAACCTTTCCCTATGAATTTTTTCACTTTGAGGGCTAAAGGAGTATATTGGTCTTTATGTCATATTTTTGGAGAGGATGCAAAAATGCTATGCCAACTCATTATATGCTCATGATGGCACAAATTCTCAATCCATCTATAGCAGTAGCTTATGACTTTGCACCTTATCTAGAAAATGTGATCCATGAGGGTTTGATTGGGATTAATATTGCCAAGGTGGATAGACCTTTTGGCTGGTATTCTTTGTTAATGCACATGCTCTTGATCAAGGGTGTAGACTATTTTGCAAAGGGTATGAACTTACTGAGAGTAAAAGATGATGAAAACATGCCAGTGCAATTATGGAGTGCAGATCTATCCCAGGATAGAGAAGATGCCAACTATTTAAAGTTTGGCAGATGTTTTGCATCAAGGTTAAGAATTTTCTTGTGTCAAGAGAACCCCAGGATCCCAAAAGTTCTTCTTGAATTTATCAGACCCAAGGAATTTGCAAAAGATATCAAAATTGTGCATAATTGGGGTGATATAATTTTGTATCCTGGTTCTACTATTTTTAGAGTGTATGGCTTTAAGGGAACCCCATATTTGCTCCCTTATTAGGTCCCCTTGAAAATAGGTATTGCTGAGATCATAAGGCAGATTGGGGGTCTGGAGGAAGCAAAATTGATAGGTAAGGGGAGAGGAACAATTTTTCCAACCGTTACCATTGCACACCAATTTTTGATTACTAAAAGGGGTTGGCTGCATTTTGACAAGTTCTTCAAGCCCTACAGATTGGCAATAGCAGTTGCAATATTTGCTAACCCAGAAGATTTTTTCAATGGCATGTTCAGAAAAAAGGTCAGGTGTGGTGCTAAAGTTCATCAATTCCACTTCCCTGAGGATTTAATAAGAAATGAGTTTAATCTGGCGGAGCAAGAGGTGAAGAAAGAAAAATGGTTGGTATATAAGAAAACTCTTGAATTTGTCTAGTATTTTGATAAAAGCTATGATCCACTGAAGAGCTTTGATCCATTTGGGGAAAAGGCAAAGTTTCTAGTAAAATATTTTGAGGACACCATGCAAACCCTAAATGAGAAAAAAAATGCAGTAATAAAGGCAGATCCTGAAAAGGCCAAACTCATCTTGACTAAACCTATCTTTACTAAGATCATTCCTCCTGGTGAATATGTAATGTATAAGAAATCAGGCTATAATGTGGTGATGCCTAGGAGGGATTAACCTTCTACATCAAAGGGGAAAAGGCCACTAGAGGATGCTCCTAAGTTCTAGACTTCCCCAAAGAGGTTGAGATAGGAGGAAGAGGCACAACCAAGTGAAGCTATGTATTCACCTTCCCAATTCCCATTACCTATAGGTGATGAGCAGTCCATAGCTGAGAAACTACTGCAATTAGGAAGCTTGGGACAAATTTCTTTTACTTATGGATAATTGCAAGAGGGAGTGCCAAAGGAGCCAATAGGTGCTAAAATGGATTTAACTATTGAGGAATTTGCTGGAAGAGAATTGGATCCTATTATAAAATAGGCCTGTGATGAGTTTTTGGCCGATGATAATTTTGTGAGGTCAGGAGCCTTTTTGCAATTTGTTTGGAGAAAGCATATGGATCAGTTTAAGGAGAGATGTGAAAAAAGACAAGTTGAATAACCAAATAAAGATCCATCTGCTATTGAAGTAGAAATTAAACAAGAAATGCTAAAATAATTTGAGATGATTACCCCAGAGGAGGAAAGAAAATTAATTGAAAGTGTTGGAGTGCTAATTCTTCCAGAGTGGGATATAGCAGATGTTGTGGTTTTTGATGCAATAAGAAAAGAAACTAAGCCCCTGGAGGGGATAACCTAGAGTAATGACAATTCAACTCTTGTAATGTGATCATTAAAAAGAGAAGAGAACAGAAGAAGGGGTGAATCCTCAAGGTCTGATTACTCAGGGGGGATAATAGTGAAGAGGGTCAAAGATACAGGTGCAAGAGAAGCTACTAGCATGACTTTATAGTTTTCTAAGTTTGGAATGGTAGTGGTCGAGAAGGAGGCAAAGGAGAAGGCGGATCTTCAAGTAAAATTAGAAGTAATTCTCAAGGCTTACAATGATGAAAAGCTTGAAATCACTTATAAGGACAATACAATTGCAGAATTAAAAGGTAGATTGGAAGGACAACAACAAAAGGGTGGGTCCTCTCAATTGATGATTGCCTCTTCTCCTACCAAGCCCCCTTTTTCCAGTCCTATCATTGAATTTCCTCCTTCCCCCATGACTTCTAGCTTTCAGTTAACAAAGAGTGTTCAAGATGAAATTGAAAAGTTAAAGCAGGCTCAGTCAATATTGGCAAATATGTATGAAGAAAAAGTCAGAGACACTATTTTGAAATTTGCCAATACTGTTGAGGTAGCAATTGTATATTTGAACTTGAAAAGAATAATGAATCTCTTGGATTCTTTGAAGGAGGAAAAGGCTACTTTGGAGCCAGTCTTAGACAAGTGGATTGCAAGAGAAGTGGACTTAGAGTCAATACATTCATTATCTCAGGAAGAAGTAGATGTTGATGATACAATTAAGTCTACTTATGAATTAGTTAAAGACCTGTCCAGGTTTGCAGTTGAAAGAATAAACATTGAAAGAGGGGCAAATCTATTTCGAAAGGAATATGCCAAGGAAAAGCTTGAATTGTTTCCTGGAGGTTTCTTAAGTGCAAACAAAATGAAAGACAAGGGAGTGTGGATTGAGGAGCTAGATCACAGGCTGTCTCAAAGGATAAATAATATTATAAACATGGATAATACCTTTTTGTTTATTCAAACTATTGAGGAAATTGAAAAGGAAAAATCATATTTTGGCTTTTTAGAAAAGGAGGTTAAACAATTAAGGATGAAAGGGAAAAGTTTGAATAAACAAAAGCTTGAAATAATCAACTTTCCTTGGCCCAATGATGGGATGTTCAAATTATGGGAAAGCAAGTACATTTTGAAAGAGACAGGAGAACAAGAAGGTCCCACTGATGCTCCAGCATGTGAAAGTTCACCAGCATCCTGAAGCAGTTGGTTTTTTGTAACAGATTTTGGGTAATTGGAACCTTGAAGAGTTGAGGACACCTGGCGCCCGATTCGTGAATACAAGGAGGTTAGTTATCTAAAAGGTGTTGCACGTTTGCTTTGAAAAGCACATTGGTATCTCCACCACAATTAGTAGATTGTTAATCAAAATATCTTAAGACAAAGGCACCAAATGTCAGGAGTCTACCCTCTTGGCCATTTTCCAGCTGGATGACCAATCAGTTATAGAAGCATGCATTCCAAAAGCAACTATGCTTCTCCCTCAATTGCAGTCTTGTAATTAGTGTAACTTTTGGAGGGAATGATTGTCAAGATAGGAATATTCTTCTAGGGAAGTCCGAAGCTTTTTGCATCCAAAGTTCTATAAAAGGATACCGGGACTACCTAGAAAGGATCAAAAAATTTGGTATCGAAGCTCTGGCAAAATATATGAAGACTTTGTTTTTGGCATTTTGAATCATTCTTGTATCTCTGTAATCTTTGACGAGGGAATAATAATATACAGTCAAAATATTTCAAGCTCAGATCTGCATTGTCTTTATGTTTGCATGTTGGTTTTCATTTTTAATTAAATGATCAAGGATTGTTTAATTAGATGATTTGCAAGGTAATTAATGGGAATGTTTTAAGTCTTTTTTCTCAAGGAGGAAAATTAAATATACTTAATTCATCTTCATTGATATCAGTATATTCACACGAATTTGATGACTAGGTCTAGTACAGATTAGAAGTTTGTATATGTCAGGCATATACAAATTTAATAGATAAAAAATAGTGATATGTATATGAATTCTGTTGTCAAATTTCAGTCTGGTTTTTGATGACTCTGATGCCCGGATAAGGCATTGGTCTAAATTGCTAGTATTTGCGACATCTTTGTGGTCCCATACAATCAAAACAATTTTTTCATTCATGTTTGGTTGCACTAAATTGAAGAATTTTGCAGAAACTTGCACTGGTTTTCAGTAAACCATCTACTAGGTTGTGAGAAAGTAGTCATAATTAGGTTCACCCGCCTAAGCTTTGTAAATCTTGAAGTGTAGGAGGTTTTTTCCTTGTAAACCTCGTTAATGTTGTCTTGCTTCCTATTCTTGTTGTTCTCTTCTTTTGTAAACAAAGGCATAATTTGTGAAGAGAACAAAGTCCTTTGCTCTTCACAAATTAATTAACTTAACATCCATATGATATTCTTTGAAATTTTTGTGAGCAACACAAGCTGAAAAATTCTGATAGCCTCCATCCTTGCTACTAAGGATGGAGGATAAATGAACAATGTAGTCAGAAATCAAGACCAATAGGTTGTACCAACTTCACAAATTCTGATTTTACTTAATATAATTTGTGAAGAGAACAAAGTAGTCAGAAATCGAGACCAACAGGTTGTACCTAAATCCACTGATCATTACATATTGAGTCTTGTTACCTTGATATGGAACTTGATGCTTGAGTCCTCCATCCATCTCACCTGTCTTCCAAATATATTTATCCACATCCATATCCATCCATAGAATTCCTCCCAAAAATAAAATTAAAATAAAAATAAAAATAAAGTTTAAAAAAAGAAATTTGTTTTCGTCCAATGGAGAAAACTTAGCAAACAAGCGCCTTGGATAAGTGCCATGATGAAAACTTGGCAAAAAAGGCATCACGTATAATTCCCCCTATCCATTTTCTCTCCACGAATGGGGGCAAGTTCTTCTATCTATCCATCAATCCCCTCCTCTATCCATCCTTCTTACCATACCCACCATATCCCATCCATTTCACTCCCCCCATCTTCCTTTGGATCTTGATAAAAAGAAAAGGCCGCCATGCATACATGCTTTGGACACCTGTTGGTATCCCTTTTCCCATCAAACTTTTCATCCATCTGACCCCTTAGCTACCCATCCTTTCCTCCCATCCATATAATCCTTCCACATACCTTCATAGTCCTTATCCACCTATCATCCTATCTTCCATCCACATCCCTCATCCTCTTGTCACCATATCATACACTCTATCATATTCCTCCTAATGCCTTATCACAAAGAACATATAATAAGTGGGGGCATCATATTTCCTTTGTGGCATAGTCCTTGGAAACCCTATCACATGCATGATCCATCCACTAATCTCTTTATCCAATAATCCTTACCTCCCAATTTCTCCATCCCTCCATCCATAATCATTTCCTCTCAATCCTCATCCATTTCCATCCATCATCCAGAATCCTTTCATCTCCCCATTCTTATCTCATAATCCTTTCATCTCATAATCCTTTTCATCCTATCCTCTATCCTTTCATCCCTACTATCATGTTATTCCATCACCTCTTACATCCCTCGTCATTGATATCTAGCTCTAGGCTACCTCTATGTAATCCAATGCCACTCATCCCATCAATCCTAATGCTACTCGTAATCCACCATTGCATGCAAATCATATCCACATCCTCTTTGCAATCCAACATCAAACACCAATCAACTCATCTGATCACATCCATGGTCTTGTTCCCAACTTTGATCACAATCAAATCATCATCATCGAGATGCATCCTTCCCAATCATTTTGTTGTTTTGGGATATATATTTCCCACATCAATAAAACCTTGTCAACCATAAATCCATCATGGATTTTCATCTCAACTAGGACAATATCATGTTTGTCTTTGGCTCATCATCCTTTATCCTAAGCTCTTGTACATCTTGTAAATCATGTCTTGTACATTTCGGTCAGTCGTGTCTCCATGTAGAGTTCATTTGTATATGTGTTGTTAGGCTCTATCTTTTGTGTCAATTGGTCGTGTTTCCTCAAGGTTATGTCCCTATCTAGCCATTTCTTCAACAATCATCTACTATTCCTCCTTGGAGTTTCAGGTGTCTTGCTTGTCTCTTTTCATTGGAATCCTAATTACCATCCATCATCAGTCTTTGCAAGTTGTATCCTTCCTCACATCTAACCAATCAATCCCATCCATCAATCCTCCCTATGTAAATAAGGTAATCAAGGTACTTGTTTTGGATTAAGGAAAAAATAGGTTTTGAAGGGGCCCTAAAACCCTTTACAAAATGATTCTAAGAGGATTAGAATTAGAAAGCAACATCCAAAACAAAACGGGCTGCAAGGATAGGCATAAAAAGAAATAGCCAAAGAGACAAAAAAATCCCATCTGGGCACAAAAAGACAACATAAAGACCAAACCTAGACACAAAAAGAACCAACAACAAAAAAAAACCCAATTACATTAGGCTTCTGAGGGTCTCAGCGACCTCAGCCTCTGGGGAATTCATGGTATCAGCAGCAGCCTGCATAGCATTATGATCCAAGTTCTGAAAGGCCACCTTTTTATTTATGTTCCCTTGAGTCCTTTTGCAAGGTCCTTCACCACTTTGAGCCACCTCAACTTCCTCACCAATAATAACAACAACCTTATCCGGTTGGTCCAGACTTTTCACCATGGTATTCATAACCATTGCAGACTGTTTAACAATTTTATGACTACTAACCATAATGGTCTTGAGGGTGTCTTGGATTTTTTTGTAGCCATCCTCAACCTGGGTGATGTGTTCCTCCAGTTTTTTCTTCAGTTGGTCAACCCCTTCCCCTATTTTCTTGATACAGTCCATGGTCAAATTCTTCTCAGCCTCAATCCAATTCCCTTCATTGTGCGGACCAAGATTTTTTTATCTTTATGTCGAGCTTCCTATTTTCACCTCCTTATGGTGGCCACGATCATTTATATCATGGTGTGCTTTGAGTGGTGAAACTAGGGGCATAGTCTTGGTTTTTTTTTCTTGTGTGTGTTTTCTTCATGTGTCCCATGTTGTTCCCTCATGAGATCTCAGTTGTCTCATGTTATGCTGGGGCATATCTTTTGCTTGTGGTTTTTCTAGCATTGTTTCCCTCAAAGTTCCTTGCAACTTTATGAGATGCCAATCTAAACTTTTTGTTTGTTGAGTTATTCCTATGCATTGGATATGAAATCACCTTGGTTACTCATACCTTGGTGCCTCATAGATAATGGTAAATGAAAATAAGTGCTAACTTCATGGTAGTTACCATACAATACTCAATCTTCCCCCATACAATTATCCCACATTTTGCTACTCCATCCATCCTATCTTTCTATCCCCCATCTTGTTTCCTCTATCCCCTCATCTTTTGTATTGATATATCATATCTCAATCCACTTTTCTTTCATTCATCTTACCATGCAACCATTATATTATTACATTATCATTGCATCTCATCCATATCACGGTATTATTATCTAGCTGTATCTTGCATAATATAGACTTGTTAGTCTATCCATTAATCATTTTCATCCTTTCATCATGAATCAAGCATCATCATCAACATCATAATCCTAATCCATCACATCCACATAATCTATCATAATCATCTAGGTACATCATGCATACATCATATCATCCATTTCGAGATTACACTCATGTTCTCTTGAATCTGCTTTTCCTCTTGAGGGGGAAAAATTATCATCCCTCATCTCCCATCACCTCTCCTCCTAGTCACTCTTTTGAATGACTAGGGTATCTTCCCTAATCTAACCATTTTCTTCTAAGCTACATGTCTTAATTTTCTTTGAAATGATTCTACTTCATAACACCTTCTCAAATAGGAGCAAAATGTAGACACCTAAAATTGATCACTTTCATTTGATCAATTTATTCCCATTATTCATCCATTCTAGCTATTTCTATTAATTAAATATTTGATTATTATTTAATTAATCATATCTATTCATCCATTTTCTATTCTATTTCCTAAGGTAATTAAGCAATCCCAATCCTAATCCTAATATCTACCCAATCTGCTCTACTAAGCATTTGCACATACTTAATCCTTGATTAAGTGAAAGTCAACTCCTCCTATCACATCAAGCACATGGGCTTGTCCCCTCATGTGCCCTAAAAGAATTTTTTAATTCCTCTTTATTCTTATCCTTCATCCCCAACCATAGATCTTAATCAATAAATCTTGACCATTCATCCTTTTCATCCCAAATCATATCTATCAAACCCTTGTCCATTTTTAATCTTCTCTCTCTCTCTCTCTCTCTCTCTCTCTCTCTCTCTCTCTCTCTCTCTCTCTCTCTCTCTCTCTCTCTCTCTCTCTCTCTCTCTCTCTCTCTCTCTCTCTCTCTCTCTCTCTCTCTCTCTCTCTCTCTAAAATCTTCTCTTACCCATTTTCCTTTTGAGTGTCGTTATGCTACCAAAATTTTGAGTGAGCACACATCCAAATCAAATATTATGGGCAAATCTATTCAACAAGGGGTTTGACATTCTTTGTTTATGCTCTTTTTCACCTCTTTTAGCCGAATCTTGATGTTGCTTTAATTTATATTTTTTTGGTATTTTCTTGTGTTGTTTATGCTCTTTTAACTCATATTTTGCTCCATACAAGAGGCAATAAATTACATTTTGACATAAGGTTAGAGTACATGGGCAAATAAAAAGATTAAATATAAGGAAATGTATTCTTTTACTATAGACCATAAGGTCGAATGCGATGAATACATGATGTACAAAACATGAAGGCCACCATGATAGGAATTATTGACATCTGTCTTCCTCAATCACATCATAGGTGAGAAAATTGTTAGAATACATATCCACCTTACCACTAAGTATTTGCACTTCCCTAAAAACTATTTATGACACAAAAGTTACCCAACCCAACACGAGGAAGACTAGCAATGCAAATCTAACAAGAGTAATAGAATTTGTGTAACATGATATATCAACATTCAAAAGCTAATGTAACAATATTATGGGCACATAAGATGCATAAAACTTAATATGAAGACACAAGCAACAATCCTTGCTTAACTATCTAAAATCATTTCAAGATCTCAGTTCCATCTGAATCACATATATTCCAAGAGGTAAACATCACATGAATTTATCTTACACACTAAGAAAATGAAAGAATGCATTCATACATTTCTAATTGATGATTTACACAATATGAAGATCAACTCACACACATCATTCCATAGATAACAATTTGAATAATTAAATTCTTAATAGAGAGCTTATCATAGCTAGTAACTTTGAAAAAGTATAATCTAATTCATTAACAAGGATAAGGTAATAACGCTCCTATGCTCAAGTATCTACCATGAAACTAGATAATAAATACTTTATATTTCATTTAAGAGGAGAATGAGATTTTACTAGCTTTTTAGAATATAACAACCTACCTCAATACTTATCATAGCCTAGAGGATGTTCATGACATGCAAATTTGACTCTATAATGCAAATATATTTAAGCAATTTAAATACTACGAGTCCTAAGCTACGAAGCTTCATACATTGCTTAATACATATTAAATATATCTAAGGATAAAATATTGCATCATTGAGACTAGTTTAACCATGGACATCAAGATACAATAAACATACTTGATTTTCTAGAGTCAAGTGATCTTAAAAGGAACTAGTTTAGTGAAATTATATTTTTCATCATTCTAATTCCTCTTAAAGGCATGCATATACTAGGGCAATTATAACAATGGTAAAATATAAACCATGCTACAATTACTTTCTATTAGTAAACTAAATAACTTTGAATAAGAAAAAAAATGAAAATCTAAATGTAATTTACAAATTTACTTTCTCATAAAATAAAGCTAATTATATAACCTAAACTTTTATTATTATTATTTAAAATATATTTCCAAACTAATATTAGTTTACTTATGAATAACCTATTCTTATCATATAAAATATATATTTAAAGAATTTTTTTTTAATACTTAATTAATAGAACTCTTTTCATTTATTACTCTTCATAATAAGCTAAGTTTACGTAGACTTTCTAAGTCTTTAAAGTATAGTAAGCATAATTTTAAGCATCAAGATGATATATTATAGATAGAAAAAATACTTATTAGTTAAATTATTAACTTCCATCTATATTATTAACATAATATAAGAATAATGGCCAATCTAAGCCGTTACAATCATAGAATAATTCTTAGACTTATTAAATACTCTATGTTTTCTAAGTATATTTATATATATTGAGGACAAAGAACACAATCAATTTGAATTGATTAAGAAATAGAGATTTGAAGATTTTATAAAGAAAAGTCTTATTACTGAAATCTTCACAGATGAGCACAACATGGAGGGTTTATGTTTCAGTCAAGAAGCCATAAATAACTTGGAGAATGTGTGATAGGTGAGAAAGCCCTTAATAATTCCAAAATCTAAACTCTTCAAAAGGCTAACAATATGCACACAAATTTGTGAATCACATTTAACAAGCTTTACCAAAAGGTATCAGAAATAGCACAAATCTGTAGAATTATTAGAAATTTCAAGAAATGATACAAATTTGTAATCATCTTCCTACACTTTCCAAATCAATCCTTTATGGGCCTTGCATCAATTGCGACAAAGAGGGATAAGTTTCCTTAACCACATGACTAGCATGAGGAAGCCTTAGCAACTCAGTATACCAAATGAGGACCTAAAGTCAAGGTGACAACTTGAATGAATAAGCCATTAAAACTAGGTATGATATTCGACATGTCATTCCAAGGATACCTCTACATATTTATGATATAATAGACCAAAATATATAGAACATGAAACATTACATGATTATAATCTCATACCTAAACAATACAAACTACTAACATTCTAGGATCAAATGGTTTCAAGGAAGATGAAATGAACAACTACAAAACTTATATCAAATGTGTGTATCTTCAATCTAGAATCCCTTTCCTTTGTCCTCTACCTAGTTATTGACATATTAAGATTTCATCTTTCCTCATGGAAAGATCTAGAGCTTCTTGCCTCATGTCCTCCTTCATTTGAATTGATTTCCTTTATCTTTTCAAGAGTTGAGAGAGACATCGACTCTCGTTTGGGTCTTCAAAAAATCTAGTTTATCCTTCTCCCTAGTTGCTTGTTACATTTAAAGACTAAATAGCCCCCTTCTTAAAATTTGACTTGGCTTTCTAATTATATAATTGGACAATGGCATGAATAGAACACAACTTTTGAGGGATTTGCATGCTCCATGCCAAATTTGGGGTTTGAGTTTCTTTAAAATAGAAGTTTGAAGGCAAGGTTTGTAATAAAACAAACTTGCATGAGGCATTCCTCCCTTCAAGAGATTTATATATAAAATATATTTATTTTAATTTTATCAATAATAAAACATATTTATTTTATAATATATATTAAAAGCATTAAATTTAAGTCTCAAATAAGATTAAGAAATAATAAAATTATCAACCAAAAGAAAAAAAATATTTTTTTTTGCTAATTAATTTAAATACAAAATAATAATGTTAAAGTAAGAGTTGTGACATCCCTTCCCCCTTAAACAATGCATCAATCAAATTGTACCGACATACCAAAAATAAGTCAACAAGATTTCTACCAAATATGGTTAGTATTTTTATCAACCAAATACAATCCAACTTTAGCTTTACAACACTAGAGATAATGCATGCACACACGTCCTTCAAATAATTATTTCAATAACAAATTCCTACATGAGTGTGTGTGAAATCCATTACCGCAATTCAATTTCACAAAGCTAGGCTACCTTTCTCAGACAATATTCTCTTCCTCATGATGTTTTGACCTACCCATTGCACTCATATAAAGAACACTAAAACATCAATACATATTAGTGCCATAATCAAATCAAATTAAAGGTTCCTTAAACATTTCTTCTTGTTCAAATAAGATTTGTTTAGCTAATGCTTAAGCAAGCAAAAACAACTTTTGCATGTTTTTATAAAACTTCAAGTTCACATTAATTCACATTCTTTAGATACCCTTGTAGTTCGATTAGTTGACCAAGTTACTAGGTATTTTATATCAACATTATTGGCATGTCTTTATGTAAACTTGCACTATTTTTAGCTCATTCACAAATGCAAATACCTCATGCAAAGATTAATTAGATGTTCAACATTTCAAAACACAAGATGATCATTTAAGGATTACAATTTTTTAACAAGGAACAACTTTAAGCTAGATCATAACTTGATCATATATAAAGATTAACATATAAATCATTCATACGTAGCCTTTATATGTGGCAATTAGGCGTGTTCATAGATCATCCATGCATATTCACATATTACCTGAAGATTAGTGGATCCACTTATCTAACCATGTGACCTAGGCCTTGTGCCCCTCTCACCATGTCATACTTATACCACAAAAAATTCAATATTAACATCATATTCATATAGATAATCAAATGCAATTTAGGAACACTAATGTACTAGAGTCCAAACATAAGCATATTTAAATAAACAACTCAATTATTACATTAACATAAGGGACATGATTACAATTGTTATAAAAGAATGACTTAGGAAATCCACCACCAACAAGTCACATGACTTAGGCCCAATCCATCTCCATTGAGTCACAATAATATATCGTACAATAATTGTGTACAGACATTAAAATTTTCAATCCATCAATCTAATAGCCATATGCAATGAATAAATAAGAACATGGTCAAGATGGCTTTTTCACCCAACCATGAAGCTTATTCTTCCATAAGATTCTTCTTACTTGAAGAATACCCAATCTTTCTCAAGATATCTAGCAATATAGAATTGACAAATAGGGTGGAATCTGGTACATGACTAAAATATCTACACGCATTTCTATCATACTAGAATATGATGTGATCTCATATCAAGATATGGCAAAGAGTAAATAAATAATCCATCTATTTCAATGGTCCACATAGATTTGGCCAAATAATTTCAACTGTTATACAATAAATAAAAGTAGATCTAGAAAAGAAGAATCTACACTCCTTGTTAGCTCATATTTGGCACCCTTCCCAGAAGGTAAACTTTCCCACATGCATAGAAAAGTAAACAACATTTTAAAATTTAAGATAAATAATGCATATGCTCTTACATTCTATTCCTTTCATGCAAAGATGAATATTATGACACTAATGCATTTGTTTTCCTACTATGTTTTCATGCATTATTTCATGTGGGTACATGAGAAATGATTAACATATAATGTTTGATGCACTTAAATCTCTACTAAAATATCACACAAGTTTTAATGTAAATGTAATACTCTTTTCATACATTTCATAAGATTTAAGACATAGTTCAATCATGATATTAATAAAATAATGGTGTGTTCTTTGTTGTATAATCCCTTGAACACACTATCAATTTTCATCATGAACATCATAGAGGACATCAATACCACATCACAAAACTAGAAATATGAATCACATGGCCTAGTCACCATAAGAATGTAAAAGAAAACTCAAAATAGGATTTCACAAATTTCAAGTCAAAATCATAAAATGTGTTCAAAATTAATAAGTATGAGCAAAAATCACAAGATATATCAATGAAAAGCTTTGATGTCTAGTTTATCACAAGAAAAGTTTAAAATTCAGAGCCAACCCTTACAAAAATTCAAAAAACTTGAAAAATAGTTAAATCACATATACAACGTGACCAACTATAGTCACATTGAGGCAGTAAAAAGTTACACAACACCTTGGGGGTATCACTTCCAAAAGGTGTTAAAGAACATGCCGAAGCACATGAAAAACATTACGCTAAAAGACTTCAACAGTATGTAATGACAAACATAAATCACCCTTAATCAGAAATCCAAACTCGATTTTTAGTAAACACTCATAGCCTTAGCGCATTATTATAATATTACTATGCAATAATCAATCATCAATTTATCATGCAACATAATCATAATTTTTTTTCTTCCTGGCATCACACATGTAGAAGAGCAATCATTTTACTTCAAATCCCTCACTCGCACAAAATAGTTCATATTTTTTTAATCTATGGATATGCATTTTTAAATAAAAATTTCACAATCACACGAATAATGAGAACACACAAACATAACCAATCACTCTAAGGTTCTTTCTAACTTTTGCAACTTAAGATGCAACAAGTCAACCAAGAAGTCACACATTAAACACATAAATGCAAGAGGTATTGCCCCGAGAGTGAATTTTTTTTACTTCTATAAACTCTATAGCAAGGGACATTTTTCCCTTTCCTATTAGGTGTAACAACAGCTAGGAGACTACTCTAGTCGATCCACATTGATCCAATAATTGACTGAAACAACTAGCACTTACACAAACATACACTAAACACTATTTGACTAGAGGTTTATGTGATCAAGTGTCACAACTTTGCATAGTGAACTCAAGGCCTTATTGTGGAACCTAGAGCTCTGATACCAAATGTAAGGTCTTTCATAATTTCAAATCAACTTTAAATTCACCAAATACCTATCATCAAGCAAAAAAAAATGCCACATGTTCAAATATACAAGATTAGGGGAAAGAAAATACATTTTGACATAAGGTCATAGTACACAGGCAAATAAAAAAGTTAAAATAAGGAAACATATTCCTTTACCATAGACCACAAGGTCGAATACAATGAATACATAATGTACAAACCATGAAGGCCACCATGACAAAAATTCCTGAAATTTGTCTCCCTCATTCACATCACAATTGAGAAAATTTTCAAAGCATGTATCCACCCTACTACGAAGTATTTACAATTTCCCAAAATCTTTCATGATACATTAGATGCCCATCCCAACACGAGGAACACTGGCAATGCGAATTTGGTAGGAGTAATGAAATTTTTGCAACATGATATATCCATATTATAATGCTAATGTAACAATATCATGAGCATTTGGTTAAGCTTAGCAAGACCTACTACCCTCCTAGGGCTTTTGCTAAGCCTTGGAGGGAGGTTCTGTTTGCAATCATGCACTACATCATCACTCTGGATGACAGATTTACCAAAGTCTACGGCTACCATTTCATGCTGCTCAACCACTTCAGGTATGAAGAAAAAGTTAACATACCCTATTTCCTGATTTGCTCGATGAATGCCACTATCAAAGCCCACGGAGAGAACCCTAAGGGAGACACCGCTATGCACCAAGGTCTAATGGTTCTAGTCTATGATCATATTAAAGCTAACCAAATCGCCTGCCCCCAACTTTCTGTCTTTGATTTTGAGGAGGAAGGGTCGGACTCTAATTTTTCTGTGGGTGAGGATTTTGCCAGTGATTTGAAAAGTGAGACTGAGGAGAGTCTGGAGGACTCCAAGGTTGAATTGGGTAAGAAAAGAAAATAGGAGAGCAGTAAGTTGTCCTCTTCTAAGGGAAAGAAAAAAAGCAAAGAGAAAGTCTTCCAGATTCACTCTTCCTCCTCCTCGGAGGTCTCTGAGGACTTTGAAAAGGATGACTCTCCATCCCCTCAGAAGAAGAAACCTAATTCTTCTTTTCAGAAAAGGAAAAAGTAGAAAAGGTAGGGCAATTCTGAGTCAGAGATAGAGGACAAAGAGCAGGGCAAGGATTCTGATGTGGACCAAAAAGTTGAGGAGGAGATTACGGGGGATGGTTTCAACCAGAGTGTTGGTGGTGATGCCGAACAGATTACTAGTGGAGAAGACCCCAAAAATGATCAGGCCAAGGCTGGTGAAAAAATCCCCCCTTCTAACCCCTCTCTTGAGGGTCTGAAGGGGTTTTTGGATACCCTCGACTGGCTCATAAACAGTCACAAGAAAGCTATGGAGGAAAACAAGAAACTGAGTCATAGGATTCAAATTCTGGAGACTATTAGCATCGGTGAAGGTAAATCCATGGCTAAGTATGTTGAAGATTTGGGAAAGACTATTTCCAGAGCTGAAGAGATTAGGGACGCCTTCAATCCAAGGTTTGAGCAAGTGGAGAAGGCCATGGAGGAAATTAAAAACAATGACACTGTTAGGGACTAGAGAATGGTGGATGCTGAAAATAGACTCAACAAAATCGATACTTGTCTCGGAAGCATTGCTGAACAAAGTTATAACATTCTGAAGGCCTCGGTTGACAACATCAAAATCCTAATCAGTAAGCTGGAGAATGAGAAGGGACCCCTGGAGCAGGAACTTGACATGGAGGGCATGGAAGGTGTGCAAGGACCAAGAGCGAGGACTAGAGCCAAGAAGAGGGAGAAAAAGCCAAACAAGGAAATTGAAGAGCTCAAAGTTGCTTCAGTGAATTATGACCTATTGGTCATCAAGGCTGTTGAACTTCTAAAGTCTCTATGAGTGTCTAGGCCTTTATTTTTGGTTTTTTTTTTCTGCTTTGCTGTTCCTAGTTTTTTGTTGTTCGTTCGGGTTGTTGGCTTTCTTGCCAGCCTTTTGTTTGTTGTCTTTATGCCGGTCTAGTTGATCTTTGCTGAACTATCTTTTGATCTATTTGTAAAAGGTTTCGGGTCCTTAAAACCTGTTTTTCTAATTCATCAGAACAATATCATGAGCACACAAGATGCATATAACTTAAGATGAAAACACAAGCAACAATCCTTGCTTAACTATCTAAAAACATTTTGAGATCTCAATTCCATCTCAATCACATATATAGAAAGAGGTAAACTTAACATGAATTTATCTCAAACACTAAGAAAACACAAGAATGCATCCATGCATTTCTAATTGATGATTTACACACATCATTCCACAGATAACAATTTGAATCATTAGATTCTTAATAGAGAGCTTATCATAGCTAGTAACTTGGAAAAACTATAATCTAAACATCTTTAAATAAATCATATATAAATCTCACAAAAGTACACCTAAGCTTAGACAAGCATTTCAATCACAAATACTAAAAGGATATAAGACTATGAATTAAGGGTCGAAGTGTCATAAAAAATGATAAAGAGGTTCTAACATCTTGACAAATAATCTTCATGGTACCAATATATATTTAAAGATTATCCATAATATAAGACTGATGTAAGAGACCCAACTTGCTTCCAATTTACTCACACAAACAATAAATTCAAATAGGAGGAACTCAAAGATTGCAATATGATCTCTCGAATTTTATTCATTCCCTATTTACCATAAGTTTAATTACATAACTAAGCCTTTTTTTTATTGGCCCCTCTCCCTCTATATATTCTTACTAAGTCTCTACTCTTTTGCAACCCATTCACTCTCTTCACAAATCAGCCGCAGTTGCTCATGACTTCCTCTCACCACTATAGGTGAAGGTCGATTCTTCTCTTTAATTGGGCATTTCCTGTTTCAACTAAATAATCTATATTTCGTTCAAAGAGGAGAATAAGATTTTACTAGCTTTTTAGAATATATGAACTTATCTCAATACTCAAACTATCTTATTTTCAAAGCTAAAGATAATTTTTAATTCTAAGATCCTAATGGAATTATCCCTTATTTTATTATTTAAGCAAGACTAGTTATCAGAGCCTACAAAATGTTCATGACTTACAAATTAGACTCTATAATGCAAATAGATTTAAGCACTTCAAATAGCATGAGTCTTAAACCATAAAGCTTCATATGTTACTTAAATATAAATATAAACCATGCTATGCAATTACTTTCCATTAGTAAATTAAATAACTTTGAATAAGAAAAAAAGTAATTAAATAAGCATGAAAATATAAATATAATAGATAAATTTACTTTCTCATAAAATAAAACTAATTGTATAACCCAAAATTTTATTATTATTATTTAAAAGATGTTTCCAAACTAATATTTGTTAACTTATGAATAACCTATTCTTAACATAAAATATTATTTAGAGATGGATTTTTTCTATACTTAATTAAATAAAACTATTTTTTTTTATTACTCTTCACAATAAGCTAAGTTTACGTAGACTTTCTAAGTCTTTAACAAGAGACACAATGTGTCAAGTTCTTATCAATAGTGTGGATAGTTACTATTGTATAGTTTGAAGTAGATGAAAGTAGAAATGAAGATAGAGGGGAAGAGGAAAAGGGAGATATATAGATAAAGAGATAGAGAGAGGTAGAGGGAGATAGAAATGGAAAGGTAACGATAAAGAGATAGACAAATAGAGAGGAAGGGGTAGAGGGAGAGATAAATATAGAGAGAGATAGAGATAAGGAGATGCAAAGATAAATAAATATATCTAGGGAGAGGAAAAGATATATAGGTATAGAGAGAGATGAAGAAATAGAGATATACGTTGCACTATGATAGAGTGATAGAGAGATAGAGATATAAAGAGATAGAGAGATGGGGAGACAAAGAGTGAGAGAGATAGGTAGAGAGAGAGAGAGAGAGAGAGAGAGAGAGAGAGAGAGAGAGAGAGAGAGAGAGAGAGCGCTCAATATATAGAGATGAAGAGGAAGAGGGAAATATATAAATAAAGAGATATATAGAGAGATAGAGAGGGATATAGAGAGATAAATAGAGCAATATATATTTAGTATTTCATCTTAAAGATAGTTACCTACATGTATTTAATTTTATCCTAAGTAATACTTCCTTCTAATGGCAACAAGGAATTGTAAAGGGCAATTTTGCTAAGGACAATCATAGAATACACATTTTATTTCTATCAATCTCTTAAGAAGAGCTATTAGAGGTAAATAGATCAATTCATGTCAGTCTGAAAAAGACATTCCCCAATATTACTATTAAATATTAATTATTTATATTTTCTTATTAGAGTTCTTAGATAATAGTCTTTTTTTAATCGATAATAAGTTTATATTTTATTAAAATTAAAAGTTTACATTTTGCATGCACAGTATCCAACAAAAAACCACAAACCACCCAACTTTAGAAACAACCAAGCAACCAAAAAAATTTCTTGAAAAATTGCCCTCCCAAACCACTAAACCATTGTTTTGAGCCAAAACCACGCTAAAGAAACAACCAAAGTAAAATACCATCGAGTAGTGTAAATTATCAAAACAAACTATGCTACATACATAACAGTCTACAATGGTGAAAAAGAATCAAGGGATTAACCCCAAGACGAGTAACAACACAAAAAGTAACAAACTGTTCAACTACCCATGCCACCATCACGGCTGAATGGATGCCAATTTCCTCTTTCTCGGTCTTCTGGCTCTGCATCCTTCAAGGCCCACATCCTTCACTCGTTTCCGTGTAGCTTCAATCTCCTTCAACCTTTGCAATTCAGCCTCAATCTCCATCAATTGGATGAAAACTTTCAGAGCCTCCCAACCTTGACGAGCCTCCTCTTTGCAACATTCTTTAAATGGACCTTCCAGCCACCTCACAAAAGCAATACTGTGCTCAAAAACTTCATGATTCATATTCTCAATTCCTTCCCAAACATCAAAGCCCACACCAAGGATTTCCCATTCCAAAATTATCTCCATTCCTTCCAAGTAATCTCAATGCACAATTGCTTCCATTACTCCTTTCACCACCTCCACCGAATCACCAAATCCAACCCCCACGGCATTATCAATGAATAGACATCCACATTCATCCGGTAAGGATGTCTCAAATCGCCAAAGGAATCACCCATTATTAATTGTACACATTTTATCAATCTTCCATTTTTGAACAAGAACATTCCATACAATCTTCGTTCTAAAACAAGACCAAGAAAAGGGCATAATTGTTTCCTAGACTTGAGCGTGAAGTTCACTTCCATTTTTGTAAAATTAGTGCCGCCACCTCCCACCACCTTGTCTCGGATGCTTTCCTTCTACAAATCTCTCAACCAAAGCCTCAAGGAATAAAGGAAGGTAATAAATTAAAATGCCATTCCACACAACACCTTCCATAAATGCTCAACATTAATTTTGTGTTGTCACCTTCTCTCATGATCATTCTCCAATGCCACTGCAATTAATACGGGCTCACGTGCACAAGTGTGAGACTGAGTTCATTACTATGAGCAAAAACACCAACGGACATCAGTCGGCACTAAGTTTGCCAAAAAAATTCCACATCATTAGTACCCCACCACCGTGTTATGAAAGGGGCCAACTCACATGCCACATTAGATAAGAAGTCTGCCACCTCATTCCCTACCCTCCTAATGTGAGAAATCCAAAAATCTTGAAAAGAGATTAATTTTGAACAAATGATTGAATGTATTTACTTATTCGCCAACATGGAGAGAAACCCTTCGAGATTGCATGTACAATTATTTTGGAATATCTTTCCAAATGTAGCATCAAAATTTTAAGGTTGCTAGCCAACTCAACCTCAAGCAGTTCTGCTTGCGCCTCCACTTCATTATTAGCCCCATCTTGCAATCTTTGCACTCCTTTGACTAAAACTTTACCTTCTTCATCATAGGCCACACACCCGACACCTGAGACGCCCGAGTTACCTCTCGAAGCCCCATCAAAATTAAATTTAACCCAACCAGGCTCTGGTTTGCCCCAAACACTCTCCAAGCCTCCTACATCACTATGATTTACCCTAGAAAGCCCATGAACATGCCTAGATAGTAATCTTTTAATAAGATATTTTACATATTAGAAAACTTAGAAATTTGAACTAGATAAATCTAAGGTACAATCCTAACACACATTTTTTGAATAATTTACGTAAATTATAAAACAATTTTGAGTCTTTTAACAAAGTATTCTTGAGGAAAAATATCAGTAGAGTCGTCATACAATTTGGATCTTCTAAACTAATTGACTCTACTTGAACCAACCTTTCAAACTCTTCTATTTTTCTCTCTCTTTATAATATGAATCAAAATAAAATATTGAATTATTCCATTTGACAATTCAAATATTATTTAGGACAAAGCATACTTAGAAAGAAAATTTATTATTTTATGTCTCTCTAAGCATTCAAGGTCTTTGGATTGAATTTTTTTCAAACGTATACAACCCTTCATAAGAGTTAGTAGGTTTGGGAAGGAGACATACTAAAAATTCATCTTGATTAGGTGATGATCATACAATGTAAAAGGGAAGAAATTTCACATCTCTCAATAAAAAGTGGTTTAATAAAAAAATATTATTATTAAGATAGAATTTATCTAACTTAGATAACAACTTATTTCATGATCTATCTTTTTAATCTTTCTAAGAGTAATCTACCACATAAAATATATCTTTTCCTTTTAAATTAAGAAAATGGTTCATTGTCTTTTCATTCAACTTCAAAATTATTTTTTAACTTTTTTAAAACTTACCATATTAAAATCTCTTAATAAATTGTATAAAAAACAATCAAATTCAAAAAAGAAGATTTATTATAAATTAAAAAAACACCCGAATCACCTTGTCAAATAAGAACCATGCCTAATTTTTCTTAGACTAAACATACAATAGAACTATTTTTACAAAAGTATTTGACGAATAATAATTGTACGAAATGGGAAAGTGTAAGGTGTCCTCCTTATATATGTATCCACATTACATCCAATGAACATGTGGTCAGAAATGATATTAAATTATAATATGCATTAATTATTAATAAAAAAAAATTATGTCATTTAATAAGGAAAATTGAATTTCATGTAAAAATGTCGATAAATTTGTGTAGTTTTTGTATATTCTATGGACGGTTTCAAGACTTGTATGTATTAGGTAGGTAGGGTATTTCTAGGGCTTGAATGTAAGAAAATATCATACGAACTGCAAATTTTGTATGAAGCTAGTGGCGAGGTTGTTGTAGAGCTCAAATTCTAGGATGTTTTGTTCAGTATTGGGGTATGCCAAGGGTTTTGAATTTTGATCAAATGGTAGGGCGGTGATTTTTAGCTAAAACTCTTAGACTTTTCGATGTAATACTTTTTTGTTCATAATAATATAAATAAATATTTATTAAACCAACCAAAACAAGAGATGCAAAGTGTCATGTTCCTGTCGATTGCATTACAGGTGGAGGAGAGAGAAGAAAATGGAGAGGTAAGATGTTCGTTAAGGTGAAAAATGTTAATGAAGAGATTAGTTATTTTTGGTTGAGCAGAGTAAAGAAACACTCAATAATTTTTGCTTGTTTAGAAGAGAGAACAAAATCAAGGAGAGTAGCTAGGAGGAGGGGAAAATGTGGAGGGCCAAGTGGGGGAAATTTTGGCGAAGATTGAGGCAATAAGGAGATTTAAATTAGTTTATTGGTTGGACTAGTAGTGGTGAAATATATTGAACTATGGTTGTGGGTCCTAATTATTGCCATTTATACTGTACGTGAGGTAGTGTTGAATGTTGCATACACACATTTGTTTGACAAGAATTTAACACCAATGGAGATGGCATGAACATCATGATACAAGATACAATAGATGGAGTCTCAATAATACAATTACATAAACTATAAAAAATTATCCAAAAATCTAAGCGCAATTAGGTGCAGAACACAATAGACATGGTGGACCTTCAAAGAATGTTTCCTTTCCTCACCTTTTCGCAGGGATTTAATAAAAAACATTTTTTTGGCTTCATAGAGTCAGTAATATTTTCTAGTATATAAGTTGTTTAATTGATATAGGTCATGTTTTAGGCAAATTCTCCATTTCGTAATTAAAACGATATTGAATTATGAATAACATTGAAATGAGGATTTATTCATTGAATGGACTGGTATCAAGTCATTTGGAAATGTTCATATGGTGTATGGCATTAAGAAGATCGATGGAAGATATTACTAGGCAATTCCTTTCTCTTTGTAATGATTTTTAGCATTTTGGATTTTAGAAGATGTGAATTCTTTGCTAGTTCTTGTACGGAAAGATTTTTTTAAAATAAAAATATAAAATTAATCCTATTTAAATGCTCCCGATTGCTGTGGTGGTTATTATATGGTTTACCTTCGCTGAACTCACCCAGGTACCGATTTCTTAATGCTTTTTAATTTGATTTAATTGGCCTGATTTGCCAGATCTATCACTTTGTTCTCTTCTCATTTGAGCTTGAATTGAATTAAATGGGAATTATTCTGGTTTTTGAGTATTAAGTTGGAGAAATTACCACTATTAATATCCGAGTCCTCATTCTAATGGGCCAACCTCTGATGGTTGGGCTTTTGAGTTATCTGGACCTCAAGTAAGGGGGATGCAAATGAATGCTTATAGGTATGTGCTTCCTATGCATTAAGAGGTAACAAGTTTATTACTTTAGTCCGTTGCCTCGAGTTTATGTGGACAAGTGGATTTGGTAATGCTTGCACACCGCTCCTAAAATTCATTCCATTGTTGACTAATGTGATTATTACCAACGACGGTTTCATATTGTTTTGTTCATTTGTTTGACAATTTTTTGGTCAAAAGTTTTACATGTTTTTTTTTTAATTGTTTTGGCAGAGTTTCGCTTTGATTCCAACGGAACAGTTTTCAAACATTTTGACGAATTTGCTAGATTTGATGAATCCTGGCTAGAAGGCTATGGAAGGGAATGGATTTGATAGAGTTTAAACTAGAAGCCCTCTTGACAGTGGATGAGAAATAATGGATTTCATGCAACAATTTTGTTTGGAGGAAGAGTTTTAGATAAATGTGGAGAAATTTTTTCTCCTTGTTGAATTTCTGCCGAAGATTTTGAGGGTTGTAACTTTTGAGATTGTGTGAGTGTTATGTCAGTGAAAAATTATGGAGAAGAACGATGAAGTTAGGTGTGGGGGAGTTGTTGATAAGAGGCATGCTTCTGTAGCCTGTAGATCTAGGGTATCATCTGGATTCAAGTATTCTTCAAGTATGCAACAAATCAAGAAAATATTATTGGACTCCATCAAATGAGATGAATTTTAATGTTGTTTGGTCTAAATTTTTTTGTCACACCTGTTTGGAATAAACTAACATAATTGGAATAAAATTGGTTAAACTAACAAAATTGCAAAAGAATTGAGAGGCTAAAAAATCACTTACGGAATCACTAAAAACCAAGGTTGAGAGCATTCGACGTCTGCTTGCATGTTCGCAAATCATCTGACACCCTTCTTGAATTATCCATTCATACTCTTCTCACTCTTTTGAATCTTCCATCCACAACCTTCTCACTCTTCTATATCCATCCGCAACCTTCTCGAATCATCTATCCATCTACAACCTTCTCGAATTGTCCATCCATCCACAAACCATTAAAAAATTAATGGCATTACTATGACATTAGTCATAATTTTAGGGAAAAATTCAAGAAAATTAGCAGCAACAACCAATGATAAAAACAAGAAATAAGCGGTAAAAAAAGCAAGAAATTTTTTTATTTTAATTATTAATTCTATTAAAATATTAAAACATTGAAAAATGTGAGAAGAGCAAAAAAAAATTTGAATACGAATGGTTGGTAGAATTAATAAAAATGCATCCAACGGATGCGTTAGTATCCTTCCTATCGGTAGGAACTAAAAAAGAGTTTGTCAGAGTTGAGTGATTTATATGCTGAGGTAAAGACAAATTCCTTCAATACACCATACTTTTAAAATAAATTATAAATAAATTTTTGATTGTCATGATTTGACATTTGATTAATGAATTGAAATATGTAATATTAAAAAGAAAGATTTTTTTTATTTTTACTCTTACTGTAACCAATATAAAGACAAATAAATGATATTTTTATAATTATTTAAAATGGAGAATTAAATATAACTATAGAAGTTTTCTTCATTTTTAAAAATTTTATGCTATAATTGATTAAATTGTTAAAAAAAAGAATTTAATGAACTTAAGAACTAATAAATATTTAAAATAATTTTTTTTGTAAATAAATCTAACAAACTTTATTTTAAAAAATCTATGTAAGAGATATGACTACTTTACTTAAATCACAAATCCAGTAAAAAATAAATATATTAAGAATGATATCTATCAACATTTTAATATAATATTTTAATTAATTAAATTATATTTAAAATAACTTTTTAGAAAATAACTTGGCATGCTTCATTTTTTAAAATCTATGTCAAACATATGAGAAATATTATTCTCACCTATTTTACTTAAATCACAAATCTAGTAAAAAATTAACATACTAAGAATGATATTTATTGAAATCTTTATATAAACATTTTGATTAATGAAATAATTTATATAATAACTTTTTAGTAAATAAACCTACAATGCTTTAGTTTGAAATCTTTATATAAACATATGAGAACAATAGACACAAAGCATCATGTTCCTACCATTAGTTTAGAGTAGATAAAAGTAGAGATGAAGATAGAGGGTGAGAGAAAGAGAGAGAAATAGATAGAGAGATAGAGAGAGGTAGAGGAAAATATGTTCAAAAGGGGAGAGTAAGAGGGATATGGAGAAATGGAGATAGAAAGAGGGATATAATGAGATGGAGAGATAGAAAGATAAAAATATAGGAGATGATGTGTGTGTGTGTGTGTGTGTGAGAGAGAGAGAGAGAGAGAGAGAGAGAGAGAGAGAGAGAGAGAGAGAGAGAGAGAGAGAGAGAGATGGAAGAAAGCCCCATAGTAAAAAGACCCCGGCTCAAAATGATAGTCATCCAATGCAGGCCTAACAAGCTCCCAAGTGCATACCGAAGGAAGTATGAACGTGGAAACCAAGAATTGGAGAAAATCCTCATCATACAAAATGTCATAACAAATAGTAAGAAATCAAGACAATATCTCAAAGCCAGAAAAATTAGAACCAGTCTGCAACTAGAGACTTCCCACCAACCTACGTACCTCATAATCCACCTGAGGAGAAAACAAATTAAAAAATTTACCAAGCATCTCAGAATTATCTCCCATGTCCTTATTTGAGACCACGACTTGGTAATCAACTATAACCCTATATCTTAATAAAGCAGAAACATTTGACATTTCCACACTCGAGAAAGAACCAATAAAAACCTTATACACAATACAATGTTGTTGTCGCCTTTTAAAGATATCTTCAAAAAAAATGTGAGTAAAAAAGTGCCAACACAATTTATGATTACAAACGAAGGCAATCATTAGTTTTAAAGCTCATAAGAGATATCTTCATAATTAAGACAATAATAGCATAATACTTTCCACGGTACTGGTGACAGAAGAGCATTACCCGAAACACCCCATCAGATGCAAAGAGAAGATGCTTACCCAATCATGATCACAACACAAGTACCTTGACAGATAACTTCAGATAGATCACAACAGATATGTCATATCATGACACCACGCACACCAAGAAATGATAATCAAGAAATGAGGTGAAATAAATGATTACCGTACAATGTATACTTCAAACACAAGGAAAGGCACCAAAACAAATCTCTTCCCCTTATGCAAGATATATAAGGTACCCACCTAGAGAATGAATAAGCACGCACCCCAATAAAATATTACTCATCTGAGCATACTATCAAAAGAAGGCAACTCCTCCTTATTAACATTTAAATGATTAGCATTAACATCAATAGCAAGATTAGCCAAAAAATCCGCCACCTTATTGATTTCTCTAAAACAATGAGAAAGCAAATAATAATCAAAGAGCTTTAATTGTTATAAAATATGATCCATAACATATTATAAATGCCAACAATGTGATTTTTGCTTCGAGACACATTGGAAAGTAACCATCGAATCCCCCTCAATGATTAAACACTTGATGCCCAGGCTAATAGCCATATCCAAGCCAAAGGATAATGCAAGCAACTCAACATAATTGTTAGTTTTCAAACCCAAAGTGTGACTTTGTACAAGGATTAGATTAGCATCATGATAAAAAAATTGCCATGCCAGTTCTAGCTGGACCAGGATTTCCTCTCGAAGCACCATCATAATTAAGTTTTAAAAGGCCAGAAGGAGGGGGTTTCCAAACAACTGCCCTTCTCTTGTTTGTAGTAGAATATTTCTGAGAGACACAACCCTGAGAAGGAATTACTGATAAACCCTTCCAAAACTTAGAGATTTTACTATCCCAGTTAGAAAAGGAATTAAGATTATCCAAACTCTTAAAAATATACGACAAGGCTACCTTAGTCATAGAACACTCAATCCTCCTCACGATTTGCAACCATGAAGAACTCTCCTTCCGAAAAATTTGCCCATTTCTTTCTAACCATATGTTCCAAATAACAATCGATGGGGAAATAACCCAGATGCACGCAAAAAAGATGAAGAGAAAAGGAGAGGCCAGGAGTTGAACTGAGAACTCAAGTCTTTACATATAACCGAGGATATGCCCAACTTACCAAATAAACAATACCAACAATCTAAAGCAAAATCACAATGTAAAAAAAAAATGGGATGATGACTCAAGGTGATTGTTGCAAAAGATACAAGGAAAAGCCACAATAATCCCCAATCTATCTAGCCTTAACCCTATGAGAACCCTATCCTGTACAGCTAGCCAAGCAAAAGTCCTAGCTTTGGGAAGACAAGCAACATGCCAAAATAGTTTATATGGCCAAGAGGGGGAAAAAATAGCAGACCTAAGTGAATTATACCCATCCTTAGTCGTATACTGCCCAGAGGAATTCTTAGTCCAAATTAGCTCATCCTCTAGATCAGAGAAAATTACAACCCTGTCTTTTAAAGAAAGCTCGTACTCCCTCTTAATAACTTGGTCAATATCCAGAAAATCAATAGACTTCCATTGAGCAGTCTTGAGGGGCCCATTTGACACTATTTCAAAATAATCAACTACATGCACACCCCAGAGAGAAACAAGGAGAGGTCTCAGAGGTGACCAATCCCTAATATCATTCATAGGGCTATAACCATTCCACATCTCCTCCCAGAATCTCACTTTCTGGCCATTATGAACCACCCAAGCAAGGTGAGGCAAAATGACACTCCTACATTTACAAAGAAAATTCCAAATAGAGGAGTCTGAGGGCAAATTTGAAATAGTAAAAATAATTTCCCTAGGCCCATTATTCAAATATTTTGCAAACATAATTCTGGCCCATAAAGAATTTGACTTGTCATATAGCTTCCAAAACAACTTAGCCCCTAGAGCTAAATTCTGATGCTCAAGATTTTGAATCCCTGTCCCACCAAGTTCTTTAGGTTGACATACATTCTCCCATGCCAAGAGAGGAATCTTCTTTTTCCCATCCTTGTTACCGTCCCAAAGAAAATCTCTAAGGGTGGACTGGAGATCAACAATTGTTGCCCTAGGAGTTTTTAGGACCGACATAAGATATATAGGAGCAACATTCAATACTGATTTAATGAGAAGGATTTTCCCTACCAAAGTCAACCATTTATGGTTCCAAGACATAATTCTTTTAGAAACTGTAGATACAACCTTGTCCCAAAAACCCGATTTTGCCTAACCCACAAAAAAGGGAACCCCGAGATAACTACAAGGAAGAGCCCCCACTCGAAAGCCTCAAAAAATCAGTAACCTTTGTCAAACCAAGGGGGAGGTATTCAAAAAGAAAATTTTAGACTTAGCCCCATTCACTTTCTGACCGGAAAAGGTTGAATAATTATCGATAACTTTCTTAACTACCTTAGCCTCAGCCAACGAAGCATGTCCATAATGTTTAATAATTAATTATTAGCTTAATATTTAAGATTAAATTATTATTTTCAACCTACACAAACTTGTTTATTTATGAATTATAATTTTACTTTAGTAAAAACTAATACACCCGAAAAAAAATACCATAATAACAAATAAATTTTGAAAATTATATTAAAAAAAAAATTAAAATCATTTAATTAATAACAATCAATAACTAATTTTAGTAATAAAAACCAAACTTTTAACTTATATCATAATTAAATTATTTTAATAATAAGAACCTAGCTTTTAACTTATATCATGATTAAATTAACTCAATGTTATCTCTCATGAGGGACAAAGTTTGTCAAGTATCTACTTAAAAAATAATTGAAACAGTTTATTAAATGGATATATTGGGAGTGATTCTTGTAATTCATATTTGTGAGTGAAAAATAGTAGATGCTAATGGGTAATTTAGCAACGCATGCTAGAAATAATTTCAATTAATTTGTCGTACTATGCGCAGTATCTTGTACCATCAATATTAATTAGAAATTTGATAAAAAAACAAGCTGCCAGGTGAATTGAAGAAAAAAAGGTTGACTAGTAAAATAGGGGAGAGGATCCATTACGTGTGCGGGGACCTAAATGTGTGATAGGTCTTAGGCAGTTAGGGGCCCACAAATGTCTGCCTAACCACCCAGTACCTATTGACGTATGTCCCACCACGTGTGCAACATTAAACCAATAAATAATACTATTCAACAATCACACAAATTAACCATAAAGTGTATCTTTTGCATTCAAAATATAAATCTTTATGTTCACACGTAAACATTTAAACCATTCATATTGATTCGAATAAAATTTTGAGAGTTCAATAAAATAAGATCACGTGCCTAATAAAGGGACCATGATAAAAAACATTAGAGTATGTATTAAACATTAAAACGATAACATATGAAGCCTAAATAAGACAACTTGGAGGCAATACATAATGACACGACGACAACCCCATGCCCTGTGAGCACCCATGGATACTGACGTGGCCAATCAAATGTCACGTGATGGTCAAAATTTGTCCACGTCTGTGTCAGACCACGAGACCCTTTCAACACCTTTCTGCATCCCTCGTCCCATATGTCCAGTTCAAATCAAGCTGATATGGTCACTTCAGTGCCATTACTGGTCATATCACCTGTATCCATCACAACGCTTGTGTAAGGCCAAAAATTGAACAACAAAAACAATAAACTCAAACATAAATGGAGAAATATGGAGATTCAAATTCAAATTCAACACAGTGGGTAAAAAATTAAAGAACTTCGATTCAAATTCAAATTCTCAAACATAAATAAGCACTTGAAATCAACGCATTTCATTCAGCGAGCCAAAGCAAGAAGCGAAGAGCAAGAAGATAGAGAAAGAGCATGTTGCAGAGGTGCAAGAAGCCACACAGTTTAGGCAACGAATACATGTTTTGTAGGTATTTTTCTTGTTCACAATCGACAAACCTCTTTTCAATTTACGTTTAATAGTTCAATAAATTGTGTTTTTTTTTAAAACTAAGACTCACTTACCAAAATGATTACAAAAATGATTCGTCATAGACCAAAATAAATCATTTCTTTCTTTCCCTCATGGGTTTATGTACCCACAAGTCTGTCGACTCCAATTTGACTTGCGGCCTCTGCTTGCTGCCTTCATCCTCACCCGCACCTGCGGCAGCCGCACCACCTTCCTTTTCACGAAGAAATTTCTCAAGCAACCTCCACCCCTCAGCCGCTTCAGATCTCCTGGCTTCTTGGTCCTGCCCCACTCTCCATCTAATGAATAGGAAGAGTGTCGTGACTTCTACTTCCACTCCTTCCCCTACTAGATAATCAAACCCAATTCCAGGAATGACCTTGTCGAGCAGAAGCTTCAGACCGCCTAACCATTCCTTACCCACTATTCCCCGCAACAACCATGCACACTTTTTAGCCTTCTTCCCAATCTCTAGCCCCATGCCAAAACCATATTCACAATGTCAACATTGGTGCGGTACTTGTGTTCTATTTTTAGGAAACAGTCACCAAGGAACACCTTAATTGTCGTGATAAATTCTTGATCCTGGTACTTGAAAACTTGCTTCAATCTCTTATCAAATATTATGCTAGCAAATTCCAGCTGTTGCCTTGAGGTGTAAAGTGTTAATGTAGCTTCCATTCTTACCGGTTCCTGCAAATTGCTTCCCCTTTGCTAAACAATTAATAAAATAAACTATATTCTCAATGCACTGCTTGACCGCTATAAATAGATGCATTTATTTGTTTCTTTTTTATTTCCTCTTAAATGCTTTATACTAATGTCAGTGAGCCAAATCTCTTCAAAGATTTTGGCTTAATTATGCACACTTCCCATCTAAATAAGCAAGGTCACCACCTCATATTCCCTACATTAATGAGCTTTTTGTGTTTTAGTAGACATCCACCAACTCACATTCCCTAAATTATTGCATAGTTCAATATCCTGACATATCCACTTGACATTATTTGTCCTAGGGGAGAGAACCCACAATGTGCACACCCCATCTTTGTGGTGTCCAGGTATACATCTGTCTGACACTGTGTAGATATGTATATACTGTGTACACCTAAAAATGGTCTGAAGATAATTAATTAAATAAACAATTATCTAATTAATCCCCCTTCCTAATTTAATTGAATTCATTAGCAATTTGATTAAATTCTCCCTTTCATCTACTTATTAATAAATCTAAGGATTTATTTAATAGGTTCATTTCAATAGTCCCCTTTGATTAATTAATTCAAATTAATTAATCCTCCCCCCATTTAAATGAATTCTTCTAATCCCCTAATTAATTAAAACAAATCAATTTAGGAGTTGTTGAAAATCAATTAGTCTTTTCCTATTATTTAAATTTTTAAATTCAAATTACCCACCTGCCTCCTAACTTCCAACCACCTAACCTAACCATCGCTCTAACCTAACCCATTCCACCTAACCATCCCTCTAACCTAACCCATTCCACCTAACCTTGGGTTTAACTAACCCTATCCTATCTTGCACATCCTAACCTTCTATGGTGTGGATATTCTCCCCTTGAGACACATGACACTTTGGCCACATGTCTCCTCTCTTGGACACTTGTCCTCTTATGAGCAAGGCTCCTTGACACTTGTCACCACAGAGATGACAAGTGTCCCTTCCTCCAACATCTTCTCCAACCTCCTCCAATTTCACCCTTGATATCTTCAGACTCAATCTTGACCGTTGATTCCTGCCGCCTCACCCCTGTCCTTGGAAATCCTATAAATATCCCCTATTTTGGAGCAAAAAGGATCCCATCTCATATCAATTTATGCATTATTACTATAGGCATATCCATTTTAGCATATAATTTGAGCATTGTTACTATAGGCAATTGCATCTTAGATCTATTTTAATTTGATCATTTTCTAAAATATTTGTTGAATCATGTAGTTTAATCAATCTCTTTTCTAGCTTAATTGCATCATCATCATAGCTTAATCATGCATATCATTAGCTTAATTAGTCTCTTGGATCAATCTAGCATAATCAATCTCATCTAGCTTGCATATCATTATCATTTCAAATCCTTTGTCTAGGTGTAGTCAAGTCACTGAGATTTCTTATCTAGATCTAAGAGCAAATCCATACTCACATCTGTTAGGAGGCAATAGGTCATTTTGTCATGGTTCACCTTTCATTTTCTTTTAACTTGCTAACCATGCTTGTAATGATCTATTGAGTGTTTTTGTTGCAGCTGCAAGTACCACACTTCATAGGCACGACATTTTGGCGCCCACTATGGGGCTGGAAATCTCATTTTTGGCCTCTTAGCATCATCAAATTTTCAATCTAGCAAGTTTCTGGCTGGGTCTGATTCAAAATCTCGTATGAGTTTGTTGGCAGTATCCTACGAGTTTCTTTGTGTACTTGTACGAGAATGTGAGAATAGTCGTAGGAGCAGGTGAGAATACTCATACAAAATTTTGCTTCTCTATTTTCAAAACAGATTACATTTTAGGGTTTTCATACTTCAATTTGGCTATTACTAATGCTAACCTTGGTCTATTTGTGAAATTTTCTAGCAGCCTAACTAGTTTTTGCAGGACGATTGTCGAAGATTACGCTTGTCAAAGCTTCATTTTATTAAAACAACATGACTACTAACGTATCTGTTTTGTGGGTTGCCTAAGGAGAACTCAACCAAACTTTGTCTTCTTTAAGTTTTCTAGGCACACTTATTTTTCTAATGGTAAATGAACATCTTGTTTTCTATGTTTGAGAAGTTGTCAAAAAGGTAGGAGAGTATGCTCTTGTCCATTTGGACAATAAAAAATCCCGACCCTTGAAGCGCTTCTATGTTTGAGATTTGATTACCTTTAGTGGACCTGTCACAGTGGGAAAAAGTAATCACCCTGTGAGAACAACCCAAGTGAGGACAACTAGACCTAATCTTTCCGACTCACTCTAAAAAATAGGCCTCTCAGGATTAAAGTCTCGGAGGATGGGATTATTTGAGTTTTCTCTTTTCAGATCTCTCATATCGTACATTTAGTAGGGCCTCACGGTCTCAATCACGCTTGCATGACTACTTTTGTCTCGGTACCTTGTAGGGCTATAGGCCTCAATCGCGCTTGCACGACTGCAAGGGGTAATTTCAAATGGAAACCCTTACTACAAACCTTGAGATAGAAGATACCTGATTCGCCTCCAAAAGGGGGATAATCTTTGTGCAAGAGAGATAGTAACTCTCCCAAGACACTTTCCATATCGTGCCCCCATTAGCGTTTGGAGTCAGATAATATGGCATTGAGAATCCATTGCGTGAGACTCAGCGACCGTATTCTAAATAGCTATTGGGTGTGTACCTAAGTTTGCAAGCAAAGGTTTTCTCTCTCAGCTAACTTCCTTAGGATTTAGCGTGTTGTGCTTGAGGTCACTTATCATATCATGTGTTTGTTGTGTCTTCATCCTTGAAACATAAAATCAAACATCTAAAACTGGAAAACAGAAGCAAAATATAAAACTTCATTGATAAAAAATCTGTCCAAACAAAATTTTTGTCCCTGTTCTGTCCTCAGTCGTACGAGTTTTCTAGTTTGTCATACGAAACATCTAGTTTATCGTCTGGTCTAGTGAGAATTATCGTACGAGTCAATTTAGCAGAGGATTTTGTGTTATCTTTTGTCATCTGGTTCAGTGAGAAAGCTTGTATGAGTTTATAGCTTCGTCATGCGAGATTTCTAGTTTGTCGTATGGGCCTGTCTAAATTATTGTCCGACGCTGTCCAAACTGTCGTATGAATTTCTATCTCTGTTAGTCTAGAGCTATCTTCTTGCATGTCTTTTTCAGATCTGTCATGTTTGCTTGGTCAATTTACAGTGAGCATAAACACCTAATATTTGTCATTCTGTTCTTAGATTGTCTTCTTGGTTCACTGGGTCAAGTTATCATCTATCAAATCGGATTCTAGAAATAGGCACCTCAAGATTTTCAAGTATTCGCCTTCAACAAGTTCAAGATCTAAACATCTCAAAGTGCATTATCACCCTCTTTGATAAACTGATCACTCAAAACATAGTTTCTCATCAGGATCTATCATCCTCTATAATGAAACTACCACGTTTGGTCAGGACAACCTTGTCCCACATTGTAGGATATATCGTTCCTATTGGACTTGGTTTTATCAAAATCATCTTCATTGCACTCCAAAACTAAAGATCGAAAAACTTGCAAAACTTTAAACACTTAAATCATATTTTTGTGTCATATCACTCTATCACATTTACATTGACAGTTTATCACTTATCGAAACAAATTTTAGACAATCGAATCCTTGCTAAATATCCAACACACGTGTATGCCCATTTTAACTAGATCACAGAGATGAAGGATTGCAGAAATGAAAATCAAAAGATTGGAAATAACTGAAGATTATAGAAACATGGAACCCGAAAATGAAATACAAGAAGGGGAAATAACAAAACAACATCTCTGAGAAATCAAACAAGATCCTAAATTCGATAAATTTATGGTGAAAATATTGGAGGGAGAAAATGAAAAATACTTCCTAATGTTAGCTAAATCTGGTGCTACACTCCCCAACAATTTTGATGTGAGCGAACTAGCACAAAAGAGAAGTGACTCTTCCGCTGATAACGAATGACATGAGGATATTTGTGGTCTCAAAATTAATGACACATCAATTCCTGATAATACAAGAACTAATGAGGAAACTTCCATTCCCAAAAAGGATGACGTAGAAATTCTCAACCATGTCAAATCTAATGATGTGAGGCCTCACCTCGACTCAGTCTGACATTCAGTGGATTTTATATTTAGACTATTATGGATACTTTATTTTGATGCATTTTGAGACTTAGAACTTATATGATTTCAGGATTCGGATAACATTGCTATGTTTTGATGATTTACTTATATGCTTTATGAGATAGAACACTACATGATTGTTAGATAGGATGATATTGCAATGATAGATGTCGTTATTGAATTTGCAGGACTTTACTACGATGATAGAACTATGATGTATGGTTAAGTTTATGTGAATTGGGATGAAATTTCTTATGTGAAATTGCTTGATAAAAGATGTATTTAATCTGTGCAGATGAAAATTGTATGCAAGTGATGATGTGTATTGTTATTCCTTTGAATTATATTATATGTGGATATTTGAAAGTACTAATGTGTAAATTGAGATGCATAGGAAATTTACCATGTGACCATGGAAAATTACGAAGAACCAAACCTAGACTTATGTATGTTTGTAAGCCAGGGGTTGTCTATTTGGAGAGACAACACCCCGTTTGTGTTGTATTTTATTCGTAACAGTATATGTTGCATGAGTGTTAAGTGTTATTTAAATTTAATGTGTAAAACCCACAAGAGACGGTTTCATGTTTTAATTTGTAAAAGTGTTTTATTTGTGTCACTTGACACATGTGTGGATTTAAATTTAAATGTTTTATTTTTGTCTCTTGGTGGGAAAGTGTTCAACTATAGCTTTTTCAAATAATATAACGTGTTGTCATAAATACCTTGGGAAAGAAATCTTTGGAGAGGTCAACATATGTTTGACCAGAAAATAAACTTTAGAGGGTTTTAAAATGGGTTAAATGAACACCTAGGGGTAGTTTAATAGGGTTTCCTAAAGCCCATAAGGTATACCTTGGGGTTAGGGGTAATTTTAGGCAGGTTTCTACTTTTAAGTGACCTTTTTGACACTTTAAAAATTGGCTTTTTTTGAGTTGTGCAAAAATTGAAAATTAGAAGTTTAAATCTAATTGAGATTTTTCCTATTCAAATGGGAGTCTTTTTCCCATTCTGCTTTACTTTCCTTTTTGGTTTTTAGAAACTTGTGAGAACTCAGAGAATGAGCTTCTTAAGCAAGAATTTGAGAATTTGAGGGTAATCACCCACTCTCCATTTTTGGGAGACAAGAGAATTTTTTTGAAAAGAAAAGAATAGTTTGGAATAGAAAATTTGACTAAGGGTAGAAGAAGAAGATCTGTGGATTGGGCAGCTCTTCCTCAAATATTAGACTACCATTGGGCAGATTAAGGTTGGTTTCATTATTCTTTAAAATGTCTATTTTCTTGTATGTGTTTGAGAGTATGATTGGTGTAAGAAATCGGTGTTCTTGAATGTCTTGTTTTAGAATTTCATTTGGAATTTTTGCATTATGCTTTGTTGTGTTTTGGGATTTTTCTCAAGACCTCTTACTCTTGGGAGAGAGGAGGATCTTGTGGGTGGTAGTAGTGACAACCCTCGAGTGAGAGACTCTCATTTGAGAGCGATCACAAGGGATCTTTGTGTGACCCTTGCTGCATGGCCTGTTTGTGCAATGGGGGTCATAAGGAGGGATATAAGGCTAGAATGCCTTTGGGGGGCATAAGGAGTAAGGGGTTGAGATTTTTGATGTATTTATTGTGCCATGAGGTGGCTACTTGTTTTTCCATACTTGCAGTTCTCCTCAGGGTATTGGTCCACTACCACCCTTGAAAAGGTCATCACCAAAGTGTGGTGCTGTGTAGCCAGGTTGGGAGTGTGTCTGAATATTTATGTGTGTTTTTTCTGTCCTCTATGTGTTTGCATGTTTGTTACCCGTCTAGGGCTTGGTTCTCCGAGCTCGGGGGTGGCTACCAGTTAGCCTAGGCTAGGAGGTGAGCACTCCGTGGTCATATTTGTGTTTCTATTATGCAGGAATAGCAGGAGAAGAGACTAGGAAAAGTGAAAGGTTGCAGAAGAATATTGTTGAAGAAATTTTAAATTGATTTGCAGTTATTAGTTTTAAATTTGATAGGAGAAATACACCCTCATTCATAGAAATGAGAGGCAAGTTGTAATTTTGAAAATAGACATGAGATTTGTTGTTGTAGTTAAATAAAGAAACATCCTGCAAATTTGTAGAATATCGTTAGAGTTGTAAAAAGCTAGATATGCTTCTATTTTCTATTTAAAAAAAAAGAATTTGCTTTTGATTTGCATGCAATAGTTGTTTTTTTTGCAATATAAAATTCAGTTTTGTTTAAATCTAAGTTTTTCTTTTTAGCTGAGAATCTATCTCCATTTTAATTGCAAAAAAAAATCATGATTTGTATTTGCTGTTAACATGTAAATAAATTAGTCATTTTATTAATTGAGAAATCAATGAATGTATATATTTCAGAAAAGTATAATGTATTCCTAAATAGTATTTTCTAAGTTCAGTAGAAGAAAATAAAAACATATATATTTCCGATGTGTCAGGATAAATAGCTTAGCAATAGATTTACTTCTTTTTATTTCTTATTAACAATTAAAATAATAATAATAAAAAAAGAGCCTAAGCTTATTTACCATTTATATGTTTATATATTGAAATATATACATATATATAATTTAACATAATGATTTACTTTTGTTATTTCGTTTTTTAAAAAAAAATTTGCATATAAAACGTATTGAGAAATATATATATATATATATATATATATATATAAATATAAATATTTATTTAATTAAATTTTAACTTAAAAAAGGGGGTTCGGCCTTTTTTTGGCAACTGCGGGTTTCGGGCCGCAACCCACTATGTGAACACACAGTGGGCGGCGCCGAAACGCCACCACTGTGTGAGCACACAGTGGGAGGCGCCGAAAGCGCCACCACTATGTGGCCACACAGTGGGTGGCGCCCAGCGCTCCATTGTGTAACCGCACAGTGGGCGACACTCGGTTTGCCTCCGCCTCCCCTGCTCGGCCGCTAATAACCTGTTCGCCACTGACCCTGCTAGCAAGGCATTTTTCACGGCTGCCGCCAATGGGTTTCGGCCCTGTGTAAAATAAAAATGGAACTCAAAGAAATATTAAACCCTAGCCCGGGTAGGGCTAGGGTAATAAAATAAAAATAATGTGTTTTAAATCATTTAGTTTAGAGCCATTTTATATTAAAAAAAAAAGAAGAATCCCTAATTAGGGTTAAAGGGCAATTGGCTATTAAGTTGGAAGGATTTTTTAGAAGATTAATATATATATATATATATATATATATATATATATATATATATATCCATAGGTTATATTTTTTGAGTATGTATTATATAGAGTTTTTAAACATTTAGATACCTCTGAGGTATAACACTAAATCTTATAATTTTAAATGTATTTAGTGTGATAAATACTTAATTTTGCCCTAGTTAATTTAATTAGAACAATAAATTTTAAAATGGATTTTAAAGGGAATAATTTAAGTATTTTCCACCTGAAGTAGAATGGATAAATTTTAATTGGCTTTCTAAAGGCGAGTAATAGCTACTCGTAATTAATTTTGCCTGTGTAAACTTGATTATCTAAATTAAATGTCACTTTAAACGATTATTATAATTATCTAATTAAAAATAGATGTTTAGACTATATAGTCTTATTGGAGATTGAATTTATCTTCCTCTCCTATTTCTTTAATGAGTTGATTTAATTAATTTAACGACTAGGTATCTTGTGAAGATAAAATTAAACCAGTTAGATTTCCGCAAATAATATTTAAATAATAATCGATGCTTGGTTCGTATTAGAATTAGCTCGAATATAGATATGGCAAATACATTAACGCTTGTCGTGTGAGCGAACTTGCTAATTAATTAGTATTTAAAAAAAAAAAATCATTCCGTTTTTTGCCCTAAATTTTGGGCATGACATTTTGGTATCAGAGCAAGGTTACCACACTAGGAACCTTACTCCACTTACGTTTCGCCTTAGATTATTTAAATTATTTGGTTAAATTGATTTTATCAGACTTTTGAATTAATATTTTCTAAAGAAAATTAATTGATTATTTGGCCTTATTTTCCTCATAGGATGCCTCCGACGACGCGACAAGCTCGCAAGCACGGATGGGGTCCTAGACGTGTGCGCATAGCACACGAAGAGGTAGTGAGGGAGGCATCGGTTCCAGAGAGAACCCAGGAGCACCTCCCGAACAACCAAATGAACCTAACCGAGACCTCTTAGCAGCAATCCCAAATCTTATTGGCATAGTTCAGGAAAGGATCCCAGCAGAGAACCCTCAAGTTAGAAGTCATGACTCTGGGAGTCATAGATCTGTTGATAGAGAACGAAGCAGGAGCCCAGCTCTGATTCCTATAGAGAGTCAGGGTGGAAATGAGCCAGAGTCTGTGCATATGCCAGGACCACCTCCATCAGTGGAACCAGTTTATTTTGAGAGAGCTCGTCAAGATCCAGGGGATCTTATCAGGGAGGTCATGTGCCTCTAGCCACCATCCTTCGGAGGTTCTACCGATGGAGTAGAGGCTGAGGCATGGCTTCTGAGTCTTGAGAGGTGCTTTGCGTTGCGTTCTTACGAGAGCAACTTGAAAGCACGTGTCACAGTTCATCTACTGAGAGGGATAGCCTCCACTTGGTGGAGATAGGAAGAGTACAAATGCGGATTAGTTCCTGATACTCTCACTTGGGAGATATTCACAGAGAGGTTCCGTGAGAGGTACCTATCAGAACACTTCAGGCAGCGTCGTATAGACAAATTTCACGATCTCCAACAAAAAGGCTTGTCAGTAACCCAGTATGAGAGTAAATTCTTTGAGTTGTTGCCTTATGTAGATTATCTAAAGGATGAGAAACTTCTTGTAAACCGCTTCATCAGGAGATTAAATGCCGGTATAGCCGGGCTTGTTAGGATGTCCGCTCCAGAGAGCCTTCGGGTTGCTGTGGAGAAGGCACTGATTGCCGAGGAAATTCAGGTCAGACCACAGGACAATAGGGATCGGTTTCAGAACTGAAATCCCGCACCTCAGACTTATGGATTCCAGAAACCACATTGGAAAGGAAACAACCGAAATTCTCAGGGGTTCTCCAAACCCCCTCCTCCACAACAGACACCATAGAACCAGAGGTAGAAGCCTCCACAGTATTAGCAGGGCTCCAAGCCCAAACAGTGGCAGACTCAGGGACAGAGATGTGATCAGAGAGCACAGGGGCAGTACACACAGCCGGCGGGGACTCGGCAGTCCTCCAGGGGTGGGTACAACAGATCTAGTAGGACAGGAGGTCAGGCATTCTCTAGGCCTCAGGGTGCCCAGTTCCAGGCATGGGGTGCTTGCTTTACGTGTGGAGCCATGGGGCATATGGCGAGGGATTGCCCTCAGGGACAGGTGGCAGGGAGTCAGCAGATGGCCACTTCAGAGCTGACAGTTGGTGATATGGGCAGGTCCCATAGAGTATTCGCAGCGGTTGACAACCGCCAGGCTGAGCATCAGGCCACGGTTATCGAATCTACAGGTATAATCAAAGGTAACAATGTATCTATTTTGTTTGATTCGGGAGCTACTGACTCCTTTATATCTCCATTGGTTGTGGAGCGTTGCGGGCTAGTGGCAACTAGACAGGGTGTCAGTTGGGAAGTGGAATTAGCTTCAAGAGCTAGAGTGTCAGTGGAATCAGAGGTTAGGGCATGTCAGCTGCAGATTGGCAAGACCACCACTTTAGTAGACCTTAGAGTGACTCCACTTGGATCTTACGGAATCGTACTTGGCATGGATTGGCTTTATGCCCATAGAGCCAAGATGGATTGCCGCCTGAAAAAGATCGAGTGTGAGGATGATCATGGTTCGCCCATAGTTATCACCGGGATTCAGAGGCCCGAATCTCTTCTCATGATCTCCGTAATGCAGCTTAAGCGGAGCATGCGGAAGGGATGTCAGCTTTTTGCTATCACTATCAGTGACAGAGGAGAAGACGAGGAAAAAGAAACATTGCTCGATGACCATCCTATCCTTAAGGGATATTCAAATGTATTTCCTTCAGAGTTACCGGGAATGCCTCCCCGTAGAGAGATTTATTTTCATATAGAACTAGTACCAGGAGCCGAGCCAGTTTCCAGAGCACCTTATAGGATGACCACAAATGAGCTAAATGAACTTAAAATACAGCTTGAGGAACTCCTTGAGAAGGGTCATATTCGTCCTAGCGTATCCCCTTGGGGTGCACCAGTCATCTTCGTTAAGAAGAAGGATGGATCTCTCCAATTATGTATGGATTATCGACAGCTAAATAAAGTAACCATCAAGAACCGATATCCTTTGCCCAGAATTGATGATTTATTCGACCAACTTCAGGGTGCCAAAGTCTTTTCCAAAATAGATCTGAAGTCAGGATACCATCAGTTGAGAATAGTGGAAAGTGATATCCACAAGACCGCATTTCACACTAGATATGGTCACTATGAGTTCACCGTAGTCCCATTCAGACTTACGAATGCCCCAGCAGTTTTTATGAGCCTCATGAATGGGGTGTTCCGTACATTTCTGGACCGTTTTGTTATTGTGTTTCTCGATGATATACTGATATATTCTCAGAATGAGAAGGAGCATGAGGAGCACCTGAAACAGGTATTGCAGTGTTTGCGGGATAACCAGTTGTAACCGCACAGTGGGTGGCACTCGGTTCGCCTCCACCTTCCCCACTCGGCCGCTAATAACCTGTTCACCACCGACCCTGCTAGCAAGGCATTTTTCATGGCCGCCGCCAATGGGTTTCGGCCTTGTGTAAAATAAAAATGGAACTCAAAGAAATATTAAACCCTAGCCCAGGTAGGGCTAGGGTAATAAAATAAAAATAATATGTTTTAAATCATTTAGTTTAGAGCCATTTTATATATATAAAAAAGAAGAGTAAGTTGGAAGGATTTTTTAGAAGATATATATATATATATATATATATATATATATATATATATATATATATATATATATATATATATATATATACACACACACACATATTTATATATAATATATAAATATATCCATAGGTTATATTTTTTGAGTATGTATTATATAGAGTTTTTAAACATTTAGATACCTCTGAGGTATAACACTAAATCTTATAATTTTAAATGTATTTAGTGTGATAAATACTTCATTTTGCCCTAGTTAATTTAATTAGAACAATAAATTTTAAAATGGATTTTAAAGGGAATAATTTAAGTATTTTCCACCTGAAGTAGAATGGATAAATTTTAATTGGCTTTCTAAAGGCGAGTAATAGCTACTCGTAATTAATTTTGCCCATGTAAACTTGATTATCTAAATTAAATGTCACTTTAAACGATTATTATAATTATCTAATTAAAAATGGATGTTTAGACTATATAGTCTTATTGGAGATTGAATTTATCTTCCTCTCCTATTTCTTTAATGAGTTGATTTAATTAATTTAACGACTAGGTATCTTGTGAAGATAAAATTAAACCAGTTAGATTTCCGCAAATAAAATTTAAATAATAATCGATGCTTGGTTCGTATCAGAATTAGCTCGAATATAGATATGGCAAATACATTAACGCTTGTCGTGTGAGTGAACTTGCTAATTAATTAGTATTTAAAAAAAAAAATCATTCTGTTTTTTGCCCTAAATTTTGGGCATGACAAATGAGGACACAAGAAGGGGTTGAGATGACACAAGAAGAGATCAAGATCATACTAGAACTTACACTCATGGTTATGCAAGGACAAATCATGTTGATAATTCTATCACAACTCTTACACAACAAATACAAACGCTGCAAGCACAAATTCAAGATATGTAGAGAGGAACAATTAGAAGATACTTGCTTCAAGAAATTTGTCCTTACCCCTTCGATAGAAATCTAAACACGATACCATTTCCTACAGGTTGTGAAACTCCTTGATATGATAAATATAATGGAAGCACTAATCCTCGAGATCATATACAATAATTTTGCATGTTGATTATGTTGTTTGCATATGAGGATACCTACCTGATGAGATTATTTCCAAAAAGCTTAAGTGGACTAGCTATGGAATCATTCTCCAAACCTGCAATTAGATAATTCACAGAATTGGTGGATAAGTTTGTTTCACAGTACTCTTACAACATTCAACATGAGGTAACAATGGTCGATTTATGTAACACTGAATAAAAGAGTGGAGAACCTTTCATGACATTTCTACAAAGATAGAGACGATTATCTTCATGATAACGGTACCGAAATACGAGAAGACGGACATATTTATCGACAACCTAAATGGACAAATGAGTTATCATTTAAAAATGCAATGCCATCAAAATTTTAAAAACATGATTGATAATGGTATTAGAATGGAAGAAGCTATGGTAAAGAAGGGTGAGTTGAAGCTATACAAAGAAGTCGTTAATCCTCCTAACAACAATGTTAGAAACAATAACAATGATATTACAGAAAAAAGGTCAATGAGATGGAAGATAACTAGGAGATAAAGGAATGGAAAATAAAATGAACAATCTGGGTAGCAGAGTCGATAGACTAGAACTCAATGTTAAGAAGATTGCAAATCAAAATTTTCAGATCCTCAAAGCTTCAGTGGATAACATGAACATCCTGATCAACAAATTTGAGAACAATTCAGAGAAAGATGGTGATAAAGATAAGCCAGACAAGAAGGGTCATGAAAAGAGGACCAGAGCTAATACAAGGACCAAGGGCGACATCAAAGGTCGTGAGCTGGAGGAATTAAAGACCTCGGCGAACAACATGAAACAAATGGTTGTTCATGTCGAGGATATCATGAAAAGTATTTAGGTCTCTATCTCTGTATTTGCAGGGGTTCTAGGTTCTATCTTTTTGATGTCATTGTGCTATCCTTTCGCTGTCTGTTTCTGGTTTTTTTATGTTATGTAAGTTGATCCCTTTTTTCTTTGGTTGGGATCTTTCTATTTTTTGAAGTGATCAGGCACATTTCTTTCATGTTCTTCTGATCTCCTGGCTTGTACAAGGTTCAGGTACCTTTCAAATACCTGCTTTTACTTAATCAAAACAATAACAATGATATGCCTAAATTTTGGAATAGAAATCAAAATGTCGTCAATGATGGAATAGTGGATAACAACAATGTAAAACCAAAACAACTCATTTTTAATTTATCCACTCACTCAGCAGCAACTCAACAAAACAACAATCACCAAAAATCAACTTTCAACAATTTCTTTCGAAGGAAATTTACAAACATTGGTGAACCACTTGGGTCAGCACTGAAGACACTTCTCGCAAACAAATTCATTACTTTGCCAGAAGGAAGGAACTATGAACCTCAAGTAAAATCCTCTTGGTGGAATGATAACCATTATTGTGATTTCCATCGAAACAACGGACATCACACAAATAATTGTCAGTGGTTTAAACATGTCAACCAAGATTTGATTGATAATGGAGTAATAACTGTGGATGGACATATGACAAAGGAATCTCATACAACTTTTAAAACTCTGCTTCCAAACTATGAGAAGGGTGAATCATCAACATCACATAATGGTAAGGGTAAAGCAAAGGTAAACTACGCTCATACGTATGATAATGTGGTAAATGTGATTGTAGTTAAAGAAAAGAAACATCAAGAACCTTCTCATTATATCACAAGAAGCAAAACTAAAGTTTTTTTGTTGGGCCCTACCACTAACATATCATCCACTGCAAAACAATATAATCTAGTGGAGCAATTACAGAAAACGCCCACGCAAATATCCATCTTAGAACTTTTAAAGCTTTCACCTGCACACAAAGAAATTCTTGAACGAGCATTAGTAGATACAACAATGTCTAAAGATCTTGATACAGATCAATTTCAAACCATGGTGGGACACCTCACAACCCCTCACTGCTTATCATTCACCAAAGAAGATGATATGTCCTTGCAACATCCCCATAATTCTCCCTTGCATATCGAAGTCATCATTCATAAGATGCGAGTTAAATGTGTCCTAATAGATGGTGGAGATGGCTTAAACATTTGCTCATTAAGTCTTGTCCATGCTCTAGGTTATTCAGAAGATGCAGTTGATCCCCGAAAAAAGATCACCATCAAAGCCTATGATGAAGAAGAGTGTTCCTCTAAAGGAATTGTGATGTTACCCATCAGAGTGGGACCTTTGCAGAAAGACACATCATGCCAAGTTCTAGACTTGGACTTATCACACAACATACTCTTGAGAAGACCCTGGATACATGACATACAAGTTGTTTCATCAACATATCATCAATGCCTAAAAATTTCCTACAGTGGGTAGGAAATCAAGATCTCAGTAGATTCAAATCCATTTCAGTACTGTAGTAATCTAAAACCAACTCAAGAAGTCATTGTTCTTCATAATAGGGAGGCATCGTCTTCGAACATACAAACCAAAGAAAAATCATTTGCCTTAATTTTGTCAAGTATGGAAAAACAAATGCACCTAAGAGATCGAGGGAACGAAGAATATTCAATATCACAACTACCACTCTCTCCTAAGTCCTATGGAAAACCATCAAACTCTAAACAACAAACAATGGTGAAACATCTTCCAATATTTGATGGAGCATTTTTTAGTGTTGGGACCTTATCAGAGGAAACAAAAGACAAAGATTTGCTACAGTAGCTATACAAGGATCAAGAAGTCCAACAAAAGATCAACAATGTTAGAATACCCACTAAAAATTATGGAAAAAGATTTAACATTCTTCAAAAAATGGGATATACTGGAATAGGTCCTATAGGAAAATGAAAAGAAGGTATCTCAGAACCTATCCAACCTCACACTCAGCAGGCTACAGACAAAGCAGGCTTAGGGTATGGATAGGTTACTCTACCAAAAGACACGTCTTCTAGCCAACAACAAGAGGAATACGAAAACAAATAAGAACAACTTGCAATTGAAAGGGAAGAAGCATCAGCCAAGCAACAAGCACAAGAAAACATGAAATGGAAAAAGAAGCAAGCTTCAAATCAACAGGATCAACAAACTAAAAGCACATCCCAAGAAGCACTAACTCTCAATCAAAACAAGCATGAAACTAATACTAATCAAGGAGAGCTCATAACAAGGTTGATAGAACTCAATCTCAGTCCAAAAGAAGTTGAATATGAAAGAAGAAAAGATATAGCAAGAAAAGCAAAAGAAACAAATCAAACACTATATGAACAAATCTGTAGATTGCAAGCTGCAAGTGAGACAAATTCTAATGAATGGGAATGAGATTCCTATCAATATGAATAATTGGCTAAATAAAATTGCTTTGAAGAAGATGTAGGAGTCGATGTAGTTCACATGTATGCATGGCGAACGTTAGGAACTAGCTCACTTGAACTAGAATCACATTCGGTTGAATTGGACTTAATCGAGGATGATCAGGAGCTCCTTATATGAGGTCATTCTGATGAGAGTACCATTCTAGACATTGACATACATATTGAAAACTATGACACATCTATCATGACCCTTGATACCCTTGAAACATCTCAACCTGATGACCCCCTACCTCTAATCCACCCTAAATTTATTGATTGGGAAAATGAAAGACATACTACCATTGATACCTTTCCTAATGACCATGCCATATTTATATATCTTAATGCAATCAAACCCACAATAAATTTCACTAGGAATTTTTACAATGCATCTTCTAGTCAAGTGGGTGCCAAATCTCCCAGTCGCAAAAGTGAAAATAAAGAAAACAATATCAGGTCTAATGCTGAAAACCATTTCTTGGCAACATTAGATCAAGAAAAAGTAAAAAGAAAGGACGCATCTAACAGTGAAAACCTCCTCGAGGCACTAGAAGATGGTAGATTTGACACTTTACCTGCACACTATCAAGAAAGGTCATCCATTTTGATCGAACCAACAGAGGTCGTTAACATTGGGACAATAGAGCAACCAAATATCCTACATCCAACAACTTCTCTGTGAAAACAAGAAATGCAACAATTTATGGAATTCTTCAAACGATGACAAATCAATTTTTTCTAGTCATATGCAGACATGCCAGGGTTCGATCTAGAGCTTATTATGCATCACTTAAATGTCAGTCTAGAAGCCAAACCAATTAAACAAAAATTAAGGAAGATGCATCCTCATATTGCTCTTCTAGTCAAAGCAGAACTAAAGAAATTACTGGATGTCGGATTCATCAGACCTATAGCATATCCTCAATGGGTATCCAACATCGTTCCCATTTCCAAACTATCTAAAAGTATCAGAATATGCACGGACTTTAGAGATCTTAATAATGCATGTCCAAAGGATGATTTTACTTTGCCTAACATTGACATCATTGTGGATTTAGCTGCTGGACACTCCATGTTTTCTCTAATGGATGGTTTCTCCGGATACAATCAAATTAAAATAGCACCCAAAGATCAAGAAAAGATGACTTTCACATGTATGTGGGGTACTTTCGGCTGGAATGTCATGCCCTTTGGACTAAAGAACGTAGGTGCTACATGTCAAAGAGCTATGACAAGGATATTCCATGACATGATGCATACATTCATGGAAGATTGTGTGGATGACATAATGGCCAAATCACACAATAGAGAAGACCATATAGGAATACTAGAAAATATCTTTGATAGGTAAGAACAGTATAAGCTATGACTCAATCCCAAGAAATGTGCCTTTGGTGTCACTTCAGGCAAGCTATTGGGCTACATTGTTTCAGCTAGAGGTATCGAAGTAGATCCAGCTAAGGTCATAGAAATCATGGAAATGACATCTCCCCAGAATATCAGTCAACTAAGATCACTTCAAGGAAGACTACAGTCAATCAGAAGATTTGTTGCGCAACTAGTCGATAAATGCCAACCATTTACTCATATATTGCATAAAAATGTTAATTTCAAGTGGGACCATTAATGTGAGGATGCATTCAATAAGATCAAGGCCTATCTCATGCAACCACCCATCCTAATGTCACCAATTCCAGGAAAGCCATTGTTACTCTATGTATCAACCACCAAAGTATCATTAGGAGTTATGCTTGCACAATAGGACAATGAAGGAAAAGAACAATCCATCTACTACATCAACAAAACATTAGTGGATACGAGATCAACTATTCACCAATAGAAAAAGCATGCTTGGCAGTAGTTTTTTCTTCTCAAAAATTAAAACACTATCTACTATCTCACTCCATCAAGTTGACTACTAAAATTGATCCATTGAAGTATTTGCTCAGCAAGGCAACATTAACAGGATGACTAGCAAAATGGAATATGATTCTAAGCGAGTTTGATATTGAGTATGTTGATGGAAAATCTATAAAAGGGCAAGTCATTGCAGACCAACTAGCAGAGGCACCACTTCAAGATGATCGTCCTTTATAGATTGAGTTTCTCAATGCTGATATCCTAATGGTCACCACAAAAACATGGCAATTATACTTTCATGGTTCATATACACAGCATGGATCAGGAGCAAGCTTTCTATTCATCATGCCACAAGGTCATACAATTCCAAAAGCATACAAATTAAGTTTTCCATGCACCAAAAATACAACAGAATATGAAGCTTTGGTTACAGGTATTAAAATGGCTATAGAATGGAACATTACAGAACTTCAAGTCTTTGGAGACTCTCAGCTCATCATCAATCAAATCAAGGACGATTATCAAACAAAGGATGGAAAGTTAATGCCTTATAAGAAGATGGTTGATGATATCAAGAAATACTTTGTAGAAATAACTTTTCAGCAGATTCCAAGGAATGACAACAAAGCAGTAGACGCCATGGCAACACTTGCTTCTCTCCTTTAGACACAAGAAAATCAAGAGCATTACGAATTCCTAGTGGAAGAGTTATTTTACCCTGCACATAATTGTCCCGATTCCCAAACTATCTGTCACCTTGTTGGGCATGATTCCTCCCGCTATGGACAAAATTACACATACCTGAAAGATAATATCCTCCCTCTTGACTTATCAAAAAACCAAAAGAGAAACTTTATTTGCCAATCCTCCCATTATACTCTCGTCACAGATACCCTTTTTAAATGAGGTCTGGATGGTACTCTTTTAATATGTCTCGAACAAGAAGAATCTAAGAAGGCCTTACATGAAGTCCATAACAACATTTGTGGCACTCATTCAAGTGGTCTTACCCTTTCAGAAAAACTCATACGCTTGGGCTATTATTGGCCAACTATGGAACGAGATTCTTTTTAGATAGCTAAAACATGCAAACAATGTTAGATCCATGGAAATTTGATTCATGCACCAACACAATAACTTCATGCTTTGGCAACATCTTGGCCTTTCTGCCAATGGGGTCTTGATCTAGTAGGAAAGTTAAATCCTTCTTCATCCAATGGTCACAAATTCATCCTTGTAGCTACATAATATTTCACAATATGGATTGAGGCAGTACCTCTCATCAATATCACAGGAAAACAAATTGGTGCATTTATCTTGAACTACATCATCTATCACTATGGAATACCCATGGCCATTATCACTAATAATGGGCAATCGTTCAAGAACCAAGATGTACAAGAGCTATGTGAGAAATTCAAGATCCAACACAAATTTTCAACACCCTACTATCCACAAGGGAATGGGAAAACAGAGGCATCAAACAAAACCATTCTGAAAATCCTCAAAAAGACAGTGAATGATGCTGGCAGAGATTGGCATATTCAATTTAACCCTTCTCTCTGGTCCTATTGTACCAATATCCACACACCAACATGTGCCACACCTTTCTTTCTTGTCTATGGATCAGAAGCAATACTACCAATAGAAGTAGAGATACCTTCTCTACAAGTATCATTAAAAAGCCTTATCCCAGATGAAGAACAACGATGATCTAGATTGCAAGAGTTAGAATTGATTCATGAATGAAGACAACATGCCTTTGATCATTTAAGTGTATATCAACAAAGAATATGTCGTAGTTACAATCACAAGGTCAAACCAAGAGCATTTCAAGTTGGGGAACTAGTACTAAAAGAAAATCCACACAACCAAGCAAATTGAGAAAAGAAAGGGAAGTTTGAACCAAACTGGTTAGGTTTGTTTGTAGTCACAACAATATTTGGGTCAAGAGCATATCAACTATCAAAACAGGACGAGGGTCAACTCGAGGAACCCATCAATAGCATGCATCTGAAGAAGTTTTATGTCTGAAAAGCAGAAAATCCAAAAACAGTGAAAAAGTAGAAAATCTAAAAACAGTGAAAAAGAAGAAAATCTAAAAATAGTGGAAAATCAAAAAATATAAAAACAACAATAATCAAATATGAGAAAAAGTGCAATAAAAATAGATGATGAAAACCTAGCCAACAGGCGCTATCTATCGACTAGCTCTTCCATCTATTAGTTCATGCATCCTTCCGCTTGCATTCATTTTCCATCAGCGTTGTTCATATCCATAATAAGAACATTTGTACATATGCAGGCATCATAGGTGATTTCTCACCATGGTTTGGATCATTGGGTATATCATAATGACTTTGTTTCTAGGCTTGGGGCAAAATCTTACATGTAGCTAGGGGCAAACTTTTCCATCATTTTGGGATTCATCAAACAGGAAGAACAATAGTTAGACAACTCTTGTCAAGCAAAAACTGAGACACATCCAATGTTAAACATGAGATTAAATTGTCAACCATCAAACTATCACATGTCAGTCTAAGCACATCACACACTTTTCAATGGATGATATCTTTTGGATAATGATTTTAACATGATTGTTCAACTTTTCTATCTTGATTTTCGCTATCATGATTTTTGAGTGACTCCATGATGTCTCTGACTAGAGGAACAAGGAAGGGACATGATATTTTTCTTGTCTCTTGTATGTAAATTAATCATTAATATGTGCAAAATTTTTCTCAAGACATGATCATCAGAGTATCATCGAAGACATTTACGATTTGCGTATAGAAATGGTTAATACTGCCTGTTTTATGCAAGCAACACTCAAGTCATCTTGGTTCAATTATACCTCGATTCTTGTGCTTACTTGCAATATCAAAATCCAGGAAAGTAATGCTCAGGTCATCATGGTTTAATTATACCATCGATGTTTGCACTCACTTCCCACATTTTAAAAGCAAAAGCTCAATGATGACAAAACACAATAACCCAGTGACTGGTTCGGTCGTAGCTTTACATTTCATTTGCATTTACCTTGCATTTCATTCTTGCATGGGTTCCCACACGCTCATCTTATCCAAGGTTAAATCTATCACCAGAATCATCAAGGTATCATCATAAGTGTATACACGATCAGACTGATGACTCATCTCTCTCTAGATATTGTCGACCTAGCGCAAATATTATGTTACCCCCTCAACAGAACCAACATGAGTGTATCTAAATCTTCCTACAACTTGATACCAACAAAATGTCAGTTCTTTATCCAATCAACCTTATCAATTCTACCAATCAATCACATCTAATTTATTCTATCATGTCTTATACAAGATGTATCTTTCCTGGAACCAGATGTTCTGATCAAGTCTTATATAGGATATATCGTTCTTGAAACTAGATGCTTTTGATCATCTTTGTCTTATACAGGAGGTATCATTCCTGAAACCAGACTAAATCTTGATCTTATCAATCTAATCAATCAAGCTTTATCAATCACCACATCGTGAACTGCATCACCGTGATCATGGAACTCGCACTTTCATCAATCAACGTTGCAGAAATCAACTCAATTTTAATCTGGAAATAAATTTCATAACTTTCCACACACTCCAAAGGCCAATTATCTCAATTGATCTCCCGAGGGGGCATCATCGTACTGCAATTTATCAATCAATATTTGGGGCATCCTATCAAACCAATGTCATCATCAAAATGAGATTATTCTTTGAATCAACGCGTCATCACACCTCGCTTCAAAGAGGGGCAAAATGTATACACCTAAAAATGGTCTAAAGATAATTAATTAAATAAGAAATTATTTAATTAATCCCCCTTCCTAATTTAATTGAATTCATTAGCAATTTGATTACATTCTCCCTTTCATCTACTTATTAATAAATCTAAGGATATATTTAATAGGTTCATTTCAATATTCCCCTTTGATTAATTAATTCAAATTAATTAATTGTCCCCCCAATTAAATCAATTCTTCTAATCCCCTAATTAATTAAAACAAATCAATTTAGGAGTTATTGAAAATCAATTAGTCTTTTCCTATTATTTAAATTTTTAAATTCAAATTACCCACATGCCTCCTAACTTCCAACCACCTAACCTAACCATCCCTCTAACCTAACCCATTCCACCTAACCTTGGGTTTAACTAACCCTATCCTATCTTGCACATCCTAACCTCCTTATCCTAACCTTCTATGGTGTGGATATTCACCCCTTGAGACACATGGCACTTTGGCCACATGTCTCCTCTCTTGGACACTTGCCCTCTTATGAGCAAGTCTCCTTGACACTTGTCACCATAGAGATGACAAGTGTTCCTTCCTCCAACATCTTCTCCAACCTCCTCCAATTTTACCCTTGATATCTTCAGACTCAATCTTGACCATTGATTCCTGCCACCTCACCCCTAGCCTTGGAAATCCTATAAATATCGCCCATTTTGGAGCATAAAGGATCCCATCTCATATCAATTTATGCATTGTTACTATAGGCATATCCATTTTAGCATATCATTTGAGCATTGTTACTATAGGCAATTGCATCTTAGATCTAGTTTGATTTGATCATTTTCTAGAATAATTGTTGAATCATGTAGCTTAATCAATCTCCTTTCTAGCTTAATTGCATCATCATCATAGCTTAATCATGCATATCATTATCTTAATTGGTCTCTTGGATCAATCTAGCATAATCAATCTCATCTACCTTGCATATCATTATCATTTCAAATCCTTCGTCTAGGTGTAGTCAAGTCACTGGGATTGATTATCCAGATCTGAGAGCAAATCCATACTCGCATCTCTTAGGATGCGACATGTCGCTTTTTCATGGTTCACCTTTCATTTTCTAACCATGCTTGTAGTGATCTATTGAGTGTTTGTGTTGCAGCTGCAGGCACCACACTTCATAGGCGCGAAATATACATGTTGTCAAATATATATAGTTGACAGTGTGCATGTATATATATATAACCTCATCTTCGTGGTGTCCATGTATACATATGTTTGACACTGTATACATATGTATATACATGTTGTCAAATATACATATTTGATAATATGTGTGTATATCCACATGCAATCCCAATTCATTAAACTCAACTTTATAGCAACCAATTCAACTTTAAAGAAGCCAATTAAAAATGCACAATTGAACACAGACAAAAGTGTAGATGAATGAAAATGAACATAGAGCCATGCAAATGACTCACTTCATGCCAATTTTAACACAACATTGACTCAAGTGGACATACATCAAATAGTGACTCAATTTAGTCTACATGGATGCATGAACATAAACCCATACATTTACAACCCTTCTACTTTTGTGTATATACATATATGTACATCTATAACTGATGTTCATATATGTATATACATATATATACATATAAGCCCAATTCAAACATTAAAATGCAGTTCCAAATGCAAAAGTGAACATACTTAAAAGTGTGCATGGCAGAAAACCAACCCTCAATGACTCAAGTTAGTCGAATGAATTGAAAAAAAAAGAAACATCAAATTTTGAATAAATTTAACAGTAAACATCAAAACTATTGACTCTGTGCATATAATCATACAAATATCACAACAGAAACATCCAAACACAATTGAACATCAAACAACAAACTACTTACTGATTTGAACATCAAAATAGTTTTATGGCTATATGCACTAACAAAATTCAATTAATTGTCCATTGGAAATCAATATCTATATCTACATACATATACATTTACAACTAACATACTTGTGTGGTTTTACATGTATGTACACATATATTTGATGTACATATATGTATATATAGATATGCACATAAAGAGGTCATGTACATACATGTATATACAGATATTAAATTTACTAAATTTCCACAAGCCATGACTATGATCCATCATCCTGCAAAAGGAGAGTGCCCAGAGATGTACAAATTAAATACCCCAATTGACACTCTCCTTCATACTAATGGTGGATCACAGGGTGTGATCCAAAATGTTGATGCAAATTCCAGAATCATAAAATCCTGTATGCAGATATGTTCAACTATCAAGTGACATGATATATTTGTAATGTATAACATGATGCAGATGACTACAGAGAAGTCACAATGATACATTTCAAACATTGGACATGGACACGACTAAGTGTGGATGTCTTAAACAAAGATGAACGCTATCAAATTGTTCAAAATTAGCAATATGATAGGGAAAACTATTTAAAGGCCCACCACACACTAACAACTCAATGTCTCATTATAACCCTCACTCCAAATGATGCAGATTATTGTTGGCAATTGACACTCATCCAGTGATTTCAGGCGACTTCCGATGGTTGATTGTTTGTTCAGGGTTGTCATTGATGGAAACTCTTCTTGGTGGTTCAATTCGGCAGTCCTGATCCATCTTATCCATAAGTTGGTGGTAACCGATAGGCAGTTAACAGGTAAAACAGGGTATTTCAGTAACGTTTTGATCTGGAATGATCTCCGGTGATTACAGTGTTTTTGGTGATTATTTTTGTGATCTTGGTGATTGGAAAGACCTTTAGGAAGCATGTGATTATAATATTTTGGTCTAGTGCTATGTTTTGTTTGAGATTGAAGCTGACTTGGAGCTACATGTTACACTTATTGAAGCCGACTTGAAGGAGATTGTTTTTGTGGTAAGATCGGATATATAAGATCGATTTGGCGACTGATTTTCAAAATGTTAGAGATGTGGTGATCTATTTTAGTGCGATTGAGCCTAGTTTCACGTGCACATTTTTCTTTCAGAACAACTAGTAGCTGACTGAGACATAAACAAAGTATTCAATAGAGCAGAGATAGTCAGAGATTAAGAGCCTAACCGAAACTCATTTTTGCATAGTTAGATGTTGATTAAGAGTTCATTTCATTGTATTTACTCATTGTAAACAAATTGTAAGTCAATGAGACTTCCCTGAAGGTTGTAGCCTTCCAGGCAATTGTAATTGAGCAGTGAGCTCTAGGAAATGAGCCCGAATGCAAGTACATTCCCCATTTATGTAATATTTATATAATTCTGGGCATAATATAGGAATATTGTGGGTTTCAGTCCCACTGTGGTTTTTCCCTTTCCAAGTTTCCATGTAAAAATTCCAGTGTTGTGGATTTGTGTATTCCTTATTGCATGTTTATGTTCTTTTCTACTATACATTGCTAACTGGTGGATAAATAATAAGTTTGTGGTTTTAAAATCTGGTAGATCACTGATTCACACCCCCCCCCTCTAAGTGATCTCTAATTCTAACAATTATGACATTACAACTTACCTCCGTGAATATTTTGTTCCCTTCTTGCAGTCAGCTCTTCCACCCACTAAATGGCCAGTTCAAATCCCTTATCCACATGTTTGTGCACAAAAAGAATGGTTTGTTAAGAATTCTTATATTATTGACCAACTCTTTATTTTTTCAAACCCCTGTGATGATCATCTCTTTCCCACTCACTTGTCTTTCTATTCTAAATTATTCAAGGTGAATTTAGAATCATGGCAAACCAACTATCTGAATAGGTTTTTTTAGATAACTATGGACCACAAGTTCGTCAAATCTCCGCTCCCTATCATGGCAATGGACACTTCGAAGAGTAATCAATGAACATATTCCATCATGGATTTTTACCAAAGTATACATTCAACCTCATTGTGGTCAAACTGGGTTGCATTCTAATCTGCCTTGCCGACTATACGGTCAACAAATTCTTTGGAAGGAAGCTATTTCAGCTACACCGCCACATCTACTCGACCTAGAAGGTTTCAACCATGAATCCCTACCAGAATAAGTCTGCACATGTACCTCTAAACCCATGTTGTCGAAGTTTCCAATAAATAATACATTTCCACACACATATGCCCATAAAAATTTCATTTTACATAGGGAACTGTACTTCTACTATTTGAGCATTACTATCATCTTACACTATCTTGTCATTCACTTCTTACTTGCACAATGGTGCCAAGTCAAGCATCAAAGTTAATATCATTCAGCAAGCATCGACTTACAACATCACTTGGTTAGTTGGTTCCATCTCAATGTAACCCATGTTGTATTGTATATATGTTTGTAGGTTATATTTAAAATTACAAAAAAATTCTATACGTATTGTACACTTCATATTGATCTATATATTTATCATGGAAGTATAACTAATATACAATTTATTCCTATTCTTGCAAATGAGGAAAGCAAATAAGATGACTACCCATGGTGCAAATAAGAGAGCATCAACAAGGTTGTCATCGCATAAAAGAGGTGTGAAGTTCTCAGTTCAATCACAGACCCCGCCTCCTAATGTGGTTGAAATAGAGCCTATACCCCCATCACTAAAGGATCAGGAACCAAAACCTGTCTCACCACCCACAATGGACATTTGTGCTCCTTCAACTGGAAGGAATTTTACAAGGCCACAAAAGCTACGGTCTTCTTCGGATATGGAGGGTGAAATCCATGATATAGAGGAAAATGACATGTTTGTCAAGGGGGCATCAAAGAAGTGGGGAATCCCAACTGCCACAGTGACAAAATGGTTGGGTGGTCTAACAATGACATTGAAGAAAGATCCCCCAACCATCCTCACTGTTGAAGAGGAAGAAGAGATTGTTGAGTGGTGCCAACAGATGGTAGTGGTTGGTCATGGACTTGAGATCCTGAACTTGAAGGCAATTGTGGTGTAGATTTGTGAGGGTAGACCCAACCCTTTCAAGGATGGCATGCCTAGGAAGTCATGGTGGGCTGGTTTTAAAGCCCGACATCCAGAACTCGCCTTACGGACAGTTGAAGGCCTTGACAAAGACAAGGCACTCACTTTGAGACCTGCCATTGTTTCTGCTTTCTATGAGACATTATCAAAGGCCTATGCAAGAAATCTATATGGTCCTCATTAGATTTGGAAATGTGATGAAATCGGGGTTATGGTGGGAAAGAATGGTGTTATGAGGGTGCTCGCTAGGAGAGGAAGTCACAATGTCTCATACATAATCCCGAAGAGCCAGGAATGGATTAAGACTTTGTGCTACGTGAATGCTTCTCAGAAAAGCATCCCAAGATTCTACTTGTTCAAACGGAAGAAGCACCTATAGAATTACATCACCAAATGTGAGCCAAGTGCTTGCATGGTAGCACAAAAACACGTATGGATGATGAAGGAACTATTCCTTAATTGGTTGCACCGGTGTATCGCCCACCAACAAGCACTTGCTTATATTTGATGACCATGGCAACCATGTTGTAGTGACAACCATCCAAGAGGCAAGGATGTTGGGTATAGACTTGCTCACATTGTCGACTCACACCTCTCACAAACTACAACCATTCGATTAAGGTTTCTTTTCCTTACTGTCTGGTTTTTTCTCTTAATGATAGTCTAGTGGACTACATTAAGAACCCTAAGTCGAGACCATTGGCTCACCAAGGGCTAATTCTATTAAGTTATGAGTATTGTGAAGCTTGGGCTAATAGATTATAGGCTAATGTGCAAGATAATGATAGGGATTACATTCCTAGAAAGGGTTCTAAGGACTTTGCATCCGAGGAAGAGGTCGATGCCTCCCCACCCCCAAAGAGGAGGGTTAGGATCCTCAAGAAGAAAAATGAAGAGCCCTTGGGGGAGGACATCACCACTCAGAAGGTGAAAACTAAGGGGAAGGGTAACAAAATCATTTTATGTGATTCTAATGTTGGGGGTGACTTGTCCCCTCATATCTCTGAAGCCCAGGATTTGGAACAAAGAGATTTGGATTCCTAGGATTTGCAGGATAAGCCAAAACCTATGCTCAATATTCTGGGCACTGCTAGAAGCTCATCAGTTGATTTGTACAGGTTTTAGAGTTAGGTGTTCCATGAAATCAAGAGACTGCAGTTGAAGCAGAGGGCTATCATTTCTAAGGTGGAAGGGGCTGAAGAGGATGTGGAGAAAGAGAATCAGGAGAATAACAAGAATAAGGGGAAAGGGCCCATTTCTGAGACCAATGAATGTTCTCTTTTGAAAGAGAGTGAAAAAAGTATGATGTTGGAGTGCCTCAAGAAAAATGGGGAGGTCATTAAGTCATTTAGGGGAAGATATGATGAAAAGATTGAAGAGGTTAATAAGAAGATGCAGAAAATTGAGAAGGCGCTCAAGAAGATTATGGAGAATAATGAAGCTATGCTGAGGGTGTCTGCTACCAATATGAATGTGTTGGTTCCTAGACTGGAGAAGATGCATAATGAACGAAACTTTGTGGATCTGGAGAAGGATGTTTGGGTTACCACTACTAAGGAAACTCCCTGAACCTCAAGGCGGACCAGGAGAAGCTCTAAGGCTGTGGTGGATTCCATCCCACAAGATCTTCTTGACCTCAAGGAAGTTGCTAAAGCTATGCTGATGTTGCAGAAAGAGGCCTCTGATGCCTTAAAATTTTTTATGTAGTTGGTCTTTGTTTCTTTTTGTTGTTGTAGTTGCCAGCACCTCGCTAGTTTTTTATTGTCTTTTTTTTGGTTGTTGGGTCTATGTTGTTTCTATTTGGTGCAACCTCTTTTGTCTTTATGTCTACATTATGGTATAGATGCTTTAATGCTTTATCCTTGGTCTGTGATGTAAGGGGTTTTGGGTCCCCACAAAACCTGTTTTTGCTTAATAAAAAACTACAACCATTGGATGTGAGTGTCTTCTCTCCGTTCAAAACATACTTTAAAACAAAAAGAGTGGCGTGGTTGGCAAGGTTTCCAAATGTGGAGATCAAGAGGGCAGAACTGACAGAAATAGGAAGCAAGTCCTTGAACAAGGCATTGCTAGTTTCTAACATTTTAGCAGGCTTAAGAAGGACATGGATATGGCCTATCAATCTCGATGCCCTCATGGATGACATGTGGCCCGACACCACATTCAACATTCAAAATGGGGAGGATGTTTTGGCTGTGCAAAACATGTTGAGCCTATCCGGTGTTGATGTTTCAAGTGAAGTTGTTGCAGAAAACATCGTTGAAAGAGTGAGTGACAGTATGGAAGATACTCTTGCTCTTCCATCACATCGAATTTCACCAACATGGGTGGCCGATGGGGCAATGGCTTTAGGATTTGACTTGGAAGGGGAATAAGAAGACTCCACATTCACTTTCCCTTCACCACCCGCAACTGCCATGGATGATGTGGTGCATTACTATGTTGATTGTGGCTGTATACATAAAATTGGCTATGAACAATTAAATAAATATTTTATATTTATTTAATGATTATTTTTATATTAAATAGTTAATTTGAAAACATTAACTATTTAATTCATTAATCTTATTCTTCTAATAATTAATTGAGTTGAAACATTTAATTAATTCATTCATTTATATCCCTCTCTTGTAAACCAATTAATTAAATATCTAATATTTAGTTATCTCCTATCTACTATCCTATAGTCTCATCAATTAAACAATTTCTTAATTATATAATCTCCCTTTTCCAACTCATTTCATCTCCACATCAACTTCTCCTTTTCCAACTCATCCATCATGTGGCTAAAAATATTAATACATCATTATCTTCAACTTCCAAACCATTCTTCAAATAATGTGTACATACACAAATTCCTCAACCTCCCTATATTTTCTCCAACCTTCCTACATATTTGGAGGGAGTTGAGTCCACTTGTCCTCTTATCCGTAAATCTTCTCCAACTATCCTATATTCTCTCAGTATTCATCGTCATCCAAGGTGAGCCTTCTGACACTTGGCTTCTCCTTCCACCTTTTCCTCCATCCTATAGGTGTAGGAGGAACAACTTCCACCTTTATCTCTCACATCTCAACCTCTTTCTCATATCCATCCAAATTGAAAGATTTAATAATGACTGTTGATCTCTGCCACCTAGGCTCATGCACTCAAAAATGCATAAATTGAGGTCTCCTAAGCCATTTTTGAAAATAATAGCTAATCTTATAATCAACTAGGAAAATCTTCATCTTTGCATCTGTGAGTTCATTTTTAGAATTTTTGAGCGATTTAGCATAAATCATTTTCATAGCATTAGCTTTTGAATACCATATTATCTATTAGTTCATTCCACACTTGCCATCTTGGAAGCTACTAGTGCTTGTTTGAGAGAAAATCATCTGCAACCAAGAAAAATGGGGTTAGGACACAATGAGACATAATCCATGAAGGTATAATCATTTATTTTCTTTTATTTCATGTTGTTTCATTGATTGAAGCTTGAGTTACATTTGTATGATGGACAAACAAGTTGCAGGTAATCTTTGAGGTGAAACTTAAGTTGATACAGTGGCATATCAGATAGCCAACCTGATGCAAAATTGACACAACAAGACACCACACAAGACATAGCACAAGTTGGTAGTGAGGACGAGGAGAGCCTGCTATCCCAAGTCAATGAAACAGGCCCCTCAACAGGAAATAAGACTGTCAAGATTTTTAATGTTGCCTGTTCACATCGTCAACAAGATGAAAGGGAACAATGTTCATGATGGGTTGTGGTTGAGTTATAATTCACAATTGATTACATCTGATGAGTTCATGGAATATTTAATGGTTCAAGAGATGAAGAAGATGGAAGCGAAGGAGACCAAAGAAAGAAAGAAAGAGCAAACCAAAGAGAAAAAGGCAACAAGCATATTTGAAAAGCAAAAGAAGGAATTGGAAAAAAAACAAAAGGATATATTGTGTAAGGAAAAGGAAAGGCTGAAAGAGATAGAGAAGAAGGAGCGACAAAAACAAGATAAGGCTTTAAAGGAGCAGGAGGAAGAGGAAAGGGCCATTGAGGAGTAGAGAATGATTGCGGCAAGAAAGAGGATGCTAAATAGTCCATCAAATCCATTGAGTCCATTGCCAGAATGACATCCCATAATGCATGACATGTTGAACAGAATGATCCCTACCTTTCGAGCACCTTCAATTTGTCAACCAAGTTTCCCACCCATGACCTTTACTATTCCTTCAACTCATATGCTAGGAGTTTTCGGCAACCCTGGGAATTTTTTACCATCTTCAATTTGTAAACCAACTTCCCCACTTGCGACCTTTTCTATTCCTTCAACACACATGGCAGGGGTTGGTGGTGGCCCTAGGTATAGGAGCCGAATACAAGGTGATGAGAACATGGCACCTGTCACAGGCTCAGGGGTACCACCTGAAGTTAGAATAATTTTGTTCCTCCTTGGATGAACTAACATCTACATGAACATATGTGCTTTTTTTTTTACTTTTCTGATTTATCAAGTCAGACTAGAACTGCAAAAATGTCTTTTCAAGACATGGATTTGACATGATTTTTGTTTTGAATTATGCTCATATGGAATGTTTTTTATATGTTAGTGCAATACATAACAAGTAATGGGATGATTGAGGAAGTTCTTTTATATGTTGATGCAATTCATAACATGTAATGGGATGAATGAACAAAGATGATTGAGGAAGTTGTGGACTAGTACATGCTTGTAGTTTCCAATTATGTGCATAATTATTTTATATAAATGCGGATGCAATTCTCTACATGTAATGGGCTGAGTGATCAGCTCGTCAACAACTACTTGTTTTATGTCTCCATTTAGGTGCATTTCATTTGTTTTATATGTCAATGTAATTCAGAACATGTAATGGGTTGAATGAGAAAAGATGATTGAGGAAGTTGTGAACATGATCATGCTTGTAGTTTCCAATTATGTGCATACCTATTTTATGTATATGTCGTTGCAATGCAGTACATGTAATGGGATGATTGATTATAGATGTCAACAACTATATGTTTTATGTTTCCACTTATGTACATGAAAGATGAACGAGAAAATATGACAATTTTATATGTCAATTCAATTGAGAAGATGTTACGGGATGAGGAGAAAATATTGACAAGTACCGCTGAGTTGGCAACCCAAAATCAAAAGATGACATGCCAATGAGGTTTTTTACATGGTCAATGATGATGTGTTGTCCACGTAACCAAAAAATGTCACTTCGGACCGTTGATCGAAATGAGAGAGGGCCCACCCCCAAAACCTACCACACTTTTTATCCATATCGAATAGGTTGGCCTTGTGGTGATCAATCACTTGCACACCTTACCGACCATCTACTCTTCCCAATACTCCTGGCCCCACATTCAAATTCCAACTGCAGAGGCATTAACTATGTGTCACCTCTCCTTACTTGCACCTCCCAAATCAACTACAATGAGGACACACAGTCATTAGAATACCTTTACACTTGATAATTGTGGTGCACAGACCATTCAATATGAATGTGAAAGTGAAACATAAATCACGACTAGAAAGATTTCAAATGACAACATGTTCTCATTTTTTGAATGATGAGGATGGCATTTCCTGATCCAGTGACTTAATGTAGTTGTTCCAATTGTTGAGACCTTGGCCCAATAATCACTTTACATGTGAATTGGATTGAATCTAACATAAGAGTCCTATAAAAAACTAATTTGTGGACCTTTCAAGTTCAGTTGTGCTACTTCTACATGTGGTTCGATTACTGCTAGTTCTACCCTCCTGAATAATATGGATCACAAATATGTACATACACACATGCATATACATATATGCATATACATGTCCATACATATATGCATATACATGTACATACGTTTATGCATATACATGTACATACATATATGCATAAACATGTACAAGCATATATGCATATTGTGACATCCTGATTTATATGCACTAGTGGTTAATGTAAAAGGGTTCACATGAAGTCCTCTAAAAAACTAGTTTGTGGACCTTTCAATTTCGGTTGTGCTACTTATACATGTGTTTTGATTACTGCTAGTTATGTCAACCTGAACAATATGGACCACAAATATGTACATACACACGTGTATATACATTTATGCATATACATGTCCATACATATATGTATATACATGTACATACGTTTATGCATATACATGTACATACATATATGTATAAACATGTACAAACATATATGCATATTGTGGCATCCTGATTTTTATGCACTAGTGGTTAATGTACAAGGGTTCACATGAAGAGTCCTCTAAAAAACTAGTTTGTGGACCTTTCAAGTTTGGTTGTGCTACTTATACATGTGTTTTGATTACCGCTAGTTCTCCCCTCCTGAACAATATGGACCACAAATATGTACATACACACATATATATACATATATGCATATACATGTTCATACATATATGCATATACATGTAAACACATATATGCATATACCTGTACAAACATATATGCATATACATATTGTGGCATCCTGAGTTATTTGCACGAGTGGTTAATGTAAAAGGGTTCACATTTTCACTTTTACTGCCAAATAGTTTTGAATTGGGGCAGCCAAATCAATGGTCTATGTGGGTAGGTTGAAAAGTTGGTCTCTAGGTCCACTTTGCGTGCCACGTGGACCCCCAAAGTTAGGATGCGCACGTCCTGGATCCTCTCCCCTAGTTACCTCTGGAAACATCTAGATATATACATGTACATATGTGCATGCACATATTTACATATGTTCATGCACATCCATGCACACACATATTTGCATGTACAAGTACATACATATATGCATATACATGTATGTACATATATGCATATACATGTACATACTCATATGTAGTTGATTTATACTGACTGATGTTGAAGGGATTCAATTTCACTATTAATGTTTAAGGGTTCAATCCTAATAATTAATTGTGTACATGGACATACATAAAGTATTCAATGAACTTCACAACTACACATGAAAGTTGGCAAACATTTGAAAAAGTATGAAACATGTAAAGTGATTGCAACAAATTAGAATGTAAACCCTTAGACAATGATCACAATGCATATGTGCTATGCAAATTATTTTAATAGTGAACTGTAAGCCCTAAACCCTTTAATAGTAAAAGTGAAATGTCAACCCTAAATGAAGTGAATCCTAAAATCAAGTCAGCTTTGAAACCCGTGAAAGATATTGTAAAATAAAAGTGAAAAGTTGAAGGCGTATATACATTAACAGTGAAGAATTGAAATTGAAACCCAAGGAGTATGTAAAAGTGTTCACATTGATTTAAACCATCCGACAATGAACACATTGAAACAATGATTTATACCCTGCGAAAATATTCTTTTTATAAATGTGAAGATGTAAACCATATGACAGTTTTTACAATGCAGATGTGCAATCCGAACTACTTTAACAGTGAACCCTAGAACAATGAAGTGAATCCCATAATGAATGTAGTGAAGCCAATAATCAAGTCAACTTGGAAACCATCAAACACGTTGGATGATAAAAGTGAAAATGTGAAACCTATACATTAATATTTGAACATTTAAATTGAAACTGAAGGAGGTGTTTGAGAGTGGTCACATTGTTTTAAATCCCCGGACAAGGAACACAATGGACCATGGGATGAACCATTTAAAAATGGAAGACTTAAAAGTTAATTTTAAAGCCAACATTGAAACAATGATTTATACCTAACAACATTATTCTTTTTAGAAATGGAAGATGTAAACCACATGACAGTGAGCACAATGTAGATGTGCAATCTGAACTACTTTAATAGTGAACCTTAGAACAATGAATTGAATACCATAATGAATGCAACAAAGTCAATAATCAAGTCAACTTGGAAACAATCAAACACATTGGACGATAAAAGTGAAAATGTGAACCCTCTACATTAATAGTTGAACATTGAAATTGAAACTGAAGGAGGTGTTTGAGAGTGGTCACATTGTTTTAAATCCTCGAACAAGGAACACAATGGACCATGGGATGAACCATTTAAAAATGGAAGATTTAAAAGTGAATTTTAAAGCCAACATTGAAACACTGATTTATACCCAGCAACAATATTCTTTTTAGAAATGTGAAGATGTAAACCATATGACAGTGAACACAATGCAAATGTGCAATCCGAACCACAACTTTAACAGTGAAACCTAGAACAATGAAGTGAATCCAATTATGAATGAAGTGAATCCCACAATGAATACAGTGAAGCCAATAATCAAGTCAACTTGGAAACCATCAAACACATTGGACAATAAAAGTGAAAATGTGAACCCTATACATTAACAGTTGAACATTGAAATTGAAACCAAAGGAGGTGTTTGAGAGTGGTCACATTGTTTTAAATTCTTGGACAAGGAACACAATGGACCATGGGATGAACCCCTTCAAAAAATGGAAGATTTAAAAGTGAATTTTAAAGCCAACATTGAAACCCGCAAACCAAATAAACATTTAAACTAAAGATGCGAACCCTTTAACATTAAAAGTGAAACACTGAAAAGCCCCCAAACCCTTTTGACAGTAAATGTGAAATTGCAAGAATCTGTAAAAGCAATGAACATTTAAACCGACAAACCCATTATACATTAACAGTGAATCATTCAAATTTTAATCCACTTTGACAGTAAATGTGAAATTGAAACACTACATTGAGAAGCAAAATCCGTAAATGAAATGAACATTTAAACCCAGAAACCCATTATACATTAATGGTGAACCATTCAAATTGATATCCTCTTTGATAGTAAATGTGAAATTAATAGCCTAAATCTAGTGAATTCGTTAATGAAATGAACATTTAAACCCATTACACATTAACAGTGAACCATTCAAATTGAAACCCTTGTACCGTTAAACCCTTAAACATTAACGGTGAAATTCAAAACCATTAAACCAAAGTGATACTGCAAGTTGATGACAAAACTTCCAATATTTTCATTGTTCCACGAAATGAGCCAACATTTTACTCAGACGTCGCCATTAAATTGACAGTAAAGCTAGAACATAGGAGTACGATTCCCTTTTCTATGTATTTGTGTTTATGAATACAGAATGTTGTGTTCAAAAAACACAAAAAAACATGCACAACCATCGCGGGAGAAACAAAAGATTTCTTAGGAATGCCAAACAGTCATAACAAATGCCGATAGAAAAATAATACAAAAGATCAAATAAAAGGACAAATGCCAAGATAAAAAACAATACAAAATGTTTCAATGTCATGAGCCTTAGTGAGGAAATTTCCTCACCTGAGTTGAAGGGGAAAAGAGCCCATTTGGCATCTGCAAGTAGCTCCCTGTCATCCACCCTGTTTGGCTTTGTACCTGTAAAACAATAATGGAGCGGAATAATGAAAAAGAAACTCGTCAAAAACCAGGAAAAAACCATACAAACACCTACAAAATAGGGTATTCCATGATGCGTAACCTAGTTTTTGGTGCGCACGTTCTGGTCCAAATTTGGGTTGAAGGTGTTCCATGGTGAGTGGGTTGTGGCAGTAGTTGAAACCACCAATGAAGCTTGAGCGGGAAAGAAATGAACGGGCTTTGAGATAATGTATGAGAGGTCATGCACATTGAAGCCCAAACACTTCAAAAAATGTGGCTAAGCAGAGACAGTGAAGGTGAGGTGACACGTAGTTAATGCGAGTGCAGTTGGAATTTGAATGTGGTGGTAGGAGAATTGGGTGGAGTAGATGGTTGGTAAGGTGTGCAAGTGAGCGATCGCCATGCGGCCAACCCGTTCGATGCAAACGGAAACCGTGGCATGTTTCGGGGGTGGGCTCACTCATGTTTCAGTCGACGGTCCGAAGTGGCATTTTTTGGACCACTTGGACAAAAACTCAAAGTTGACTTAGTGAAAATCATTGGTGGCATGTCAACTTTTGATTTTGGGTTGCCAACTCAACGATCTACATGGGTGGTTTGAAAAGTTGGTCTCTAGGTCCACGTGGACGTGGACACCCGAAGTTAGGGTGCACACGTTCTGGCTCCTCTCCCCTAATTTCAAGATGCACGTCAGTGAAATAATTTTTCGTGAGTATAATCATTTTGCTTGTACATTTGGCCTCACAATATTAAATGTGAATAGATAAAAATATGCATTTTCTTTAAAAAAAATTGAATTTAAATATTTATTTAAAATTATGAAATAAAAAATTTAATTGTAAACTATAGGAAAATTTGTTCAAATTTTTAATTCTATAAATTGATTGGCTAAATTAATTTAAAAATGGAATTAAAAGGATGCAATAGTATCTTGCCTTGGACGGAACTAATATTATTCCCACCTATTTTACTTTAATCACAAATCCAATCAAGATAAACATATTAAGAAATATATCTATTCACATCTTTTATATAAATATTTTAGTTAATTTAAAATATTTTTTAAACATATAAATATTAAATTGGCACAATTCTTATCATTTACTATGGGTTTACACCTCGAAATACAAAGTGATATAGGTAGTTTACCTACTATTCATTAATCACGTGAGAGGTAAATGGGAATGAAAGTTGGTCAGAAACCCTAACGAAAGATCTTTGATTTGTGGCTAATTATTGAAAAGATTTTCCAATTGTCTAATTGTCTAGTACAATGAAGCACGAAATTTGATTAACGTGTGTTGAGCAAGGAGCGCCATTAAAGACAACCGTGATACTTTTAAAATAAATTATTAAGAAATTTTTTATTGTCCTGATTTGACATTTGATTAATGAATTGAAATATATAATATATATATAAAAAATAATTTAAATATCCTTATTCTAATGAATAGAAAGATAAATAAATGATATTGTTACAATTATTTAAAATAAAGAATTAAATATAATTATATAAGTTTTGTTCAATTTTTTTAATTATATATTATGATTGGTTAAATCATCGAAAAAATAGAATTGAATGAATGCATACGTATTTAAGCATCAAGATGATATTAACTTCCATATGCATTTAAAGACTAAATAGTCCCCTCCTTCAAATTTGACTTGGCTTTCTAATTATAGAATCTGGATAGTGGCATGAATACGACCCAACTTTCGATGTCTTTGCATGCTCCATGACAGTTTTGGGGTTCGCATTTCCTTAAAACTCAAGTTCGAAGGCAAGGTTTGTAATAAACAAACTTGCATGTTGTTGCTTAGCTTATTTTGGCTAGAAATGATTGCTCAACTTTTTGAGCAACAATTTGTGGAGCTAGGGCCCCATGGACAGTAAAAATGTTGCTTATTTGTTTAGCAATCCTCTTAAATGATATTTTTAAATGAAATTATTAATAATATTTCTTACAAGTAAAATTTGTAGGCAAATAAAAAGAAAAGAAAAGAAATATGGTGAAGTCATGTGTTATTTTTTTGAACAAGTAGTGATTGCTTATTTTCAGCCCCCCTTTTTCTCAAATCTTATTTTCAGTATTTAAGCATTTACCACTCCATTAAAATAGGAAAATATTCCATTTTATCCTTTTTTCCCTAATAAAAAATATATATGGGTACACTCATGTTGCTTAAATTTAAGTGAAAAGTATTCATAAGCATTCACATGAGGACATGAGGTAAGAGGGTAGATATCACACTGGAAAAGTAGTAGATATGCATCACCCTTTCTAAAAAACCTCAGAAACCAAGCAAATCGTCACCAATAGAATTGGTGACTTTTACAGACAAATTTGTTTATTGTGTATATCAGGAATGCTTGGTTAGTTCAAACTCCAAGAAGTCCAAATTAATCCTACCACAGTATTCACAAGAAACTAAAATGGTCACACTAACCAATTGACATATGTACACCTGTTGGAAATTAATAGGAAGCCAACTAGATTTGGATAAGAAGCCTTGCAATTGAATTGTGGATGATATCTTATCTTTTGATCTTAATCTTGGGCCTCATAGATGGCACTCTTCTTTCATAACTACAAATTTACATGATGAAATATATGGTACTGAAGGCTTCTAGAATATAGACTGGAATGTCTTCATGCTTCACCAATGTTATATATAGCATGCAAGTAAGATTGTTTTGACAAACAAATCTTCTCACGAGTTTTTTGCCAACTCCTTGTTGCTAATTTCATGAGCTAAGCTCCACCCCAAATGCAGATTATCCACCACATCTCAACTATGAGCCTACTCAAATATTCTTGTTCAAAGTGCAAGGTGTGCAGATTTGACAACAAAGATCATCCAAATGAAACCAAATGAGGTGGCATGTTGGTGTCTTTGCATGAGCCCTCTATTTTCTTATGAGTGAACCTTTGAGCCACACACAATGCACAAATGTTACGAGCCATTTGAGTTTATGGTCATGTGTAGAAGACTTAGGCACCAATACTCTAAATTTTTTCTTTCAAATAGACCAAGATCTATGCAGAAAAAACTTCAACATCTTTATACACCAAATGACTCCTGTTACCCCCTACTTTTGCACTCATTGATTTTCTTCCACTGGTATATTTGTGTCGGGATAATGTGTGTTTAATTCAGCATAATTAATTCTCTTAAGTTGTCAACTTTCTGCTTTAAGTCTGTCTCGACCAATGCATCTTTATGTCTAAGTGTTTGCATCTTTGAACCTAGAGTTTAGTTCAAGAGTTCATTGGTTCATTGAGTCTTTGTGTGTGTCATGCCTTAGTTGCGACAAGTCTAACTTGTGCAGAAAAGTCCATGCGGAGAATGAACTCGAGCCTTTGAACCTTCGTTGGTTCAAGGTTCAAAGGTTCAACGTGAAAGAGAATGTAAAGGAAAAGCAATTAATGAAGTATAATATGGTCAAAGTCTGTAATTTTGAACCTTCTGATTGAACCCCGCAATTCAAGATTCAAGGTTCAACGATTCATTCTGCTATCAAAATTTCATGGGAAATGGAGTTTTCCAATGAAAAATTGTGAATCTTATTTTTGTGTTGAACCTCCAAACCAACATAAAAAGGTTCAACGGTTCAAGGTTCAATGGTTCAATGGTTCAGTTTGACAATCCAATTTTGCACATATATCCACCAATCCAAAAATGCAGCCAAAACAAAGTTGCGAATTATTTTAATATGAGGACAACCCACCAAATATTTTGGTCTTAAATGCTCCCAGATTTAATTTTGTGACCATACGAGCTCATATGATGTATTATTTTAATATTTTTTCAGTGCAACAATATGGTTGGTAGGGTCAATTTACAAAGGAAGTACCCTGATTTGGCGAGCTGTTAAAAAATGATTAAAACCCCATCTGTAATTTTAAATATCATAACAACTTGCAAATTTTCACGTCCCTAGGATGCCCGACTAATCCGTGGTGAATTAGTAAAAAGTGGCCACAAGAAAAATTAAACTTTCTTACTTATTTATGTATAATATTTTTAAACATTTTAAGATGTTTTAAAATATGTTTGAGAGCAATAATTTCATGGAAATGTGAATTTTATTCCCTTTATCAAGAATCAGTTATTGATAACTAAAAGTCTCTTAAAAAAAGGAGGCTAAATATATGTAATGCAAAGAAAGAGAGAGGATTCTGATTTTGTTTTCTATTATAAAAAAAAGAGAGGGCAACATAGTTTTCTGGACTACACAGTTTTATTTTACAAAGGTGTTGAGTTTGCGAGCCCACATTTTGGCATTGATGAAATAAAGAAGATTTTGTTGATTTGTGCATCTGTTAATATTTTTTTTTGATTACCATGAGCTTTGTTTCTCTTCTAATTACCTTTCATTGCCTTTTCTGTTACATCAAACTGTGTATATGCATTTGATTCTGAAACACTGATTTCAGAAATAACTTGTATATTGAAAAGAAATTTGTTGTTAGCTCTTTGCCTGGGCATTTTGATCCCCCGTGTCCTTTGAGGCATGAGCGAGACTTGATCAGAGTCCATGACATTTTGATTCTATTGGAAAGGGTATTTTCATGGGTGTGGGTAATTAAACTATTTTACTTATCTTCATTCACTTTATTTTAAATCAGTTTTTCACATCTACTTTCATGGTTATGGATAGATGTTAGTTTGCCTTTATTTCTTTCTAGTTAAAAGCATATTGAGAAAACATACATTTTATCCAACGAAGGGAGTTGTACCTTCATATCAAAATTCAGAGAGAACTTGCAAATGCCATTGCAAGTGACTCAACTGTTGTTTCTTTTTTTTCTTTCAATTTGGGCATTTGGGAGTCACGTTTGGAGGTATTTAAAGGAAGACAAATCTGTTAACCAACATATTTTTGGCGACTCTATTGGGAAAAAGAATCGAAGTGCTGGTGCTTTCATATTTCCTCAAAAATCTTAATGGTGTCTTCCCTAGAACGAAGGTTGGCGACTCTGTATATGTCTGGTTGAAAAATTTCAGTCTGAAATCATGGCTTTAGCTATAACACAACCATGGGGGACTCATTTTGGTCCATTTGCTCTACCACATTATTTAACCCTACCTAAAAGATCAAGAGATTTTTTTCCAAATTTTGCTTGACATAAGATTCAAGATCCAGATGATCATATTAAAGCAGTTACTATTGTCTATGGAATTCTTGGAGTGCAAGAAGAAGATGTGTTTGTGAGATTGTTTGTTGAAAGCCTCATTGGAAATGCTACAGAATGGTTTCAGAAATTAAAATATGGATGCATTACCAGCTGGAATGATTTAAAGGTAAAATTTCTTGAAAGATTCAAAACTGTGATTGATACATATGATTTGTTGCTTAATTTCCTTCAAATACAAAAGAAAGAAGGTGAGCCCATTAGAAGTTTCATTGAAAGATTTAATCGATGTGTTGGAAAAATTCCTCTTGGGTCTCAACTGACTGAAAATAATCAATTATATGTATTTATTGCTACATTACATCCTAAGATTAAGTTTTTGTTGAAACTTAAGAAGGTGCAAAATCTAGAGGATGCATAGAAAGAAGTTGTTGAGATAGAGGATGATATGATTGTGAGTGGAATGAAATGCATGAGTAAATGTGTTGTGAAAGTTCCAGAATCTGAAATTTACTTTCATAATCAAAACTTTTATCCAAGAAGGAAGCCTTTGCAAAAGATTATTGTCATGAAAGAAACAAAGCCAGTGTCATCTAATTCTTATTGTCAAAACTTGTTAGTTTTTAATGAAAAGGATTTTCGAGCATCTTCTAAGACCGAGAATGGTACTTCTAATATTGCAAGAGTTTATTATTTCCATGCTAATGGATTTGATCCTTTTGAAGGTGCAGATGATCATGTCATCCAACCAAAAGAATTGGCAGCCTGCCCAACCACACCTGTTATTAAACAAACTTTTGATGATATGAATAATGAGGAATTAAACAAAAGTTTTCTAAAAAATTTTGCTTCTTCTGATTTTGAATCTTTCACATTTAAAATTTATGATGCATTTTCAGAAAATGATCAAGCAAGAACAAAGGGTCAGCATGGGAAAGAAATAGATAATTGTGGACAGCTGGAGGTTGCTATGCAAATGGATTATGATTCTTTTCAATTCACTTGTAGCTATGGTGAAGGACACTTGCAGACTGAGTGTTTGAGAAATTATGAGAGTGTCAGAAAACAAGTGGAAGGCAATGAATTATCTATTGCTGATACAATATCTAATATGCAACCATACTTTGAAACATTCAAATTTGGTGATGAGAATTTTGAAAATATATTGTGCCTAGAAGAGTCAAGTAGTTACCCGATGCTGGAGTCTTTTTATTTTGAGAATGATGTCATATCAGCTCTATCTCATAAACCAACACATGAGGATGAGTGTTGCTTTCAAAATCTTTTTAGATGCTGCCCAATTCAGAGTCTACTTAATTATTTAGACAATCTGGCACAATATTCTGATATGTTTAATGTAAATTTAAATCAGCATGTACAACATAATGTCAAGAAATCTCAGTTGGCTTTAGAAATTTATAATGTAGAGTGACTTTTTGGACCCAATATTTTATTTGAAAATATTTTACAATACATTGTTGTTGGGTCTCTTCTCATGGTGGTTGCAAGCTGACAGTTGGAAATGATGCTTCTTTCTTACCGACCACTTTTCTGCACTGGCTTATATTTCTCCCAGCCAATTAATGGTTTTGCATGAGCATCCTGGAGTTTTCTTGAGGTAAAGGGGTTTTTCCACCCCTGTACATATTTGTAAATAAAGTTTTTGGTTTGTTGTAGGCTTTAGTGGTTTTGGCTTTCCAGTTTTGTCTCGTTAGTTTTCAGTTCTTGCCATGTTCTCCTTCACCCCTCTGCAAAGCAACACCCTTTATTCTTGCAATTTCTTTGACTCTGTTTCTCAATGGATAAGGCACTGGTCTCACCCAAAGATGTTCTTGATTTTCTTCATCCTTGCAATCCTTGTCCTCCAATCAGAGCCAATTGTTACCCCCTACTTTTGCACTCATTGATTTTCTTACATTGGTATATTTGTGTCGGGATAATGTGTGTTTAATTCAGTAGAATTAATTCACTTAAGTTGTCAACTTTCTACTTTAAGTCTGTATCAGCCAATGCATCTTTATGTCTAAGTGTTTGCATCTTTGAACCTTTTGTTTGAACCTGGAGTTTAGTTCAAGAGTTCATCGGTTCATTGGTTCATTGAGTCTTTGTGTGTATCATGCCTTAGTTGCAACAAGTCTAACTTGTGCAGAAAAGTCCATGCAGAGAATGAAATTGAACCTTTGAAACTTCGTTGGTTCAAGGTTCAAAGGTTAAAGACGTAAGAGAATGTAAAGGAAAAGTGATTAATGAAGCATGCTGTAGGCGAAGTTTGTAATTTTGAACCTTCTGATTAAACCCCGCAGTTCAATGTTTAAGGTTGAATGGTTCATTCTGCTATCAAAATTTCATGGGAAACAAAGTTTTTCAACTGAAAGTTATGAATTTTATTTTTGCATTGAACCTCCAAACCAACATAAAAAGGTTTAATGGTTCAACGGTTCAGCCTGACAGCCCAATTCTGCACATATATCCACCAATCCAAAAATGCAGCCAAAACAAAGTTGCGGATTATTTTAATCTGAGGATGAACCACCTAATATTTTGGTCTTAAATGCTCCCAGATCTAATTTTGTGACCATACAAGCTCATATAATGTATTATTTTAATATTTTCTCAGTGCAACAATATGGTTGATAGGGTCAATTTACAAAGGAAGTACCCTAATTTGGTGAGCTGTTAAAAAATGGTTAAAAACCTATCTGTAATTTTAAATATCATAATAACTCACAAATTTCATAGCCCCAAGATGCCCGGTTAATTTGTGGTGAATTTAGTAAAAAGTGGTGGCAAGAAAAAATAAACTTTCTTACTTATTTATGTATAATATTTTTAAACATTTTAAGATGTTTTAAAATATATTGAGAGCAACAATTTCACGGGAATGTGAATTTTATTCCCTTTATCAAGAATCAGCTATTGATAACTGAAAGTCTCTTAAAAAAGGAGGCTATATATATGTAATGCAAAGAAAGAGTGAAGATTCTGATTTTTTTTTTCTATTGTAATAAAAAAAAAGGGCAGCATAGTTTTCTGGACTACACAGTTTTATTTTACAGAGGTGTTGAGTCTGTGAGCCCACATTTTGGCATTGATGAAATAAAGAAGATTTTGTTGATCTGTGCATCTGTCAATATTTTCTTTTGATTACCATGAGATTTATTTCTCTTGTAATTACCTTTCATTGCCTTTTCTGTTACATCAAACTGTGTATATGCATTTGATTCGGAAACTCTAATTTCATAAATAACTTGTATATTGGAAATAAATCTGTTGTTAGCTCTTTGCCTGGGCATTTTGATCCCCCTTGTCCTTTGAGGCATGAGCGAGACTCGATCAAAGTCCATAGCATTTTGATTCTATTGGAAAAGGTATTTTCATAGGTGTGGGTAATTAAACTATGTTTTACTTATCTCCATTCATTTCATTTTAAATCATTTTTTCACATCTACTTTCATGGTTATGGGTAGATGTTAGTTTGCCTTTATTGCTTTCTAGTTAAAAGCATATTCAGAAAACATACATTTTATCCAATGAAGGGAGTTGTACCTTCATATCAAAATTTAGTGAGCACCTGCAAATGCCATTGCAAGTGATTCAACTATTGGTTCTTTTTTTGTCTTTCAATTTGGGCATTTGGGAGACACATTTGGAGGTATTTTAAGGAAGACAAATTTGTTAACCAACAACTCCAAATTGAATAAGCAAACATCTTAGTCCTACTTTGATACCATGTTAGGATTAGGTTCATTAAGTGTTGACTAGCATGAAATTTAGAGTAAATTGATGATGAATAATGTGTGTACAAATAAGTAATGATTGGTTAAAATAAAAAATCGATCCCAACACTCAATGAATGGTGACAAATAAGCTCCACCAAATGAGCCCATTAAATCTGTTTCTTTTGGCAACTACTAAATCCATTTCTAGATTGTTGTTTCTGTTCCCAAAATAGTCTTGTAACTGTAATAGTCAACTGTCACACACCTAATTTTTGTGCATAAGCCATACAAAATTAAAATTGTGGTTCTCACACTATGGAAGTGAATGAGTTAAAAGAAACATATAGCTATGCATTGATGTGGTTGTTGAGAATAGTTATCAAGAAGCCATTCTCAAGAACAATTGAAGGAGTCAGACAAAAATAGTGCTGGTGGACCACCCCGATCCAAGGGACTGCCATGTTCAGAATTATGGAGAAACTAAAGTTAATTAGCAGGGAAGTCAAAGGGTGGAATAGGACCACATTTGGAGATATCTTCAAAAGAAAGAAGGACCTGGGAGCTAGACTGGAACATCTTCAGAATATTATGGCTATCAGTAACCCCCCAGACCCCATTTTGAAGGAGGAGGAAGATTGCTGCAAGAGTTGGAAAGATACTCTCTCCAGGAAAGAAGTGTACTGGAAGCAAAGATCCAAGATCCAGTGGTTGAAAGAAGGGGACAAAAATTATGCTTTCTTCCACAGATCGGCTTCTATCCACAAGAAGAGAAACTATATCAAAAGTATTAAGGATGAAACTGGCCAGGAGATCTCTAAGGACTCTCTGCTTGGACAGAGTGTGGTGGACTTTTTCACCAGACTGTATGCGGATGGTGGAAGGGATTCTCCGCTCCAAGACTGCCTTGTTAGTAAGCTACCAATGGCCATCAATGAGGATGGCAACCGACAACTTTTGGCTCCCATCTCAACCGATGATGTTCACAGGGTTGTCTTTGCTATGGGAGCCTACAAGGCACCGGGCTCGGATGGTTTCCCCCCAGCGTTCTTCTAGGACTTTTGGGACATTGTTAGTTACGATGTCACCAAATTTGTTCAAGATTTCTTTAAAACAGGGAGACTGCTAAAAAAGATCAACAACACCTTCATTGTCCTCATCCCCAAGACCACTACTCCCAGCTGCTTGAAGGAGTATCGGCCCATAAGCCTCTGCAATACCATTTATAAAATTCTCTCCAAGGTCCTTGTGAATAGGATTAAACCCTTCCTGGAAAAATTGATCAGTCTGTCTCAGAAAGGCTTCATCCCGAGCCGCCAAATTTTGGATGCTACCATTACAACTCATGAGATAATCCACTCCATGGATAGGAGTAAATTGCCAGGTATGGCCTTTAAACTTGATATATCAAATGCTTATGATAAGGTTAATTGGGAGTTTCTTTTCAAAGTGCTTCTAAAACTGGGATTTAACCAAAAAATGGTGAATATGATTCGTGAATGTGTGACCATAGTTCAATTCTTAGTTCTGATTAATGGGACTCCTAGGGGATGCTTCAAAGCTGAGAAAGGTATCCGGCAGGGCGATCCTTTATCCCCTTATCTGTTTATCATGATAGCTGAAGTCTTAAACAGAAATGTGACCCATCTGGTCACCAATGGTAGGCTCCAAGGATTCAAAGCAGCCTCCACGCTCCCCGCCTCTAATATTCAACAGTTCATGGATGACACTTTCCTTTTTGGTAGGACTTCTATCATGGAGGCTAAAGGATGGAAGATCCTACTGGCGGACTACGCCAAGGCATCGAGACAATGCATCAACTATGAGAAGAGTAATCTCTACTTCTTCAACACTCCAAATGACCTCCAACTCAAAATTCTCCCCATCCTCGGATGCAACGTGGCAACTCTCCTGGGGACCTACCTGGGTCTCCCCCTCATGGTCAAGGAAGTCACCCCCACCTTCTGGAACTCCATCTTGGAATGAATGCAGAAAAAACTTGCAAGATGGAAAGGGAAATTCTTCAGTAGTGCGGGGAAGCTCTAGCTTCTTGCAGCCTCCCTACAGGGAATCCCGATGTACTTCCTCTCCATGTTTAAAATATCAGGGACCATGGGAGAAAATTTTGAAAAAATCCAAAGAAACTTTTTATGGACTGGCTTAGAGGAAAAAAAATGCCTTGCTTTGGTCAATTGGGATACAGTGTGTCTACCCAAATCTCTAGGAGGTTTGGGCATAAGAAAGATTAATGCCCTCAATAAGGCGCTTATTGCCAAGATTGGATGGACCCTGGCCAAAGGTGAGGCGGAATGGTGCAACATCATCAAAGCTAAGTACTTGGACCTGGAGCATTTCTTTTATAATTTGAATACAACTGACATTCCCCAAGGTTCCAAGTTGTGGAACAACATCCTAAAGAACAGAGTGATAGTTAGAGAAGGTCTGAAGTGGCAGCTGGGAGATGGTAAAAAGGTGAGATTCTGGGAGGATTTTTGGACGGAGAATAGGCCTTTGGTCAACACTCGCTTCCATCAAATCATGAACCACCTTAAAGGTATCCTGGGGGATTATGCTACGGATTATTTGGTCCTAGGGAGGGGCTGGAAGGACATTGTTCTCATCTGCAGCAATAGACCTAATTTCGTCCCCCTGACTCAGGATCCGCAACTCATTTTGTTGAAAACCAGAATCCCCCTGGCTCCGAATGAAGATAGCTTCATCTGAAAGAGACACAATCGGGCTATTTCTTGGTCAAATCTGGTTACAATCAGCTCCTTAAGTACCCTGTAGATGCAGAATGTTGGAAGAAAGTCTGGAACCCTCAGCTAATCCCTAAAATTAATTTCTTCTAGTGGGTTCTCATGCATGGTAAAACCCTCACGCTTGATAACCTAAAAAAGAGGGGATTCCATCTCCCCAATAGATGCAGTTTGTGTAAAGCTGATGAGGAATCTATTGACCACCTTTTTGTTCTTTGTCCCTTTGCGGCTCATATTTGGTCTATTACTCTTCAGAAATGCGGTCTTTGTTGGGTCTTCCAGAAGAATATATAAAATTTTGCTTTTGATTGGACTCCCCCCTCCCATCATCCCCTCATCATTCAACTTTGGAAACAAATTCCACCGCACATCTGCTGGGCCTTGTGGAAAGAAAGAAATAACAGAATTTTCAAAGAAACTGAGACCCCCCCGGACTCTGTGGCTCACATTTGCTTTAAGATGATTACTGAAAATTTAGAAGTTACAAAATGGAAAATCCCCCCCTATCCTCCCGATGAGGCGGACAAGAAGATCGTTGTCTGTTGGAAGCTCCCCCCTGGCTTTGATCGCTTCAATAACAACACCAAGAATAAGAGACGGATGACTAGATGGTCAACCTCCAAGCTTCACTGGTTTAAACTGAATTTTGATGGCTCTGCTCAATGCAACTATCAGGCAGGTGGTGGAGTCATCAGGGATCATCTAGGGAACATGGTTGTAGCCTATGCTGGCAACCTAAGGGATAATACGGTCACTCAAGCTGAAGGAATGGCCCTCCTTTGGGGTCTGAAAATGGCTAACTCCATAGGAATTAAACACCTAGAAATCGAAGGAGATTCTCAAATCATTATTGATTCTACCAAAGGAAACACTTCAGTGGGATGGAGAGTGGAACCTATTCTGAGGGACATCAGGTGCTTTCTGGTCAAAATGGAGGACTTCACTATATGCCACATCTTCAGAGAAGGAAATAGAGCCGCCGACTCCATGACGGCTAAAGGAAGGCTGCAGAATGGTTTACGATGTTGGAGGGACCCCAATCTGCTGCCAATCACCATTAAGGAAATATTGGAAAAGGAAAAGGCCTTTATCCAGGAAAGGACTATCCCATCCGCTCAATGATGAAGGAAACCCTTTTGCAATTTTTAAATTGGCATGGAGATCCCGCCAATTTCTACCCTAGACAGCCACGTATCAAGGGTAGATTGAGTCACCACTACCACTTGGGATGGATTTATGATGAAAGTACTGACATGGGGAATGATAACCCTCTAATTATTACCCAGACAGACCCAACTGGCGATGGTAAAGGTGGCGTTGGGGACCTGTCAACTCACATTGGCCCAAGTAAAGGCTCACACATTCTGAGTAGATCTCTGGCCATTGATATCTACGGGATATTAAGGGATAATAATCACTTTGATTATTATGACCGTTTAATTCAAATCCGACACACTCTTCTCAACCATTCTGTCTTGAGTCTGCTTTGGCTCTGTGTTCTGGTTTTTTGTCATTCTCAAACTGTGAAACTGGAGGATTCAAGAATGGGGACGGGACAGGCTCAAACTGGAACCCAACAAAGTGGACGAGTTCAAAGCCAAACCGATGACCTGGTTTGTGTGTACTGAAGGCGGTATTGACAAATTCATGGAAAATATGAAGGGCAACGATGAGAGACTCTCCAAAAAATTCGTGACTTCCTGGAAGGACAGAAAGGTGACCATGGGGGGAATCTTTTTCAAAATCAATGAAGAGGTCATTGCTCAAGCGATGGGCCTTTCAATGGAAGGCAAAAAATAGAAAAAGCAGAGCCGCATTGCGGACTCTACCAACCTCAACCAATTTTTCCGCCAAGGCGAGAACCCTATCAAGAGGGCTGGAGGTTTCAACAGGGAGGAGCTTCCTCACCCATGGGACGAAGTCTGCTACATAGTGATGAAGTATTTTACGTTGGAGGGCAGGTATGACATTTTCTACTACTACCATCTCCCGTTCCTGAACCATCTGAGGAATAAAGACCTCATTTCCATTCCGTTCTTTTTACTGCACTCGATGGATGCTAACATCAAAGATATAGCCGAAGCTAAGAAGAAAGGGAAAGATTTTCCCATCCTACATCAGGGCCTTATGCTCTGCCTGTATAACTTTCACCTCGCCCTCTGCCCGCCCCATTCCATTTCTGTGCAGAATGTAAGCCCCTCGACCCAACCTCCGACCATTAATGATTCAAGCCCTCAGTGCCTAGAATTCGGATCCTCCAGCAAGAAAATGAAGAATCACTCCCCAAAGGAGGTCAGAACCCCTAAAAGAGTCAAAATCCAAGAGATTGACTCCGATTTGGACATTACTGAAGAAGCCAACACCCCCCGCCGCTCTAGCAGATTGGCCTCCAAACCCTCGAAGAAATCCCTGAGAGACCCCTCCTCCTTGCACGATATGGGCAACTCCATTCTGAATGTCAAAATGCCCCTGACCCAGCACAAATAGACCCCCCATTCTGTGAGTTCCACCCGGATTTCTGAAAGCCCCATCTCCTCTATGAATCCGGAGCCAACCAATTTACCATCCCCGACCTTCAGGATTGAAAAAATGTTGGTTGTTGAAGAGGCCAGTAGCATGAAGGAAGAAGATCCCAACCTGGCTGAGCTTGAGAAAAAGATAGAGCCCCTCTCTGACAATGTGCAGGTGATTACTAGCAGACTGGAGGTGATGGAGTCCAAGATGCACAATGTGTCCAAGTTCGCGCTAAATGTCATGAGATGCTTCACTACTACATTGTGCCTATTGCAGGATACCACAACCAAAGGGAAAGGTAAGGAGGACGATGACTACAAAGGTCTGTTCAAGTTCCTCACGAAGGAATGGGCTAGAAAGTTTCTCCCTAAGAAGAGCCAAGGGAAAAAGAATTAATCGTTTGCATGTGGAAGAGTTTTTTGTCTAGGCTGTGTAGTTGCAGGTTGGATAAACCTTGTTTAGGCTTATATTTATATTTTGTTGTTTATAGCCCTGCATGGCATATGAATCATACTCTGACTGATAGTTTTTTATCGTTGATAAACTCTCGTAGTATGGTTTTTGTTTTTGATAGAGGCAAAAGGTTGCTACTTTGCTGATTTTATGCGAATAATGGTCCTGCCACCGTTCTCTTAATTGTACCTATGGGTCAGCCCCCTCATTTTTGGCTGCTTTTATTATCAAAAACACAAGAAAATAGCAAAAGTTTTTTACTACTACTCATAGAGCCCGTTAATGGGGCTAGGCAGAACAAAGGCATTTGTCAGATTCGTAGAAAAGCTTCACAAATCTTGTCTCAATACATCTGGTAGCTGCCATGTTTGATTGGTTCAAAAATGAATTAAAAGCCCATTTCTCTGGATGAAACTTTCAAGCAAAAAGATAATATATGGAAGTTGCAAATATGGTTTGTATTCAAATATTGATATTGGTTTGTTTTTTGTAATGTCCCCTTCTCACTAGTACTCAGACATTGATGGAGTTTGGCCTATTACTGGGCCCTTGTAGGCCAAGGAGTTGATGAGAGGGTCACTTGGGCAGTACTTGTGGCTTCACATTTGATTTTTATATGATTTTTGGTGAGATAATGTATTCTCATGTATGGTGTCACGTATGAAGTCAATTGCACTTTATATTATAATGATATTTCAATTTTATCTAAAGTGCAATTAAATATTATTTAATTAAAAGATAATCTTCTAGAAGGGAATTGATCCATTGGAGAGAAAGAATAAATAGGGGATGAGGCTCATTATTTTGGCATTGATTACTTGACATCTTGTTGTGTTAATGAGCTTTGTGGAGCCTAAGGTTTCTGCAAGTTGTCTATTTGATATATGGGAATGGAAACTCCCATAGATTGCATAACTGAGGTGATGAAAGACCCACTAAAAGGTTGCAGATTGGAAAGGATAACTCAGTTCTTTCATTGGAGCTTAATTAGTGGCGAAGGACAAAATTTTTCTAGGTTTCGATTTGGAGATTATTGGAGACATTTTGGTGTTAGGAGTCTTCATCAATTTTACTACCTAAGAGCTGATTGCATCTATCATTTTCTAAGTTCTCATCTCAGGTCATTTTTTAGAATTTACATCAGCTAGAGGAATGCCACAATTTTGTTCATAGGGCCCCATTGGTGGATTGATTTCACCCCCCAGCTGGAGCGCTCTCTTTGTGAGGATTCAATGATGACTTTTGATGCTTGAGAGGGGGCATGGAAGTTGTTAATTATTTATTATTGTCTGAAGATATTAGAATAGGGGCGACTAGGAGAAGGCCACAATTTGGCAAAAGGAAGGTCTCTCTCCATTAGGTATTGCTTGCTTCTTCAACAATCACCTTTTGAAATTTTTATGATTAGGTTCTTTAATGACTTGTATTTGATTTCAATGCAGAACTAGTTTCTTAGAGGTACTATTGTAAATGGTCATACTTTGGCAAATATACTTAAATGTTGTAAACCAAAAGATTGGAATTTGCATACAATAAAGGTGTTTCAGATTTGGTGTCATATGATGAGTCTTAATATCCAGCTATGTGATGCATATCAATTGTTTGACAAAATATCATTAAGTTGTAGACGATGATTTACACTTGTATTAGTTATGTATTGTCTTATGTAGCTTAGTCAATCTTTTTTTAGTTTAAGCCTTTGCATCTATATGTTCAAATTTACAAAAAAAACTATCAAATTGAATACTTCATTGGCATTAAACAACCAAAAAAGCAATCAAAACTTGATAACAACAAGGTTAAGGATTGTTGGACAATTGTTCGACAATATGCCTTGAGTCAAAATTACCATTTCTCGGTCTTACAATATCAAGGGATATTACATTTTCTTAGTAGTCTCACAAATATTGCAGGCTATCCAATTATTTTACATTGCGAATTTATAGTTTTTTTTTTCAGTTTGATATCAATGGCATCTTTATATATCCTATACCTTTTTATAGTAGTATTATTTGTATAAAATTTAATATTATAGCCATATTTCAAAGTTTATGTAAGATAAGTTCCAGGCAATTTATTTATAAAGAATAAAATAATAATGGATAAAATCATTAAATAGTAATAATTATGAATTCAAAAAGCAAGATAATAAAGTTTAAATAATGAGAATTATGGATTTAAAATAATAATGAGATCAATGCTTGAAAGCGTCTTTATTATTAGCATGTTTATCGTAAAGAGATAGAGTATTTGTGTATTTTTCCTTTATATTTTATAAACAAGTTGGATTTAAGTGGCCTTTGATTATTATTTTTTGCTAGATAACGCATAGCATAGATGCAAAGGATTATATTCATAACATAAAATTTTTTACAATAAACTTATGAGGGCCAAGAATTATTGAAAAAGTTTGCCCAACGAAAGTTTTGCAAAGATCCCAAACTACAAAAAACCACCAAAATGCCCCTTTTATAGAGAACAGTCCATAGTGACACCATCTAGTTGCTATAATATCCTTCTATATTGTAATAAATTAGTACAAAATAAACTATAACTTATATTCCATCTGATATACATGTACCCATTTCATATTCGACCTATACAAAAACTCAAGCCTACATTATATAAATGTTGACTATATACAAAACTAGAAAGACCCTACCACGAATCAACCATTAGTGGATTTTGCTATTCTTGAAGCGAGAGCCTCCCCTCCTACCATAGCTTGAGATGCCACTGAGCCGCCAACATAGGCAAATCATTGATCACCCACCTCAATCACTTCCAGAATCCCTTACAAGATCTTCACTCCATGCTTCAGGATATCATCCTTAAGGTCCAGACCTTCCAGCCGCTTATAGTTCTTCATCCACTTTCTACACACATTTAATTTCAACCCATATAAGTTTTGAAGTAAATCCACACTCCTTTTAATCTATAAGATTCTCTTCTCAAATGCCTCTTGATCCCAAAATCGTTAAAATTGGCTACTTGGGAACTAGTTTGCCACCCCCACTAATGTAGAAGTAGTCCTCTAGGCTCAAAATCATAAGGTTCCCATCTACATTAGCCATTGCAATGTCCAAGTCTCCCATAAAAGATTCCTTAAAAAAATTTCTACAAAGCAATTTGGAACCTTCCTTTGGCTCCCCCACCTTGAGCACTATGGAAAGAAATCCTGCTGAAATATTTGTGTTGACATGATATTTGTGGTTTGTTTCGATAAATTTACATGAATGATCAAGCTATTGGAATGATACAATATTTCTTTGAGTCTCTTCTTCTTAATTTCTCTAATGAATGACATCTACCTCTTATCCGAGAGAAACCTAATGGGGGAATCTATGGCAGCACGAACCAAAGCAAGGCTTAGGTGGTGACAATGGGAAAGAAAATGAAAAATAGAGAATGGCAATGAAGTTTTGTGGCTACTATCACTATCTTTAATAGGATTATCGATGACCACCGATAATTTTAGAAGTCAAATCATTGCATTACCTCCCTAGCCTAAGAACATAAATGCCCTTCCTAGAGACTCATGTGAGATCGCATCATCTGTCCTGAAACAATGACTCTACAATCTTCTCAAGATAGGTGGAACAATCTTAGGGAATCGCTACCTTGCCACCACTAATTCTCTATCCAAACTCCCACTCCAAATTTAAACAACTAGGCTCACAAAAATGGCATTTCCAAATATGATGGAATTGTACCCACTTAGATACATCATTGCCTTTCTAAAACCCATGACGATGATCATTATTCTCCACAAGAAAGATCCATGTGGATAATTATTGTGGGGGGTGCTCTTTTGATCCTATGAATTCATATTCCTCCCCATTAACTGTTATGTTTGCAAGTTCATATGCTTCCTGATTTGCTTCTTTGTAGACATATTTAATGGTAACTGATTCAAAGAGGTTTAAAATTTCTAACACTTTGTCAACCATAGTTTCAAGTTGTCGATTTGGACTTTCCCTTCTTTTGACTGTGTATACAACCAAGGTTGAATCTCCTTCTATTTCCAACTTGTTTATTTCCAAATCCTTGTAGAAAAGAGATCCTTGTGTGAGTGTTGAGAAATCAGCCTCATTATTGGTTCCCAGATCAAGCGGCAACACTAATCTCCCAACTACTGAACCATCCCATAGTTTGACAATGCATCCTGCTCCAGATGGCCTAGGATTTTCCCTTGTTGCCTCATCAAAATTCAATTTGAACCAACCTCGTGTCAGAGGCATCCACTTAACTTGCTCTCTTGCCTTATTCAAATCCAAACCTCCCTCCCTGACAAAGGGTGGAGCCTTTAGACCAACCCATCTTAGCCTCATCTTGCCATCCCACTCTGTGAACTTCCCTTTTTTAGGGTGAATTGCAATTCTATTTTTTGTAGTTTCCACCATCACTACCTCAATTTTATTGAGGAAAGATCCCAACACCATTAATTTATCCTAAAAAATTATCTTGTTCCTTTCTTTCCAAATTTCCCAAACTAGGAGGGACATACATGTAATCCACAAGCATCCTAGCAGCCCTAGTTCGGTTTTAAGAGGCTAACCTTTGAAAAGACAAATTATATCATTGGTAAATGTTGTCACCCAGCCCAATTTGGCACATAGCAACTTCTAGTACTCTTGGGAATAGGGGCATCCTAATAATAGGTGGTCCATTGTTTCTTCCTCTATTTTACACAACACACATATAAACGGACCCTCAAATCCCATTCTTTTGAATTTTTCTACTGTTAGAATCTTCTTTTTCACCTCTCCCATGCAAATACCCTTGCTTTGGGTAGGTTAAATTTAGTCCAACAAAGTTGCATGGGGATCTCCACTCTTCCATTTTGCTCATCTTTTTCTTGAACCTTGTATCCAGCTCTTGTATTCAATTGCCCTAACTTAGCCTTAGCCAAAATTAGCCTATCCTCTCCCTCTCTAAAGATAATTCTTCTTTTTCTCAGCTCCTCCCTAGGCTTCTTAGTCTCTCTTCTTGGTAGAATGTGAGATGAGAGGTCCTTCCACGACCAACCTAGAGTCGGGTTATTGTCAACAAGAGTTACATAATCTCTAAGAAATCTTCCCCAATTTTCAGTCAAGTAACCTCTTGTAAAATTCACCTTTATCTTGTTGTCCAGACTTTCATAGCCTCCCCATGAGTCCCCCCAAAAGAGAACCGAGTTTCCATCAAACACATCCCAGGATAGATGCTTAGTGATTATGGTTCTAAAAATTAGCATAAAGTTCTAGACTCTCAAACCTTTGGGGGGTTATCTATCCTCATTATTTCCATTGTATCATTGTTTTTCATTTATTTTGCTCTCAATATCTTTACCCATTTCCGATTGGGTTCTCTGCACATTTTTCAAATGAACTTAGCTTCTAGGGTTTTATCATACCAATTTTGATTCCTGGGTCCCACATTGCTCGATTCCTTAGGCCTACAAATCTTTTTCCAGGATGTAAGGGTGACCCTATCTTTTTTCTACATTACCTTGCTAGAGGAATTTCCTCATCTTTCGGAACCAAAAAATGTTCACCCTAGCAGTGAGGACGAGATAGGAAAGAAAATAGATCGGTATAGATGATACAATTTCCTTCAATATCACTATCCTTCAAGCCCATGAGATCCACTTTCCCTTCCACAAGGATAATTTGTTCTCCACTTTAATCTCTAGGGGGTTCCATAGCTTGGTGTTCCTTAGGCCCTTATCTATTGGTAGCCCACAATATATGCAAGTTAGTTGCCCTTTCTTAGGTCCCACAATTTGGTGTTCCTTAGGCCCTTATCTATTGGTAGCCTGAAATATATGCAAGGTAGCTGCCCTTTCTTAAAACCTAGCATCCTTAAAAAATCCATTTCCTTTCTCTGGGGGACTGAGAAAAAAATGACTTCTGACTTCTCCCCACTGATCTCCTGCCCAAAAGCCAAAGCATAATTTCTTAGGATCTTTTTGAACTATTTAGCCTCATGTTTCCTAGCATCTCCAAATAACATCATATCATCTACAAATTGTTGGTGTGTGATGTTGTCCAATTGCCTTGCCACATTTAGACCTTTGATTTTCCCACTTATTTGAGCCTTCTTTATTTCCCTTCCTAATACCTCTGCCATTATAATAATGTTAGCAGCAACAAAGGAGGAAAACTAGGGGGGGTAAATCAGTTTTCATCGAATCTACAAACTTAACCACAAAAATGGATTTGATAAAATGCAGAAATAACAAAGATAAGCAAATTAATAGCACAACACACAACACCAAGTTTTTGACGTGGAAAACCGGGTTAAGGGAAAAACCATGGTGGGAGCCTACCCACAATAAGATAATACTCTGCAGTAGTATGTGAAAATATCACAATGGGGAATGCACATGCATCCAGGCAAACTGCCTAGAGATCACTACTCAAAAAATAATGACCGGAAGGCTACAACCCTCAAGGAAGTCTCACTGACTTACAACAAGATTCAGACTATAATTTGAAAGGAAGGAACTACAATAATAACATCTCCAAATGCGCGATGACAGTTCTGATTAAGCACAATTATCTTCTATGCAACACCAATCTCTCCTCAATGCACAACATCAAAAGACAAATCCTTGTTTGCACATACACCACTCTTTGATAATTTAGACACAACCTCGATACCTAAACTAAATGACAATATCGCCTATTTATACAATTCATCAACCTTGATAACAAGGTCGGCTAAACCCTCAACTCACAATTACAAAATTACATCACATGATACAAAGATTGACCACCAGACCAATATAATTATTTATACATGACATAACATGGGCCTAATTCAAATCTCCAAGTGCGCAACACCACCGAAAATCATGCCAAGATCAACTACAACACACTACACCACTAGGAAAACGCATAACACGAAGAACATCATCGGTTCAACAAAATCACCAAAAACTTGCACAATGATCAATGCAAATCATCAAAAAAATAGGACACAATTAGGAAACACCAACAAGCACATTAGAATCATCAGAAACAGCTGCACCAATACCACTTATCAAATCTTGATCTGTCAATGTCTGAAATTCAGAAACGCTCAAACAACAACAATTGTCACGAAGAAAGATAATCTGTGGAGCACCAAATCATGATCCATCTAAAATGAAGATACAAAAGACCATCCCAAACAATATCCTAAAATCTCAGCACAAGATCTGATCACACCGGAATATACTAGAGGAAACACTAAACTCTGCAAAGCACTGATAAAAAAAAAAACTGCAAAACTAGATCATAATGTATGATCAATTAAGCTTCCTGAATCACCAAAACAAATATAGAAGAATATAGTGATACTAGAAATGGCCCATACACCAAACCATAATCCCAATAAACCAATCTGTAATCATTGGAGCAGGAATATGTTGACATCAATGATAACAACATATCCTAGTAGCAACAATGCCCAACAAAGAAACATAAAGGGGGATTCGGGATCCCCTTTTCTAATCCCTCTCAAGGACCCAAAGAAACCTTCTAGGTTACCATTTACCAGAACTAAGTACCTAGGTGTAGAAATGCACACATATATCCAATTGACCCATTGTTTATTGAATCCAAAGGCCTCTAAAACTTTAGACACAAATCTCCAATCTACTTTGTCATAAGCCTTTCTGATGCCTAATTTAATGAGCATTCTAGGGAGCTTGTTGCATTGAAGTGAGTGGATAGCCTCCTAGGCTATAATAACCCCATCCAAGATGGATTGACCGGGGACAAACCCAATCTATTCTTTTGGTATGATTTGAGGTAGCAAACCCTTCAGTCTGTTTGCTAGAACTTTTGCAAAGATTTTGTAGGTCGCGTTGTACGATGAAAGTGGTCTGAATTCTCCAAGCTCATTGGCTCTTTATTTTTTGGAATTAGGGAAATAAATGTATTGTTAATTTCTCTAAGAATCCTACATGAGTTCCTAGCTGCTTCTAATGCGTCTACTAGATCTTGTTCAATGGTACCCCCAACATTGTGGGAAAAACCTATAGGGAACCCATCTAGTCTTGGAGCTTTATTTGGATGCATTTGTTTGACTGTTATAGTTACTTCCTCAACTGAAATTTTTTCATCGAGGACTTTATCTTGATTTGTTGTGTTTACATTGGGGATTAGCTCTAATACACTACTCTACTCCCTAAGATTATATCCTTCATAGTTGTTAAATAACTGTTCAAAAAAATTGACTAGTATTGAGGCTATCTCCTTAGGATCCTTAGTGAGGGAGCCATCCTCCTTAAGATTTGATATTTTGTTATGAGCTCTCCTTTGTTTAGTTGAGTTATGGAAGTATTTAGTGTTATTCTCTCCATCTAACAAGCATACTTTTTTAGCGTTAGTAAGTTTCCTCTTTGGCCAAAATGTCTACGTAATCTTTCATTAGTTCTTTTTTATTTAAGTCATTCTAATCCATACCAATGGCCAAGACATGCTCATTCAACTACTGTAATTCTACTTCTAATTTTTTCTTTGCTTCAAATATATCCCTAAATTGATCCTTATTCCAAGTTATTAGTCATTGTTTCACCTACATCAACCAACATGTCACAAAGCAATACAACTTCGATCCTTCCACCTCTACCTTCGACCACCAAGATTTTTGTAAGTCCATTTTTTTTTCATCTTTCATCTACATTTTCTCAAATTTAAAATAGAGTAGGAATTCCTTCACCTCCCCTGTGATTGATAGTTGAGTGGGAAAATGGTCTAAAATAGAACACAAGAGAATGGATAAACCAGAACATGAGAGAATGGATCCGTCCAAAGTAAAAGGGAAGGTCACTAAATCTCCTCTAAAGAAGAACCTGTCTAGCTTTTCTACAATGTTACTAAATACCAATATTTTGTTATTCCACATATACTTATCACTTCCTATCTCAATGTCTAATAATTCATTTCTTTCTACCCACTCACTAAAGTCTACTTGGAACTAATTAAGTCTAACTACACCCCCTCTTTTATCCTCATCTTTTAGGATGGAATTGAAATCTCCCCCTATGATGTTATAATTATCCTAATGACCCTCTAGAAAAGTAGTTAGCTCTCCCCACAATTCTCTCTTCTTGATCCAATTGTTTGGCCCATAGACATTAACTATATGAAATTATAGACCCACGCACAAATATATAACATTACCCCCTATAATGGTAAAAATATTAAGGTTTCACCCTATGATTAATTAAAACCACTAATGCTTTGTTTAGGCACCACTACATTAAAGAGGGGTGAACCTAATAGATCTATCCTCAAATCAGCAAGGATAGGGCTAAGAAATTCTATTAGCTACAATCATTAGATCGAACCACAAACCTAGATCTAAGCAATATAAGATTGTTCAGACCTGTTCTTAGAAGGAGCTCCTGATTTGTCGGGACTAGAATTCCCATCACTCTGGTCCTCTGCACCTTTTGTCGTCTAAAGGGGAACTTGTTCATCTCTATAAATAAAGCCAATGTTGAGAATCACAGTTTTGCACCTATTTCCTACACACACAAAAGAGAGGAAAAATGGATAGGAATGGGGGTTTACCTAAGTCAAACCCCGGTTTAGAAATTAACCTTGGATGAAATATTGCAAATACTTAAATAAATAATGAAAAGGTTTATCTAAGATTTGTAATTTTTGTTAATGATGCTTTGCTTCTTGAATATAATCACATAGTTGTATGAAATTAAATGAACATGACAAAACCCTAATCACACACACATGCTTGCATATGGATGATGTAATTTTTCTCCACAATGGTTGAATGAAGAATATGCAGCCTTGAATACCTTTGAAAATTATTGATGATGAATGCACCAACACTTTATTTCTTGGAGATGGAGACTTCATTAGTTAGGATGAAATTAGGTTGATCAAATGTCTTTATATAGGGGTATCTAGGTCAATCTATTGATTAGGTCGACCTGCAATGATCATGTTGAGACACCAATTACATTTCCCATTGGAGAGATAGGGCCCAACTTATATTTCAAAATAGGGCCTGACTAAGGGGGACCATGGCGCTAGCGACATGGTCTTCCTTAATCAAAGACCTCAATAAGCCCTATGGAGAAGGATAACCCTCGAGGAAATAAGTTGGCAGGTGCACATGGCATTAGAAATAGAGTTAAGGAATTGAATGGACCTATAGGAGATGAGGGGGAGACACAATAAAGTAGGGGCATCAACATAAGGTGTAAATCGACCCAGTGACAATTTAAAATGCTACATTAAACCCCCACTTTAACGGGAGTATGAGCTTATGAAAATACTCATGGCAAAGTAGACAAAGAGAGATGAAAGAGATGAGGAATTAGGATCAATATCACAAGTATAAGACATCACTAATTTTGGGGAACCAAGCCCCAAATCTTAGGATCTTAGCTCACTCAAACACATGCAAGGGCACATAAAACAAGACAAATGACAAAAAGGAAAAAAAACACAAAAAAGACCAACAAAGACAAAAGGAAAAAGACATAAAAGCTAAATGCCAAAAATAAGACCTCAAGTCAACTAGCCAAAGAGACCTCGATATCAAAATGTCTTAACTACTAATATCATTCTTGAAAAATGCCATCTCAAGAACACAAGTGATCACATAAAAGAGCAAGACAATGCATCATCCATGAATCACCAATAGAAAATCTATGAGCTCATGAGAAGAAAAGAGAGAAGAATGGATACACATTCTAGATGAGTTTTTCTACGTGATCCATGAGAATAAGAGAGAGGAGATGGATGTACACATTCTAGATGTGTTTTTCTAGGTGATCCATGTTGGGGAGGATAGTAGGATTTTAGTTGTGTTTTGCTAGTTCCACTCATCCTTGTGTGTGTGTGCAAGTGATTTATGGTTTCAAGTATATAGCACGTCGCATAAGAGTTTGTTTTCTTTAGTTTCGAGCGTGCTTCGACCTGTTTAAGACATATAATAAAAATGCAAATGCCAAGAGGCAATTCTGGTTTCGGGAACATCTTGTATAAGATTTTATTTGCTCTAGTTTCAAGAATGTGTAACCTTATAAGACAAATATATGCCTGGTTTTGAGGACATCCTATGTAAGAGTTTGTTTTCTTTGGTTTCAGGAATGTGTACCCTGTCTAAGACATATATCAATGTCGCGTCTAGTTTCAGGTATTAAGCATCTCGTGTAAGAGTTTGTTTTCTCTGGTTTTGAGAATGAATGCACTATTTAAGATATGCAAAAATATGGTACAATATAGACCAAAGCGGGCGATATGTATGCCCCTTCCTTAATATGTCAACATAGCCCTATGTTGATGTCATAAGGAAGCTAGAAACAAGGATACCAACCTTCAACACCAAGGATATATCCTTTAGGAAACAATGTCATAAATCCAAGCTAAAGAGGGAATACTCTTCAAGAAAGGATAAGATAGTTGAAAAAGAGATATCTTGTAAATAGTGTAAAGAGGATCCTTGGAGGAGAAGAGATCTTTGCTGAAAAGACATCTACCTCCAAGAGGAGTTCTTGAACAAACATACATCTTCTACTAAAAGAAGGGAAGGAGAACAAGAATGCATACCTTCCCCCTATTTCTAGGTGAAAGGGATTCTTAATTAAGGATGACACACTTTTGACCTAATGTAAGGGTTAAGTTTATAATAGACATACATTGCAAAGTGAAGAAGAGGTTGTAGTCAAGGACACACACCTCTTTCATAAGAGAGAATCCTTGAGCAAACAATAACTTCACACAAGGAATGACATCAAATCATAAGCGAATGCCACTCAAAAAATTAAAAGTGGATCCTTAGACAGAATAAGAGAGAAAGATCATTGCCCCCCAAGTGTAGGGACAATGAGAATAATTACACAACCTCTAAGGAGATATTAGACATAACTAAATGCACAATATAATCACATGAAGAAATATTCAATGCAATAAATGGACATTGATATATGTAAAATGCACTCTAAAGAAGAAGTAATCATCAAAGGGAAAGAGAGAGAATTAGAAGAAGGATCACATACTCCCCTGAGGAGATATTAATCATAATATACATACTATTCCAAGCAAGAAAGGATATCAAAGTGTGAAAAATGCAACCACTAAAGGGAATAGTGAAACCTTAGAGAGAAAAGAAATAAGATAGAGGCAATAATGAGCTATGTTGCTGCCCTGAAATGTTTGTAAATGAAATAGTATCACATCTTATGACAAAGAGCCCCCAATGAAGTTAAATACTTGTGTCATGGGGTGAGGAGCAACATAATCTGTGAATGGAGTGCTAAGACACTACCTCTTCACCAAGAAAGAGATCAAGATCAGTTGTGTGAGATATGCAAGCCCTATCATATTGTTCTTGAACAAATGTTTTAAATGATTTACACTTTCTAAGAGAATGAGAGAAATGATGATGAAAAAGACAATGTTCCTTACCTTCCTTATGTTTATTAGTGAATTTTATAAAAGGAAAAACAATATTCTTCTCGTACTTCAATCTCCAAAAGCTTCTACTGTCTAATTTCTCTTTTTCATACATGGGATTAGGTCTTGTTTCTTGTGATGTAGGACAAGATTTGTTAGAAGGATTTTCATCTATGATTTTAACAGTTTCATTATCAACTAGTTCTTACATACTTTTTTAGGAAATTCGGACAACCATTGGCATGATGGTCATGAGTTTGATGATATGAACAAAAAGGAGCTTTTGAAGAAGAAACACATTTGGATAGATGATAAGTCTCATGTCTTGCAAGATAATCCTCAAAGTTTTGAATTCTAAGGAGATCATCCATAGGTGAATCGTAATAATGTCTTAGCCATCGATACTAGTTTGTGTAGGAGGTTTTATAGGTACTCTAATTCCTTGTTCAAACTTCCCAAGTCCTTGTCCTGCAAAACCTTTTTTTGATATTATGTTGTAGCCACTCCTATGAGAAGTTCTTAATTGAGAAGGAGGAGGACCATTATAATGAATTTATTTTTAAAAAATTATGTATGTATATCTAGAAGGAGCAAAGGGAAAAGAAGATGAAGAAGGAATATCTTGTGTAGGGAAATTTTCCTTTCTATCATCGTGCATATCCTCTTCGATGGGTTGGGAAGAAATATACTTATCATCTAAGGCCTCATATTTACTTAATGTTATGTGGGGAGATAGATCATGAATGAAATGCATAACATCATCTTCTCTACTAATGTTTTGATGATTAAGATAGGCTCTAGGAGAAAAAGGGAGATCTAGAGAGATTGAAACACCAATATTTTGATCTTGCCTCCCTTGCACTATGGTATGTGAAGAAGATTGAGCCATGTTACTCTCTGATGCTTTCTCTCCATTAGAGAGATAATTGATAGGATAATTATTTTGTTCTTTATTCACATTAGATACCCCAAGAGAGGTACAAGTATTAGGTTTTCCATTAGCATCTCTACGATTAAGATCTACAAAAGATTTGATGTGATCTACACATGTATTGCATTTTCCTAAAAATATCACCATAAAACAACATGCACTATGGAACAAGATTTGGGATCTAATTGATTAAAAGGAAGCAACTTGGAAATTCTAAAAATGCAATATGCCAAAGTGTTATGAATGAAAAGAAGCAATGTGAAGTGAAAGAAACTATTATCCAACACATTATTATGATAGATGTAAGTTAAAATAAATGTAATCACATGTGAAGTAGCAAATAAATCAGATCTATTAAGTGTCATTATGAATGTGTATAATCAAATATGGAAATAGATTTGAAAAATTATACAACCACAAATCAAATTAACCAAAACAAATTAGGCTTTATGAATTATATTGAGCTAAATTTATGTAATTTGATTAAAATGAGATCTATAGATGCAAAATTAAAAATTAGAATGTTTATAAGTCAAATCTGAATAATTAATCCAAATAAGACAACCCACAAGTTCAATTTCAAAATTTCAAAATTAGGGTTTTTGTGAATTTAACCTCTAAATTTATGAAATTCAATTGGAAATGAAATATGTGAATGTAAATTTGTCTTTTAAACTGCATAAACACTCATATCTAAGAACATAAATCAGAAATAAAGGTGTAAGGAGTCGGGTTCACCAAAATGTAATGGTGAAAATTTAGAGTTTCCCTCATTAAGGTAAAAATCACTAAATTTAGGCTTAGGCACCGCTACATTAAAGAGGGGTGAACCTCATAGATCTAGCCTCAAATCAACAAGGATACAACTAATAAATTCTATTAAATTCACTGGGATTTAGGATTTAATTCCCTCTTTTGAGTTAATTTGTTGAAATGTTGAAATTAGGGTAAATGTGTTAGAATTGAAGTAATTTTACACAAACAACGAGCTATAGTTGTCAGATCAAGCCATGAACCTGGATCTGAGCAATATAAGAGTGTTTAGACCTGTTCCTAAAAGGAGCTCTTGATTTTTCAGGACCAGAATGCCTGTCGCTTTGGTTCTTCACAATTTTCATTGTCTAAAGGGGAACCTGTTTGTCTCTATGAATAAAGCCAATCTTGAGAATTGTAGCTTCACACCTATTTCCTACACACAAAAAGAGAGGGAAAATGGCTGGGAATAGAGGTTTGCCTACGTCAAACCTCAATTTAGGAATTAACCTTGAATGAAATATTGCAAATACTAAAATTAATAATGGTAAGGTGTACCTCACATATGCAATTGTTGATAATGATGCTTTGCTTCTTGAATGTAATCACATATGTTATATGAAATGGAACGAACATGACAAAACCCTAATCACACACATAGATGCTTGCATATGAACGATGTATTTTTTCTCCACAATGGTTGAATGAAGAATATGTATCCTTGAATACCTTTGAAAATGCTTGATGATGAATGCACAAAAGCTTGATTGCTTGGAGATGGAGACTTCGTTAGTTAGGATGAAATTAGGTTGATCAAATGTCTTTATATAGGGGTATCTAGGTTAATTTATTGATTAGGTTGACCTCCAATGGTCATGTTGACCCAAAAATTTCATTTCCCATCAGAGAGATAGGTCCCAACTTATATTTCAAAATAGGGCCTTACAAAGGGGGACTAGGGCACTAGGCCCTTAGGTCCTCCTCAATCAAGGACCTCAATAAGCCCCAGGGAGAAGGATATCCCTCCAAGAATTAAGCTAGCAGGTGCACATGGCATCAGAAATGGAGTTAAGGCACTAAAAGAACCCAAATAGGAGATGAGGGGGAGACATATTAAAGTAGGGGCGCCAACATGATGTGTAAATTGGTTCGGTGATTTACGATGTTACACCCCTATCCAATTCCTACCACTGCATGTTCACACAAATTCCATCACTATGTTATCCCACATAATTTCTAGATCTCTAGAGGCCCCTTTTTCTTAAACCTTGACTGCTTACCAACTCTTGAATGATTTATTGAAGGTTTATACTTCTTTCAAAGCTAACTTGGTTTCTCGTAACATTATCACTTTGGCCTTGGTCAAGCCAATTTTGCACTTCACCAAACACCTCTTGTTAATGGCATTTAGGCTAGGCTAACGTTCCAAGATAGGGGTATCATGGCTCCTAGGGAATGGGGCTACGCTGCCCTGGCTTAATAATCTCTATGATTTTCCTCCTATCTTTAACATTACCTTCTCTAGCTATAAGTTCTTGCATATTTTTCCTCTGATTCTCTTATTGGATTTTGGTCCATAATCTGGTTTAGATTTTGTTGAAGGGATTTGCTTAATCCCTAGGGTATATTCCTCATCATGAGGCCTTCCTTATTCATCTATTGATGTTTTGGGGAGCCCTTATATCTCTCCTAACTTTTTGTCATCTTCTTCTAGGAGGTGTTGGATGAGGGCTTGATTTTCTAGTTCTAAAGTCAAGTCTTAGGGGTGGGAAATGCCCTAATAATCTGATATACCTAAACACTCCCCTATTGATACTATGTCTTCTATTTCTCCCTTCACACAAGGGAAGCCCTATTTCATACCACACTGATGTGGAATACCCCAATCTTGATGAAAATCACCACCCTCCCTATCAAACCTTGATTGGTGCATAACCCTCTCTTGCGTTTGTTATTTTGTGATTCCTTGAGGATCCCAAGACAATTTTGTTATGTTCATTGCCTTGATTTTTTTCTAACTCTCTTCTATTCCCCTTCCCCCTTGCTAGTCTACCTCCTTTTTATCTTCCACCCTTATTTCTCCCTCCTTTAATTGGAATACATCATCTCTAAGCTCCATTACTCCTAAAGATTGACCAAGGATTTGACCACTTGCTCTGGCTTGCACCAATCCATTGAGAGGAATCCATTTGATATGCTAATTTAACTATTTTTGAAAGGTTAATGTGTCTTCTAATAAAAAAACAAATATTTATGTTGCATATGTGTCACATTTATTTCTGTTTGTAAATTTTTTAGAACTTCATATTCCTTTTGTATACAATCCTCTATGTTTAGTGTTATATCCTTTAGGCTTATGGGCCTCAGTCTCTCCTTCCCATCACTCACCAACCCAAATTTTATTGACCCAATGAAGATTGATGTAGCATATGTGATTGATGCATTTAAGTCCTTGTAGTTTCATCCCTTTCCCAACCTCTATGTCTAGGTGGGATTTATTTTCCTCATCCCCATTTTCAAACAAAGGATCTCTAGCTTTGCTAGAATCTCTGGGCCATCCCTTACCCTTCCTATCTTTCTGAGTTTGACTTCCTATCCCCATGCTTGTCATCAAAATATCCTCTTTGTTCATTCCCAGTTCTTAAAATTTCCTCTATCAGTTTTTCCCTTAAAAGGCAATGGCCTGGTTGTCTATCCATCAACACTTTAATTTTTTAGCTCCATCTTCCAAAATTTGATAAAACCTTTAGCTCCTTATAGAGCCCTATATCTGTGTCAATCTCTATATAGATATTTTATATATCCCTCGTCTTACCATTCAGGAAGTCCTCTTCTATTCCCAGAAAGGACCCTATCACATCTCCTATCTTGGTCAATGCTTCAACATTCCAGAACTCAGCAAGGATCCCCACTAGGCTAATCCACATGGGATATTTCTTAAAAATATGTTTTGTAGGGTCAAATTTTGGCATCCAATTTAATCTATGAAAACTAGATCCATTGAAAAAAATTGGTTTTCCGTACAAAATTTCCATCTTAAGATTTGTATATGATTTCAATTAAGAAAAAATCATTTTCTAAGGATCAAATACTTATCTATCTAGCATAGGCTTTCCTCCACCATTCCAACATTTTCCCCAAATTTCCTTCCCAGCCGCACGAATTGACTAGAAGCACTCTGTCTTTAAGCCTTGTCATATTCACTTCATTGATCTTTGTCTGCATTACAAAAAGTTTAGTACCTAAGCTTTTCCCAAAGTTTTTCCTCCCTATGAACTTTGATCCTCTTTGTTGATACCATCATTTACCTATGCCTTGCTTCCTATTTCCCCTAAAGTATCCAATTCCTAGGGCTTGATTGAGTCTGTCGTTTCTCCAAGATTCAGCCTCCTCTACCAAGGGTCCATGGTTTTCCAGAGAGCCTCTGGCCTCTTCTTTCGAGTGATTTCTCCAATCTACCTGATTGTTCCCTCTTTCTATATCTAGGGTTTTCTGTGCTCTGGCTTAAAACTATGTAGTAGCTCCCCATGTGTCCAATTCCCTCTCAGGAGGACTATGGTATTTGTCAATTATCACTAGAGACTTTCAGTCCTTTTTTGGATCTTCAATTCCTATCATCCATCCACTTCAATGATCTCCCTTCCATGATGCCTTATTCATTGGTCTTTATCTCATAGGATTGCTTGTGTTATCTTCCTTGTTTTGCTATAACCCCCCCCCCCCCCCCACCTTGATCTATTGTATCCATTTCTATCAAGAATACTAACAATTTGTCCTTGATGTTTAATCCCATGTGCACCAAATGACCTCCAAGTTTGGGATCCACCAAAGTCTCTTCCCCTACTTTTCCTTCCTTGGGACACCTCTGCGCATTTGTCAATCCATTGCCCATTTTCATAGACCCATTATGGGATGTGATCCTTCTGCAAATCCTGTTGATCCTCTATTTCTAATTTTTGAGTGTTTATGACATCTCCCCATATTTTCCCTTTGATGTCTCCTACCTTTCTTCACTCATCCTCAACCTTACTTCGCTCCGCCTCTGCCTTTTATCGCTCTCCCTCTCACTCTGCCACATTTCAATTAATAAAGATCAAGTGGCCTTTGATTTATTGATGAAACTGAATAATTAAAAAATGGTTAACCAAGGATCAAGTCTTATTGAATGGAAGATTTATAATGCTTTAGTTCAATAAGACTAAAATTGTACTCTTAAATAATTTTTATGAAATAAACACTCCTTAATCTTTAATTTTTAATTAAAAAATATTGATTATTGTATGTTAACAGTATTAGTAAATTGTAAAAAATAATTAAAAAACTATACAAAACCTTAAAATTAAATTTTATTTGAAATAAATAAAAGAAATTCTCTTTCTCAAAACATCTCACGTGTAATTCTTTTAATTATAGGTACAATTATAATAAGAATGCTTTTTAGTGTGATGCCAATATTAATATGTTATTTTTTTTATTGATATTTGTAAATAAAATTATACTTACGAATAATAATATTAATATTACCAACAAAAAAAAATTAAAGCTCTGCTCTGAACTAGCGAAAATGCAAAATATTAAATACACAAACCTGGCAGCCCCACCGATTAAGGATTTTCAAAGGGTGCTTGCAAGGAATAAGCCTAACGAGTCAAAGGGCCTTTGTAATTCTGAATCTCTCCCTCAACTCGGCATAACTCCTTTTCAGCAAGCAGATCGCTCATAGGGAAATAGCAAGCAAAGAAATAGAGTTTTTAGGACTGATAAAAACATGCCATTGAAATTGTTCAGAGACTTTCTGCACCCGTGAAGGTTCTAAGGTGGGCAGAGGTGCGAATTGCAGCCCAGGGAGGTTTATAGATCACAATGAGTTTTTACCAACGATAGATGGGTAGACAAAGCCTGTAAACCACAAGCTCAAAGCCCTGCCAATGGATGGCAAGTGGTTAAATATAGGAAAACTCTTCAGGCGAAAAAAATTGGCTCAATGTCCCCCTCTGCAGGATGGTTTCCCCAAGGGCATTACTTCTAGGAGATACATTGAAGGATATGCAAAACCCATTTTTAGATTAGGGCAATCTGAAAAGCCCACCAAGCAACCTGTCACGGGCAACATCAAGCAAAATATTGGCACTGCAAAATCCTTTTCAAATAATGTGTCCATCGACAAGGAGAAGTACAATCAGAACATCCTAAGGCAGACTCCCAATTGCAAACAGAACTTATGAAACTCCTATACAGGCAACAGAGCAGAGATACGAAGGCACAACCTTTATGATTAGTGATTGCATTTTGGACCCATATTGTAATCATTGCAAGGAGACAAGTTTGTTTGCAAAATGAAGCGGTAATGGGCAGGCGATTTCTAAGATTGTGAATTGGTGGTATCGGGCTTACCACTGCCAGGTAAGTATTTATGTCCTTCCTAATGATTTTATCTACATAGAATGTGTAACTAAAGAATTAAAAGAGAAATTATTAAATGGAAAACTAGTTATATTCAAAGGGTTTAGCTTTGATTTCATTAACTGGCATCAAAATTTTCAACCAGAGGAATATAAACCAAAAAACTTTCCTAGATGGGTAGAAATTTAATATCTTCCTATAGAACTATTAAATTTTGAAGCCCTGGTGCAAATTGGAAATGAAATTGGTACTTTCCTAGGTTTAGAGTACAATTTACACAATTCAACTAGGGTTAGAATGCTCCTAGATTTGGATTCTAGCATTTCCTCCCCTGAACCTCTAGAATTAATTGCTAGAGGATCGACTTATGACATCAAAGAAAAAATTCTACAATGGGAGCATCAGTGGCAACGCCATCATGACTAAAGAAGATCTGATGAAATTTAACCCACTATGTGCCCCCCTGACAATAAACCTGGAGTCAACATTAAATTTAATCAAGATAAGGGGGGTTTCTTAGTGGAAGCTGATATCCAGATTCAGGAGATCAATATAGGTAATTTGGCTAACCCCATTTGCAAAGAAGTATCCCACCTTTCACCTGAAAAAGTGATGACAAATCAGGAAAATGGCAATGAGCAAGGGATAGTAGGAAAATTGGAGTGCATTCAAAATTGTACGAAAGGGGAAAGGAAAGAACATATTCTAGAAAAAATAGAAATAGTTTATGAGATTATGGGTATGAATTCTGACTCAGAATCATAATATGATACCAAGGATGAAAATAACGAAGTATTAAAAATGGAAAAACAAAAACTGATTATAAAACTTTTGGAACTAGATTCTGGTGAGAATGTGCATGGGGATACTCAGGAGAGCCTTATGGTGGAAGGAAATAGTTCTCCTGATGCTAAGTTAGGCATTGGTTAGAATTGCCCTGATTTGGCAAGTCCATATTTTGGGACAACCCCTAAAAAGAGGGGGAGGAAGTTCCTCACAAAATTAAGGATTCTAGCAGGGGAGGCTGAAAATCAAGCTAAAATCACTGATATTTTTCACAATGGGAAGGGGAAGGGCCTTCCTAATGAACAATGAAGATTATAACTTGGAATGTTAGGGGATTAAATTCCCCTAACAAGCAGTGCTTGTTCAAGTGCAGTTTATCAGTTATGAGAGTAGAAGCAGAGATAATTCAGGAGACCAAACTCAAGGCTAATGAATGGGATTGCCTTAAAATAAAATTAGGAATTTGGAGTGTGGAACATAACCATATATGTGGGAATGCTAGAGGTATGGTTGTTCTATGGAACCCTAGAAGGGTTAAGTATGATCCTTTGGCCAACCACACCCACTAGCAGAGTGGTAGAATCAGTTGCCTTCATAATAACATAAGTTTCATCCTCATCAATGTATATGGACCTCTAAGTACCAACAACAAATGATATTTATGGGGAGAACTGGATACTTTCATGTTGCAAGATTTAGAGCAATTCCCTCCCCAAGAATGTAATTCTGCTCTAAAACTAGATAGGTCAAAGTTACATAGCAAAAAAACTAGATAGGTCAAAGATTTAGAGCAAGATTTGGATCTAGTTGTGCTCAAAGCTTTCCTGCAATTCTGTTCTTTCAAACAACTTATTAGATGTAATGAAGAGTTGGCCTAACATTGGCAAAGGTAGTTTGTATAGAGTCTTATGGAAAATTGCTTCCTCTATATTGGTTTGGGAGATATGGAAGGAGCATAACAAAAGGATATTTCAAGAAAGAAAGATGAATATTACAAGCCTCAAAAATAAGATTGAAGCAAACATTATTGAAACAACCAACAATAGAATTAAGAATGATAACCTCAAAGATAAAAAAAAAATTACTAGTTGGGACATCAAGATGAGGACAAAATGGTTTGGCCTGCTTATTTCACCTCAGTATGGGAAGAGAGGAGAGATTAGTATGAAGTTAAGAGAATAGTGTGTACGGATGAGACCAAAAGTAGGTTGGTATAGATTAAACTTTGATGGGGCTTCCAGAGGCAACCTAGGGAAAGCTAACATAGATTGTATAATTCACCATTTGGATGGGTCAATTAAAGCTAAAATGGCTAAACCTATTAGAGAGACCACTAATAATCGGGTAGAGTTAGAAGCAGTCATTGAAGGACTTTTTCTTTGCATAGAAATAAATATTAAAAAGGTGGTGGTAGAAGGAGACTCACAAATTATCATGAATGCCTTAAGAGTTGGACAAACACCGAATTGGAGGTTGAATTCCAAACTAGGAAGAGCTTTAGAGCTTCTCGATCTATTTGAGGAAGTAATAATTAATCATATTTATAGAGAAGGAAATGGAGAAGCTAACAAACTTGCAAACCTAGGCATAGATGGACACTCAATCAAAACTATAGAAGCATGATTTTAAGCATCTTGTCTTATAAATATTAGCTTGCTTTATATAAAAGGGCCAAACCTTAGTTTTTATTATTGCTTAGAACTATATAGGCCTAAATGGCGTAATTGAAAAGGTCATTAATATTCGATTGAAAAGATTTTGGATTATTTGATGAAGTAATAATTGATCATATTTATAGAGAAGGAAATGGAGAAGCTGACAAACTTGCAAACTAGGAAGAGGTTTAGAGCTTCTCGATCTATTTGAGGAAGTAATAATTAATCATATTTATAGAGAAGCAAATGGAGAAGCTGACAAACTTGCAAACCTAGGCACAGATGGACACTCAATCAAAACTATAGAAGCATGATTTTAAGCATCTTGTCTTATAAATATTAGCTTGCTTTATATAAAAGGGCCAAACCTTAGTTTTATTATTGCTTAGAACTATATAGGCCTAAATGGCGTAATTGAAAAGGTCATTAATATTCGATTGAATAGATTTTGGATTATTAAGTAACGTGGAATTTGCATAATATTTTTGATATGGCTTCTTCGAGTTGATATCCCAAGAATGACATGATTTAAAGTTATCCTTTACAATTAGTTCGCACATGAGAACTGTCGAGCTTCAATTCGGATGCTCTCGTAATGATATCTACAAGTAGCTTCTAAAATTCGATAAATTTTATAGATTTTATCTCGGAGATAACTTCTAGAAAATAAGAAAAGAAAAGATGGAGTTGAATATAAAATTAGTGTCTGCCAGTGATCACAGGGTTATGGCATTTAGGGGTTCTGTCAAGGTAGAGGGGTGGAACAAAGTCCTTTAGGAGTTGGATGACTTATCAGTCTGACCAGTTCAAGAGATTATGGGGGATGACACCTTCAATTATTGTAAGGAAGTTAAGTAGAAAAACAACTTCCTACACTAATATTGAGAGGAGGGTAATGCAAAAACTTTTACAAATCTTTACAACAATTACAAGAAATAGAAATAGATATAATAACATTCAAAACCATAACATAGTGATTTACGTGGAGAAAACCCTTTTGGGAGAAAAACCCCACACTCCAAAAGCCGCCCAATATAATATTCAGCAATCAAAATAGATTACAATATACTTGCAAAGCAATATCTTCACATGAGTACCAATAATCAGAGATTCAAAGGTAACTCAATAGCCATAAGACTCTTACACACAACCTCTATCTCACACACCTCATATATAGGAGATGCAATACAAGAAACTGTCAAACAGTATTACAAAACCATGGGCTAAAACCACCCAATAAGGTGTAGCTCTGACCTTATTTCCCTTCGAGATGCCCTATGACATGTTACAACACACATAAACACGTGTCCCTCCCTTTTACAACTCATTTATGTGTCTAATACAAATTTTATTTCCTATTTCAGGAGTACAAACTTTTGGAAGCCATAACTTGTGAGCCATGTGTTCGATTGACAAACCGTTTGAAGCATCAAAAAGCTCATGAAGTACCCTATTGCCTCATAAATTAATACACCATTTATGCCCACTTTTCAGGGCATTTCAAGGCCTCTAAAGTTCTCAAAATCAAATTTAAACCTTTTAGTGGACCCCTCCAAAACAATAAATTTAATATCTTCAAAACTAGTTGTGATCTTGCGACGCAACTTTACCGAAATGCTTATCTAGCCAACCAGAAGCTTCGGGGAGAATTTCACACCATTTCATGCTCAAATGAAAAATTACTATAAATAGTAACCTTATGTAAATGCAAGGTTGAAACACCATTTTCCCAGCAAATCTCCCACTTGTCAAACACCTTGCAAGAGAAAAGGGAGTATCAATACAATGAATATATTGCTAGGGGCCATGAGGCCCATAGACTCCGAACACCGTCTGAATTTCTCTGTGCTCATAGCCTTAGTTAAAGAATCTACAACATTCATCAAAGATTCTACCTTAACCAGCTTTACCCTGTCATCTTTGACCATATCTCTGAAAAAATGATACTAAACGTCAATGTGCTTGGTCCGGGCATGAAATATCAGGTTCTTAGCTAGGCAAATCACACTCTAACTTTCACAATAAACTTTCACGGCTCCTTGTTTTATTCCAATGTCTAAACAAGTCTCTAATCCAAATGGATTCTTTACAAGAATGAGTAACTACCATATACTTTTCTTTAGTAGTGGACGAAGCAATCACAACCCGTCGCTTACTCATCCAACTAATTGCAGCACCAAATAAAGTAAACACATAGCATTGGTGGATCTTCTACTATCAATATCACCTGCCCCATCTGAATCCACATAACCATGAATATAAAGGGAAATCACATCTCCAATTGAATTACCATGATAACACAAAGAATACTCTGAGGTACCCTTCAAATATCTGAAGACTCTTTTGACTACATCCCAATAAAATCTACCAGGATTAGATATATATCTGAATAAAACTCCCATTGCTTGGGCAATGCCTCGTCTAGTATAGACCATAGCATACATCAAACTTCCAACTGCACTTTGGTAAGGCACTTTTCTCATGTCCTCCATCTTCGATGGGGATGTAGGACAATTTGCCTCAGATAATTTTGTTCCAACTATAAAAGGAACACACAATGGTCTACAATCCTAAATGTTGAACCTCTATAATACTGAATTCACATGCTTACTCTGGCCTAGCCATAGCTTTCTGTTCACTCTATCTCTTTTAATTTCCATCCCAGGAATGTGTTTCACTTCACCAAGATCTTTTTCTTTTCAAATTTAGCAGTAAGCTGAGACTTTAGTTGTGAAATCATACCTTTCCCTTTACCAATAAATAACATATCATCAACATACAATGCAATGTACAAGAAATGATCACCATTTGTTTTATAATAAACACAATGATGTGATTTAGAATGCTCAAATCCCAAACTCAACACATATGTATTAAATTTCTGGTTCCACATCCTAGGACTCTATTTGAGGCCATACATGGATTTCTTTAATTTATAGACCAAATTACTTTTACCTTTCACCACACTGTGCTTCGACTGTGTCATATAAATATCCTTCTCCAAATCACCATGAAGGAAAGTAGTTTTCATATCCATTTGCTCAACTTCTAAATCATAAGCAGCAACAATAGAAAGCAAAAATCTAATGGGTCATTTTGGCAACAAGAGAAAATATCTCACCATAATCAACACCCTCAACCTGAGAGTAGCCTTTTGCAACCAACCTCGCTTTATACTTCTCAATGCTTCCATCTAAACCAATCTTTTTCTTGAACACCCATTTCCAACCAACATGCTTTCGTCCTTCAGGCAATGGTACAAGATCCCATGTATCATTCTTTTTCAAAGCTTCCATTTCCTCTTCCATAGCAATCTTCCAATATTCTGCATCATTCATACCTAATGCCTCTTCTACAGTTTTTGGTTAATCCACATTAGTATTCAAAGAAAAAATACATCTCCAATCATCAAGTGAATACCTTTTAGGTGGTTGTCTATGTCTTGTAGACCTTCGAACAAGCTGCGTTGGAGGTTCTTCCTCATCTTCTAAAGATTCAGAGCTAGACGGGCTCTCCTCAACTTCTTGCCTATCTAGGGGTCTTGATTCAACTCTTTCAGGTGTAGAAGGAAATTGAATCACATCTTTCTTTTTAGTCTGTTCTAGCTACAATGTAACAGTAGGAGACTTAATTTATCTAAAAATAACACTTCTATTATGATTTACCTTTAGTGCAACAGGGTCCCAAAGCTTGTATCCTTTCACACCATAACTGTACCCGATGAAGATACATTTCACATCCTTATTCTTCAACTTTGTCCACTTCTCCTTTGGCACATGTGCATATGCCTCACAACCAAAAGCTCTAAGATGTCTCAATGAAGGATTGTGACACGACCATGCTTCCATAGGCATTTTATCAACAAGAGTTGATGTAGGATACTTATTAATCAGGTAGCAAGCAGTGGCAACAACTTCAGCCCAAAACTTTTGTTCTAAACCAACACCACTCAACATACTCCTATCCTTCTCCATCAGTGTCTTGTTCATTCTTTTTGCAACTCCATTCTGCTATGGAGAATATGGAGTTGTCTTCTATTTGTTAATGCCACGGTCTTTACAAAATCTATCAAAATCATTAGAGCAAAATTCACTGCCATTATCAGTCCTCAGATTTACTCTTTAGAAAATATACCCATGTCCTTCTACCAAAATCATCAATAAATAAAACATAATATGTGGATTTTCCAATCGAAGGAACATCTACAAGACCAAACACATCAAAATGAATAAGATCCAAAACACCACAAGTTTCATGAGAACTTGAGTAAAACTGAACGCGGTTTTGTTTTCCATAAATACAATGCTCACATAAATCAAAGTAAAGAGTACAATCATTCAAACCTTCAACAAGGTTTTTATTTTTCAAGGTCTTTAGACCCTTTCCTCCAATGTGGCCAAGCCTCTGGTGCTATAACATAGTCTTCTTTACAGGTAACTTTTCTTTAGAAGAAAGAGCACCCTTAGGTACCCAAAAATCATTTCCATCTGCCGAAGGTGAAACCCTTAAATCTTCCACAGTTTGACTTTTTATAGAAGTGCTATTACACTCAATAGTGTATGCGTCTAGCTTATACAAAGTGTTGAACTTGACACCTCTAGCAATTACCATAGTACCCTTAATCATCTTACATGCTGCTTCAGAAAAGACTACCTGCACACCTGCATCTATCAGTTTTCTCACAAATAACAAATTTCATTTTAAACCAAGGATATGCAAGACACCATTAATCCTTTTTATTCTGCCATCAGAAAACCGAATTCTAACTTTACCTCAACCAACAATGTCTAAATGTGAATCATCACCCAAGTACACCTTACCTCCATTAAATTATTCATATTTAGAAAACCAATCTCTATTGGCAGTCATATGAAAAGATGCACCCGAGAAAATTAACTAGGCATCATTACTTGCATGAGTCGCCAAAGCCGCAATGAATGCATCACCATATTCCTTCTCAGACTCAGAATTAGAATCAATCTTCTTTTTTTCTTCCTCTTTTCTTCTTTGTAGTCCTTATAGATGTGACCTGGTTTAACGCAATTCCAACAATTTACTTTGGACTTTCTAGGAGATTTTGATCTCCCTTTCGATTTGGACTTATCACACTTCTCATTCTTCTTGTCTTTCTCCTTAGGTCCTCCACAAACAATTTTGGCTTCCTTCAAACTATGGGATACCTTCCTTCACATCTCTTCACCAAGTAGGGCACCCACCACATCTTCAAATTTCAAAACAACATAAGTACTACCAATATCCATAACAAGAGAATCCCACGAATCAGGAAAAGAACAAAGCAAGATCTGGCATTTCTCCTCTTTGTTCTTCTTAACACCAACAAATACTAATTGAGCCACCAATATATTGAATGCTTCCAGGTGGTTTGCAACTCATTCACCCTCTTCCAACTTCAAGGAATACAATTTATTCCTTAAGACAATCTGATTTAATAAAGATTTCGCTTGATACATTTCACCAAGCTTATCCCATAGTTTCTTTGCAATGTTTTCTTCATGGATATTGATTAGAACAGAGTCTGCCAGGCACAATCTAATCAGACCCTTGGCTTTTCAGTTCATAACATCATACTTGAGCCGCTACAATAGGATCTGAGAGCCTTTGGACATTCGCATCAACTGCATCCCATAGATCTTGATCTATTAGCAGATCTTCCATCTTTAGCTTTCACATCTCAAAATTTGTTCCATTAAATTTCTCCACCTCTATTTTTCCTGACGAACTTGCCATCTAAAAACTCCTGCAACAAGATCAAAAAGTGTCTTCTCCACAAACTCCCACTTTGGATTAGTTTAAAAAAACCCAACAACCTACAACTAAAACCAAAGGTGATCAAGCTCTAATACCACTTGTAAGGAAGATAAGTAGTGGAACAACTTCCTACACTAACCTTGAGAGGAGGGTAATGCAAAAACTTTTACAGATTGTCACAACAGTTACAGAAAACATAAATAGATATAATAACATTCAAACCATAACATAGTGATTTACGTGGGGAAAACCCTTTCGGGAGAAAAATCCCACACTCCAAAAGCCTCCTAATATATTATTCAGCAATCAAAATAGATTACAATATACCTATAGAGAAAGCTCTTCACAGGAGTACCACCAATCATAGATTCAGAGGTAACCAATAGCCATAAGACTCCTACACACAACCTCTATCTCACACACCTCATATAGGAGATACAATACAAGAAACCGTGAAACGGTATTACAAAACCATGGGATACAACCACCCAATAAGGTGTAGCTGACCTTATCTACCTTCTAGATGCCCTATGACATGATACAACACACATCAACACATGTCCCTCCCTTTTACAACTCATTTATGTGTCTGATACAAATTATATTTCCTATTTCAGGAGTACAAACTTTCGAAGGCCATAACTTGTGAACCGTGTGTCCGATTGACAAATAATTTGAAGCACTAGAAAGATCGTGAAGTGCTTTGTTGCCTCGTAAACAACTACGTTGGACCCCTCCAAAACAAAAAAATTAATATCTTCAAAACTAGTTGTGATCTTGCGATGTAACTTTACCGAAATGCTAATCTAGCCAACCAGAAGCTTCGGGGAGAATTTCACACCATTTCATGCTCAAATGAAAACTTACTATAAATAGTAACCTTATGCAAATGCAAGGTTGAGACACCATTTTCCCAACAATTACGACCATGTTTATCGGGTAAATTGTGACGTTTCGGCTACTTCTGTAGTTATTCTACTCTATGTAGGTACCCATAAGAATGAGGCTAAATTGTTATCAAAAAATCATTTTTAGGGAGGAGTTCCTAGGTAATTTTGATTTAGCAGTGGATTGTGTGGATAAAATTCTTACCATTCCATTTCCTGAATACTATCAGATGGTGCAAAGTGGTGGTAATAGGGCTAGAGTGTATAGGCAACCGCTTCTGGTTATCAGGAACTGAAATGCCTTTGAGAAGCGAAAGGTTGGTATTGTTAGGAACATAGATTTCCTGATGAAATGGCTTCATCTAAAGGAGGCAGTTGGAAACAAATGGTGGGTGGACTACCTAATCGCAGAAGGATATGAACTCCCGAAGGACATTGGGGTGATAGATGTGGAAAGGATTCATGTTATTCCACCTTTTATAATAAAGACCATCTTAGTTAGGAAAGTTAATGATGCTTCTCATCACAAAGATGGGGAGATGGGGGCTTCATCTTCTACACTGATTTATGAGTATGCCGATCATAGCTTGTTGGAGAAGGATTAAGATTAACAACTGTATGCAAAGTTTATAGAAACCTTGCTTTATTAACTCATAGGGATATGCTGAAGCCATTTTGTATCTTTAGGGCTTGACTTTATCTGGCTTATGTCTAGAATTTTGACTAAATATTTCACAAAATTAGATATTTACTACTCTCCTTTGGGTTAGGCATAGCTTAAGGACATGGGCTTACTGCTTATCAAGACTGGATAGTGTTTGCTTGTTTCCGAAGATAAACTTAAAAAGTTATAAAATTTATTATAAATATTATTATAATTTTGGGTTAGATTTGTAATGTATGTATTGTTTCTACTTTCCATATGGCCATTTAAGTTTTGTATGTTTGAATGTTTTCTCAACTAGTGAGCTTAGAATTTTGATCAAAATTTAAATAAATCTCAATTTTATGTGATAAAAGTTGGCTCCTTCTTTTTTGTGGTAGGAATAGATATTAGCAACATGCTTCTCGTATAGCTAACAATCAATAATGTCTACCTATGCATCATAAGGTTAGATTTTGTAGTTCTGTAATCTCTGATTAAGGATTTTGGGTTAGAATTGGAATGGTTGCATCGTTCCCGATAATCATGTTATTTAAGATATGTGAGCTTGGATTCCTATCTGAATATTTATTTATTTGTGATTAGGTGTTCAATCAGAATTATAATAAGCTTTTATGCAAGTTACTTGCTGGCTCCTTCTTCTCTGTGGTTAATATCAGTAGCATGTTTCCACTTAATTCACACTGCGATGGGATTATTTTAATATCAGGGTAGGATGAATTCTTTTACTCATAGAACATGACTCTCCTTCAGATACAAAATTATAAACTAGGATGATAAGTATGGGAATATAGGTAAAGGTACTACTAATAGCTTACATATCTGAAGATGGCTTCTTAAATTTTGGATGGATCTTTAATTGAAACATGTTATGGGGACCCTACTAAGTTTTGACTTCTATTGATGCCTCTTGTAAGGTAGTATATACTTACAGATGATGATATTATTATTGGTTAGAAACCTTAGTCTGGTCTGAGCTATGGTTGGCTTTGACCCCTTCTTTACATGCTCATGGGTATATTGTTCTATGAGGGTCTTTGTTTATATAATGTGCTCTTGTCCTTATGGTAGTATATCTTGGATACTCCTAAGATCTTGGATTCTACCAGATATGGTTACTTGGGATGCACTTCAATATGGTTTTTTGAGTATTGATTTTCAGATATCTAGCAGTGTTGGCACTTGACATATGGAATTTATTTCATAATTAGAAGCTTCTATTTGCATATCTGTTGGTCAGCTATTTTGGTGATAGTCTTTATACTAAGGATGGCTCAATTTAATAATTTAGTTTTGCATATATGGATATGTTGTGTAAATGGATGCATTTTTTTATGTGATGCATTCTCATCTTTTATGGTTGATATGATATCTAATCGATGGTTTAGTCCTTTGGAAGTTGTTTTTGGCCTCTGCTATGCAGGAGTCACATATATTGACCTAAGTATTGAGAGCCAAATTTCATGGGAAGACTATAGCAAGGAAAATATTTGTGCCCTTCCAAGAGGAAAATGGGAGTGAGCTATGTTTCCAAGGGCTTTAGTAGATTGAGCTCTGTCAATTCTAATATATTGTAGCAAGTAGACAAATTACGTTGAAGTTGGAAAATCCCCCAAACTTGTATATGTATTACTATATTACATTTCCTTTAATGGGGCAAGACTATAGGTTTTCTCCACTCGACTCTTTCCTATCGGTGCCCCTAGTGAGTCGGGTTGTAATAGGTTTTGAGAATTAATAAATTTTTTGGCTTCGGCCTTTTACCGATAAATATTAATAATAATAATATTATTACCTTATACTAATTATAACATAGATATATTGAATTTTAATAAATCAAATAATTTGTATTAGATGTTTGAAGATGAAAGCAAAATCTTATTCTTTTTATAAATAGTTAAAATAATTATTTACTCTTATAAATTATTTAATCGATAAGAATTTGACAATATATTAAAATAAATAAACGATATTTAATTCTAGATATGAAGTTTCTTTGTAATAAATGTTATCAATTGTTTTTTTAATTTGCTTATATTTTAGAAATAATTGGACAAACACATATGTATAAAAAAATCTATCTATTATTCAAGCTCATTTTCATGACAATCTAATTGATCTTGGCTCTTGCAGATTTGATGGATCTAGACCTTGAACATGAAATTATCTTTATTGAAATTGATTTGTATAATCTATTCACCTTGATGCTTAGAAATTGTGTTTGAAAGGGGTAGTGTCAAAAGACATCAATTAGGATCTTGCTAGTGTATTAGTGTTCTCTTTTGGTAAACCCTTGTTATGAAGTCAATGGTATGAAACAAATGATCAGATATAAAAAACAAATATGTATTGATGTCTAAGTTGATGATACAATCTGGTGTCGAAATATTGATTCTTTATTGTGCTCTCTATGTGATTCTCAAATGTCTCTTTAGTGGCAAGAAATTAACATGCTTCATTCTTGAAACTCAACCCATAGTATCTAATTGGAGGGATTTATCTTGGGATTGGGTTCTAAATTTAAAATTTGAAACTTTAGGGTCATTCCTATAGTCATGGAACTAACTTGGTTTAGTTTTGTTGTCACAAATTTGACTTGAGATAATGAATAGATGTAATGAGAGTTACAACCATCCATGGGGATTTATGTAGGTGAAATTAAGTGAGGTTTAGGTTATATGAATGTTTTTATATCAAAGGATGCCACTTTTCTAATAGTCATTGAACTAAGGATCTCCTGGTCAAATTGAGCCAAAAAGAATGCAGAAAAGTGCAGGGTATTCAATTTTTATCATTTTATTTTACTAAAATTGAAGCTATAAAATTGCAATACTCTAACCTAACCAGATTTTTTCATCTCTATCCTGTTGAATCTCTCGTAAAAGATAGACTTAGAAACTCCCAAGTAGTTCATTTCAAACTATAAATAAATTTAATATTTCAAGTCTCTAATCATACCATTTTTCTTACCAAATGATAACATGCCATCAATACATAAATTGGTAGCAATAAAATATTCACCATCTCATTTGTATAAACATAATGATAAGATTTAGACCTAATAGATCTTAATATATAAAAAAAATGAATGAATCTTTTGGTATTACACCCTAGGAGACTATTTGAGACCATACATAAATTTATTCAATTAAAAAACTTTTATCTACCTTTCTAAGTGTAATGATTTATAAGGGATACATAGAACTATTCCTCCAAGTAATTATGCATGAAACCTATCCACACATCCATATGATCAAACTCAATATCAAATGTAATAGCATAAGATAGTTATAATATAATGGGTAATAGATTAAAAACATAAAAAAATATCTCACCAAAAATAACTTATTTAACTTGGGAATATTATTTTACAACCAAAGATACTTTATAATTCTCCAATTTATCATTTGAACTTCTTCTTCTTCTTCTTCTTCTTTTTTCTTCTTGTAACACAATTGTATCCATAGGTTTCTAGGCCACAAGCAACTAAACTATTTGTCCCACATAGAAAAGTTGTTTCTAAACGTAGGTGGGCTATACCATTATGGTTTCTTTTGTTGAGTTGAGCTCCTCAAAAGTTAAGATGGAGGTTATTTTTCCCTAGGATAAAACATCTTTTAGTACCATCCTCCTCACCTTATAAGTCATGAACCTTTAGTTCATCCTTTAACGTAGCTTTCTTCTCCTTTGGATTTAACTATGTAATTGAGTTCACATCATTCTTTGGTTTCTCAATAGTGGAAATAAACATTATCTCCCTAAAAATTAAATTCTTACTATGCATGATTTTTCTTGGTATGGTATTTCAAAGACTGTATCTTTTCACACCTTCATTGTAGGTGTTGATAATACACTTAATAAATTTGTAATCAAACTTTACCTTTTTATCTTGGGAATATCGAAATATGTGACCATATAAAAAATAATATGTTAATGAATATATATCTTATGTATACAGAGGTTTGGGTCAATGCCTCTTATATCGTGGTAGTCCCATGTGAACACTAAAGTGTGAGATTGCAACATCTGCAATAGGCTATCACATTGTGTTGTTGTCAACTCATTACTGATGTTAAGTGATCTTCTTGATGCTATTTCTATTAGCAATGCCCAAACCTATTATGTTCAGGCTACAATCATTAGGCAAAACTATAGAGAGCATAGATGAAGTTGTTGAATCTTCATTTTCCATTAAACTATGAACCGAACAAGTGAGACATGATAAAAATTCTTCTTGTTGCGGGTCCAGGCCATATGAGTTCTTTATGATTTTAGCAAGTACAATATATTCATCTTGGGATTCCATCATATGAATTCTCTCTATTATCATGATAGTTTGTAGTGAAAACTGTTCATCCCCTTCCAAGGTAGGCCAAATAGTCTGTTTGAAATCTAAATGAGGTTGAGCTGAAGGGTATAATACCAATTGCTTGGTTTTGTCCCTGGTGGGGATTGTCATATTGCCTGATTGGCAACCAATGAAGGTGTCGATACTGGCCAATAGAGGCCTCCCTAAAATCATCGAGTATTTGATGAGCACAAATAATGGCTCAATTTTGTCTATGTTTTCTATACTTTTACTAGATTTCGACAAGGGTCTAGATACTGTCTAAGTTCTAAAACTCTGTTTAAAATCATGATCCTATTATATTTTCATGAACTTGACTAAATAGCATTAACTTAGCCTTATACATATTCGTTTTGGTTGAAATTATGATAATGATGAAGTGGCCATGTTATGTGATTTATCCATATTAATCTTGCCTTAGTTAGATAAATATTATTCATATATGGAATAGATATACCTTTATTTTGTACACACTAATGACATGATGCACGAGTTAATGAAGAACAAGAAATGGTCAAAGATTCACAACGTGGGAGTTAATGCTAGTTAGTTGGTTGAAGACAAAGTCTTAGCAAGATGAGTATTGAAGGAGTCAATAGTCGATTATCTACAACTCAAAGAGTGTAATTATGAAACTTCCATGTTCATGTTTGTGGGAGAATAATTCTAAGAGGGATAGTTATGCTAGATTTCCTCTATAGTTGAAACAACTTGACTATTTCCTATTCCGAGTGTAACTCCCTATCCTCTTTCTTATGTTGTAATAAATTGCATCCTCCTAATGTTTTGGGTTTGGACTTGCCAATAGTTAGAGTTAGTTAGGAGTTTCCTTATTATAAATAAGTCCAAATATTCCTTCTCAAGGATGGTGAACATCAGCTATTGTAACTTTCAGTCTTTTATTACAGAATAATTTTCAGCAAATACTATGATGTAGCAATCATTTTCAAATTAATAAGATAATATTCTAGTTTGCAACACTTAGTTGAGTTTTGTGAATACTTGCTAAGGGGGGCCACTTAGTAAAGATTTCATCCTTTGTATTCAGTAGTTTTTCTTTCAATATTAAGTTTGTTGTCCTAGCGGTTGACTGTTCCTGTAGCCACGAAAAATCATCCTGTGATTGTTCCTGCAACCAAGACAGGCATAGTAATTTCCTACCTGCTTGTTATGGACCGAGTTCTTGTTTTTTTGAATTAAAGGTAGTTTCTATTCAGACATTTCAGTTATTTACTTTCAAAAGCATTTTCTTCTTAGTAGAATGACTACAATGAGGACTTTAGTGCATATACCTTACTGACCCATTTCAAGTATACGCCTCGGGTTGATAGAGAAATGAGCTTTCATGATGATCATATAAATACTTAGTATGGATGTCCAATCCCTAATTCATGGTGTCAGAGTCTAGTTATTAGAATCATTAAGCTAGACAAAGATTTTTGGCACTGTTTTGCGGGGATGTTGTCAAACTAGGGAACCTTTTGTAGTCATTTGTAGCTCTATTTTATTTCGAGTGGTGTCAAGAGTCTATTTTACATACAATTTTCACTTTCATATAGTAATGATCTATTGTTATTTCAGAGTTAATACTACATCCATAGGAGAAAAGATGCCTTAGGGAGATTTCTTCCTAATGACCCTTAACCTGATAATTACTTAGAAGAGGCCCTTAATCAACCAGAGGAAAGAAGAGGACAAGACATAAATCTTTTCATTGATATATTTTCCAATTTTAACAATCCTGGAGATCCATCTCATCAAAATCCTTTTGTCAACCCATTTGATTTGATACCTTATCAACCAAGGATGGTTGCACAAAATCAAAATAACAAAAATCACTTTTGAATTCCCTATCACCGATCAAAAATATATTAATAATCTATATCCTTGCTTTAGTTCTCCCTAAATTCTATGGTCTACTAATAGAGGACCCAGATACTTTTCTATTTGAATTTTATATCCTCCATAGAAGCTATGACTACACCATAGATGCTCATAGGCTTAAACTGTTTCCTACTACTTTGAAAGAAGCAACATTAAGATGGTTCATGAGTTCGGGAAGAGATGTTGTAAATAGTTAGGATGCCATGAAAATCAAATTTCTTGAGAAATATAAAGAGTATTGTAGAAGTGGTAATATGAGGGGAGATGACATCTTTTGGATGCAACAAAAGGAAGATGAGAGTTTGGAGGATTACATTTCAAGATTCTTATTTTGTTTGCAAAAATCCTTAGAGCATGCACTCAGTCAAGAATCTCAAAAGCTTCTCTTCCTCAGATGAATCAACGAGAGTTGTACTAAAGCCTTAGACCTGATGGGAGGAGGAGATATAACTCAAGTCCCTTGGGAAGACATCAAAAAAATATGTCAAAACTACTCTAGAGAAGCTATCAAGAAAGGAAGAGGTTACCAACCTAGTATGGGTAAATCCTCTACTAATGGAGTCTCGAGGATGAAGATCATTAACTTTCTATAAAATTTCAAGCGAGACATCATAAAAATATATCTACTCAGCTCGATACACTTCAAAGCAAAAATAAGCATGAGGAGGCATAGGCAGTTTTGGAAGAATATTGCCGTCATTGTAGACAAAGGAGAAAGGATTGTAGGTGAAAAATAGTAGCCAATATTGAAACAAAACCAATTCCACCAGAGTTTAAGTCAATTGAATGAGATGAAGATCAAATTTTCTACATTTCACAAAGAAGGCAATGGGCTCCAAGACAAGGAATGCCCCAAGACCCACTATCTTTCAATGGTCCTTATACAAATAGCTATAATCCTAATAGACAATGGCAACCTTCTTACCCACAAAACTATGGAAATTTTTCTTCACAACCTTGGAATAATCAAAATACATGGCCAAATTATCAGAACTCCCCATATTCATGGCAACAACCTCAAGGGGGTTGGCAACCACCTCAAGGGACTTGGTAGAAAACATCCCAATGGAGGGGAGGACAATAATGGCCAAACCGGTCTACTGGTTACCTACAACCATCTCAACAACTTCAACAAAAGAAATCCCTAATTCCTCTTCCTAACCCAAATGCTAGTGCACCTAGACCTATTCAAATGCCAACACAACCTATCCCTAATCCAAATAGAAAACCACAACAACAACTTGTTTATTTTGTTGATCCAAATCAATATCCTGCATATGCTATAAGCATAAGTGATATACATCTCTAATCAGGCATAACTTTGTCAGCACCCTCTTTCCTAGTAATAACTGAGTTAGCTCTAGAAGAGGTTGAGTAGGATAATTTGCATAGTCCACTTGTACCACCCAGTTAGCTGCAAAATTCACATGAAGCACCTCCATTTCTCCAAAGGCTTGAGATGGAAGTAACAAAGCAAAAGGAGGAATCAATATTTGATCTCATAGATCAGCTGAAACATATTTGTGTCAAAATTCCTTTATTCCAAGCCATTAACGATATCCCAATCTACAACAAAGAAATCAAAGAGGCTTGTTTAAAGAAACTAGGAAGAAAGAAAAAAGATTCACAAACAGTGCATGTAGTAGGTCAACTAGTTGATATCATTCTTGGGAAGGTGATTGTTCCTAAGTATTCTGACTCTGGTAGCCTTGTAGTTGGAATAGTTATCAATGGAATCCACATTCAAAATGGCCTAATTGATTTAGGTGCAACTATCAATGTGATGACAAAAGATGTCATGCAACATTTAAACATCACTACTTTAAGACCCACCCCTACCATCCTACAACTAGTAGATAGTTATATTGTTAGGCCCAATGGTATGGTAGAAGACCTTGTAGTCACCATAAATTCTTGGGAATACCTATCTGATATTATGATTTTAACTCTGAAGGCAACTCCAGGAGGATATCCCATTATTTGGGCAAACCTTGGTTAGCTATAGAAAATGCTTTTATAGGATGTAGGTCAGGGGATATGATAATTTCATATGACATGTCTACTAAGAAGCTTGCACTTTATCCCCCGACAAAACCTCAAATTGACTTGACACAACTAATATGGCCTAACATAGGGGAGGAAATAGATGAAGACAATTCAATTACACAACTGTTGGCAATATTACATTATAAGGATATTGAGAAGGTTGTTGATGATTATGGACATAACTGATTAAAGATGTTTTACTATCTCGATATTATTATTTTGTCATTGATGTCAAGAAATTGATTTTCTAATTCAGTATGATGTTGCCATATCTTGAGAAATATGATATGAAGATTATAAAGTAGTCAATAAAGACACAGGAAAGAACATGATGAATAAGGGGATAAGATATTCAATGGGCAACTACTACCGAGTTAGACAATGATGAGATCTTGATGTTTTAGATTGTTTTAACATCATACATATGTTGTAAAATGTAAAGGTTAATACTATACTATGTTATCAAGCAAAGAACCTAGTTGGTAAACCCTAAGGAACCTAGTTGGTAAACCCTAAGGTTATCGCAGTCGGTTAATGAAGACAAAATGCCTACCGAGTGAAGTTTAGTATTCACCGAGTTGTAACTGAGCTATAACAGAATGCATTAAATGTTTACATGTGATATTTATTGAAAGAAGCTGATGAGTTGGAGCGGATCAATGATTGGTAAGCCATAGAAGAAGTTTGTTAACGAATCTAAGGCAATGGAAAGTCGGCAAGAAGATCTACAGCTCAGATTGAACCGCATTACCCTAACACAAGTTCCAAGGTGAATGTGCAAGTTCCAAGGCGGGGTAAAACGTTTTCAGATCGAAAGATACAATGAACTTGGACAAGATTGAAGATCTGATGGCTATGATTGATCATGGGAAATGTGATCAAGGAGATTAAGCAGTTAGAAGATTGTTTATAAATAAGAAACTGTTGATAAACAATGAATACGGGCAAGTGTATGCATAGGGATGCTACATAGTGATTACCGAGCATAGAAGCTTGAAGACCTGTTAGAATAACAGAGTATTGATGCCCAACAGATAGACAAGATTAGTTCTATGTCTAGATTGTATTGAACAAATAAGAATCTGCTTTAGCATTTTAGATGTGAAGTTGCAGATAGATTGTATTACTGTTATTTTGTGAAAGTGACAGGAAATCTCTTAACCGAGTGGACTTAACAGTCTTATATGTAAATCCTCTAACAAGGTGACATTCTGATTGAGTGTTTGAAATCCTTTGACAAGGTCACTTCTAACAAAGTGAAGATCCTAATAGATCTGAGGGAAATCCCTTAACCGGGTCACATCTAGCAATGTGTTTGTAATCTTTAACAAGATTTTCTTTTAACCGAGCATACTCTAGAAGAGTATATTTCTTAGTGGGTCCAAAATCCCACAGTGGTTTTTCCCTATTTGGGTTTCCACGTTAAATCTGGTGTTATGAGGTTTATATTGTTCATATGCTTTTGAGTTTGCATGTTTGACAGTTTTTGGTTATATGACTGATATATATGTTATCGAGGTTGAATTTGATGTTTTTATGGATGATTAAGTTTGTATGATTCACCCCCCCCCTCTCATCTTGTTGGCTATTGGATCTGTACTTATATTAAGTATCAGAACTATCAACAACTTATGGTGATAGATAAGGATCCCTTCTTGCAGCTTCAAGAGAAAAATGAAATACTCTCTAACAACCTTCAGAATCGGTATGGAGCAGTTGAGCAACCAGATGGATGTTCATCAAGTTTTGCATGTCCATTATAGTAAATCCTTCTTGTTCCCAATTTAGACAACTTTCCTGAAACAAAGATCTTTTTCATAAATTTTTGCCGCATGAGGTACAAATGCCATATCTAATTGAAGCATCTATGATTGAATTGACTAAGCAAATAGAAGTATCACCAGACAAGTGTTTGAATATTAATAATACACTCACTCAGGATCAAAATATGTCTTTGATAGAATTGCATAAATCTCACAAGCAAGCATTTGCATGTGATTACCATGACATTAAGGGTTTGGATCCTAAATTGTGCACACATGGGATTTATATTAGAGAAGATTGCAGACCAGTGAGACAACCACAAAGGAGAATCAATCTTGCATTAAGAGAAATAGTTAAAGGAGAACTTCAAAAGTTGCTAGATGCAGGATTTATATACCCAATTTTTGATAGCCAATGGGTATCCCCTCTAGTTATAGTGCCTAAAAATAATGAAAAATGGAGGGTCTGTGTAGATTATAGAGACCTTAATGCTACAACAAAAAAGGATCATTTTCCACTTCCTTTTATTGACCCAATGCTAGATTCTTCAGTAGGTAAGCAATACTTCTCATTCTTAGATGGTTTTAGTGGATATAACCAGATAAGAATTGCACTTGAATACCAAGAATAAACAACCTTTACCTGCTCATGGGGAACCTATGCCTACTCTGTACTCCCATTTGGATTATATAATGCTCCAACTACTTTTTCAGAGAGCAGTCATAAGCATATTCTTAGATATCTCACATGATTGCATGGAGATCTACATGGGTGACTTTACTGCTTATGGAGGCTAGAGGCTAATATGAGGAAGCATTAAGTGACTTGGAATTTTTTTTGCAACGATGTAAGGATTACAAGCTGTTCTTGAACAGTGAAAAGTGTTTTATGATGATTCAGGAGAGAGTTGTGCTTGGTCATTTGATTTCATAAACTGGTATTCTGGTTGACCCTACTAAAATAGAGGTAATTATCAATCTCTCTACTCCCAGTAAACAAAAACATGTCAGAAATTTTTTAGGACATGCACGGTATTATAGGAGGTTTATAAAATATTTTAGTACAATGGCAAGACCATTATATAATTTGTTGACAAAAGATGTGAAATTTCAATGGACACCACAGTGTGGTAAAGCCTTCTTTGACTTAAAAATAGTTCTAACCCAAGCACCTATTATTAAAGGACCCAATTGGGCACTCCCCTTTGATATGCATACTAATGCATCAAATTATGCTATAGGTGTTGTTTTGGGGCAAAAAGAAGCTAGTGTAGAAATTGCTATTTACTTTATCAGTAAAAATTTGTAAGGACCTGAATTTAACCATACTATCATAGATAAAGAGATGTTAGCAGTCACATATGCACTTAATAAATTCAAACACTACATCAATGTATACCAAATCTTTGTTCATATAGATCATGCAACCATTAAATACCTCATGAATAGATCCTCAATTTTAGGGAGATTAGCAAAATGGATATTGTTGATGTAAGAATTTGATATCACCATTATTGACAACCCAGAGAAAGCCAATGTAGTAGTAAATTTTCTATCAAGATTAACAACAAATGAAGATCCACAAGTCATTGATGACTCATTTTTAGATGAACATTTGTTCTCTATTGTTGTCTTTACACCTGGGTATGCTAACATAGTTAACTACCTAGTTGCTCACATGATTCCTCCTCATTTCTCACCAAAAGAAAAGAGATTGCTTTTAGAAAAGAGATTTAATTTCTCTCGGGTAGCAGGGTACCTATTCTATACTAGACCAGACCAAGTAATGAGATGATGTGTCCGAGAGAATGAAACTTTTGACATCCTGCATGCATGCCATGATGAGCCCTGTGGATGACATTTTGTAGATAAAAGGCCAACCATTAAAATACTCAATATAAAGTACTATTGGCCTACCCTGCATAAGGATGCAACCAAATACACTAGAAAATGTGATAGATGCCAAAGAATGGGAAGACCAACAAGATCAGATGAAATGACATTATATCCACAAGTGGTGGTAACACCCTTTGACAAATGGGGACTTGACTTTGTAGGGCCTATTGACCCTCCATCAAATGACAAGTCTTACATCTTGGTCTATACTAACTATGTGACCAAATGGGTTGAAGTTAAGGCCATGAAACATGCAAGGGATAACACGGTAGTAGAATTTCTTTATGAATAAATCTTCACCCGTTATGGAGTTCCTAGAGAAATAGTAACAGATCAAGGGGCTCAATATACCTCCACTCTAGTCACAACATTGGTAAATGAATACAATATTAGGCATACAAAATCTACACCTTACCATCCACAAGCTAATGGACAAGAAAAAATCACAAACAAGGAAATTGAAGCTATTCTCACTAAAATAGTGGCTTTGCATAGAAAAGATTGGGAAGCTAGACTACCTGAAGTAGTATGGGCATTCAGAACATCATGGAAAATAACAATAGAATTTACTCCTTTTAAGATGTTATAAGGAAAAACAACAATAATGCCCATTGAATTTGAACATAGAACATTGAGGACAACACTTGAACTTGGAATGGACATATCTGTAGCATAGAAAGAAAGAGCATTGCAGTTAAATGCTTTGGATGAAATCAGAAAATCAGCTTTACATCAAACATAAATGCTCCAAAATCAAAGGATCAAATGGCATGATAAATATATCAGGAAAAAGTAGTTCCAAACATGAGATTGGGCACTCCTCTATGATTCTAAATATAAGGATAACATGAAAAAATTACAAACAAGATGGTTAGGCCCATATGAAATTGCAAAAGTTTTTCCTAATGGAGCTGTGCAACTCATAACTATTGATCTTGTGAAATTCAAGTTGTTAGTCAATGATCATCACTTGAAGCTTTATCATAAACAATCTTCCAAACAGGAGTTCCTACAACAATTCACTGCACCTTCACATTCTGAAACTCCTATAGTTGAAGAAGGTGGACTTGATGTCCCACCTTCTCCCTAGTCATGTCATCACATGCATAATAAACACTTCCACTTTTTGTGGTATTACATTATCCATCATTAAATACATCATCATTTTGTCTCATGTTCTCCTCTTCCACCTTCACTTCACTTCCTTCCATTTTGCCTTTTCAACTAGTTAGTCAATTTAGCATTGCACTTACTTCCAACATGACTAGATCTTATGCATTCTACATGCTCCAAGTATGTGCCTAACAACTTGTGTATATTATTTCTTTTAGATGAATTTACTTTAATACAATTTAATTAATATGAATACTTCACATAGAACATTCTTTTCTTCTTTCCTGCATGACATGTGTGGACACTTGTCAAAATTTAGATTGGGTGGGGGAGGTATGTTGTGTCATAATGTGTCATCCATGTCATAAAAACTTTCATCATAAAAATCTTTTTGAAATATGCCATTATGTCATTTATGATAGTCCGTATTAAGTGACATGACCTTTCTTTTAAAGTTGCACGCTTAAGCCTAGTTGTACTAACGCCACCAACATTCTAAGTCATAATAGCCTTCTATAATGAATTTTATTGTCATTATTATGTGATAAGCCGAGAAATATGAGTTAGAAAGGTTTTGTCTTGGTGGAAGGTCAAAAGTTGTAGGAAACATTTGAATTTTCAAAAATCATAGTATTTTTAAGAAGTCAAAAGGATACAGTTAAAGGTAAACAATGGGAGGGTCTCTTATTAGGAATGAGCCTACAACTCATACCATACTTTTGTAGGATCAATTTTGTGAGCCAGAATTCAGACAATGTGGTTGGATGGATTATTTCTTGAAGCTTAACCGGTTTGACAATGACATTGCTTTAGAGCTTGCTCAAACCTTCTCCAATGGTGAAGCAATGGGGAAAGGATTGAAAGTAAATGCTACAGAAGAACATATAGCAAAGGTCTCAAGACTACCTATGGAAGGAGAAAAATATATCGAGTCTAAAGATGCTAGGTCTTTTAGGGAAGAGTTCTCCAAACCTTGTGATCCTCCTCTTAATGTGGACAAATAGGGGACTAGGAGACTTTCCTTGCCAGAAAAATGGAAACAGGTAGCAATGTACATGATCAAATATATTACCTGTGAGGGTAGACAACCCTGCCTCCATTCTCTTCATTTCAAATTGCTAAGCCAGATGAGACATGGTCGAAGGATGAATGTACCAAATGTCTTGTACAACTTGCTCTCAATCATGACAGTTGAAACACAGAAAGGTAGGTCAAACTTTGTCTCTCATCATTGTTTGATTAAATTGCGTGTAGAAAGGTCTTTACAAGATGTCTCCCAGATGACTTGGGACAAATTTGTGGCAATCAAGAAATTTAAAGTAACTAATGCTAGAAGTAGGGGTCAATCTTCAAAATCAAGGGCTAGGGAAATAGAGGAAACTGCTAAATCAACCCCAGGGGCTTCAACATCTAGGGTTGCCTCTTCTATAGACTCTCCTATAACAGAACCTTCATCTAGTGATACAAGTAAATCTTAAACAGACCGTAATGTCAAAGTTAAGCTGAAACACCAAAAAAGACTAGGGTTGTTGTCCAAAAGAAGAAAGTTAAGGCGAATAAAAATCAAGCAACAAGGGAAGGGACACAGAAACAAAAAATAAAAAAGGAGACCCTGAGCCCTAGAAAAAGGAAAAATGAAGAGGGAAAGTCACTTACTACCACTACTCAAGGTGGTACATTTGTTTAAAAACCTAAACATGCTAAATCCTTCAAAGTAGTTGAGAAGACATCGTAAAGAATAAGCCACAGGCTCAGAGGAAAACCTAGGAAAATTAGACATGGTGAGCCTGGGATAAGAATTCAAATTGACTCTTCAGGGTCTGAGCACTCTACACCTGCAAAATAAAGGGATGAAGAGGTGGCACAAGATGAGAAAATGAGGGATTTATCTCTAGAATGGCAAGGCCCTATAATGGAAGAAGAACAACTTCAAGAGAATATAGGTTTGAGTGGCCTTGCTGGATTAGCTGTTGTAGTAGAACAAATAACCAAACAAGAACAAGAAAAGGAAAAATAAGGAGATTTAGTTTAGAAAAGGCTCCCTATTGAAAGACATAGACCTACCTAATTCTCATGGATGTCTATAGCTATGGATTTATATAAGGATATGTTAGATAAAGAAGAAGAATGGAATAAAGAAAAACTTAAGTTGTAGGAAATATTTAGTCAGAAAGATGAAGAGATTGAGAAGAAAAACAAATAAATTGCTTCATTACAGAATAAGGTGGATAATATAGTAACCATGAGACCACAAATTGTAGGATGTAGAACACCACCCCGAGTATATGCCATGTACCTTAAAGAACTCATATTTATTTTAAATTGTTAAGAATTATTTCAGATTTAGATCATTCCATTGAAACACCTCAAGAGTTTTCTCAGATGTATCAGTCCTCTCCTGCAACAGTTAAAAATTTGCTTTGTGAGTTATATCTTCACAATTATGTAGTTCCTAATGACAATGATTGTAATCCCTTGTTGTATATTGGTGATATTCATATCAGAGCTCTCGTGTCATGGATTCAAAATGAAAATAATTGTGGATGATAGTTTAGAGAATATAGGGAAGAGGAACTTCAGATTCCCCTGTCTTTAAGGGCTAAAGCTATAAATCCAAGACGCCTCTACTTTGATTGGCAAAAGATTTTATATAGATTTGAATGTAAATCTCAAATATTATCTTTGAGAAAAGAGATAATCTAGGAGTTTGAGCATATGAGTTTTGTTGAAGGACAAACAGTAATGGGATATTTGGCACAAAGATGGAACAATCTAACAAAGGAATTGCAGCAAGCAGGGCCACATTCCCTCCAAAATTATTATGCTGCTATTAGAAGAGAACCATTGTACATGCATTTGGGTCAATCAAAACAATATAATTGGTTTCCTCTCATTTTTCATCCGTCGATGCTCCTATGGCCAATTCCAGATTGTAGGCAGTATGGGAATGTTTTTAATGAAGCAACAAAAAAAGCCAAATGGGATAGATTGGAGAAAAAAAGGGTTCTACTGGAGCCTTGCTAACAAATGATCAGGCTAGGTTATTCCTAGTGATTACAAGTTGCAAGCTAAAATGTGGAACATTGTTACTATTGGAGGACTAGCAAGAAGATAGGTTGGGGGTAATGATGAGCACAAATAATGGCTCAATTTCGTCTATGTTTTCTATACTTTTACTAGGTTTTGAAAAGGGTCTAGATACTGTCTAAGTCCTAAAACTTTTTTAAAACAATAATCCTGTTATATTTTCATGAACTTGACTAAATGACATTAACTTACCCTTATATATATTCCTTTTGGTTGAAATTATGATTAATGATAAAGTGGCCATGCTACGTGATTTATCCATATTAATCTTTCTTGTAGTTAGATAAATGTTATTTTGATATGGAATATATATACCTTTATTTTGTACACGCTAATGATATGATGGAGGAGTTAATGAAGAATAAGAAATGGTCAAAGATTCACAACATGAGAGTTAATGCTAGTTAATTGGTTGAAGACAAAGTCTTAGCAAGATGAGTATTTAAGGAGTCAACAATCGGTTATCTACAACTCAAAGAGTGTAATTATGAAACTTCGGTATTCATGTTTGTAAGAGAATAAATCTAGGAGGGATAGTTACGCTAGATTTCCTCTGTAGTTGAAACAACTTGATTGTTTCCTATTCGAAGTGTAACTCCCTGTCCTCTTTCTTATGTTGTAATAAATGGCATCATCCTAATGTTTTGGGAGTGGACTTGCTATTAGTTAGAGTTAGTTAGGAGTTTCCTTAGTATAAATAAGTTTAGATATCCCTTCTCAGGGACGATGAACATCAACTACGGTAACTTTCAGTCTTTTATTACAGAACAGTTTTCAGCAAATACTATGATGTAGCAAGTGTTTTCAAATTAATAAAATAATATTCCAATTTGCAGCACTTAGTTGAGTTTTGTGAAGAATTGCTAAGGGGGGCCACTTAGTAAGGATTCCATGCTTTGTATTCAGTAGTTATTTTCTTTTAGTATTAAGTTTGTTGTCTTGGCGGTTGACTACTCCTACAGCCACTAGAAATCATCTTGTGACCGTTCCTGCAACCAAGGCAGACAGAGTAGTTTCCTTCCTGCTTGTTATGGACCAAGTTCCTAATTTTTTTGAATTAAAGGTAGTTTTTATTCAAACATTTCAATTATTTACTTTCAAAAGCATTTTATTCTTAGTAGAATGACTACAATGAGGACTTTAGTGTATATACCTTGCTGATACATTTCAAGTATACGCCCCGGGTTGATAGAGAAATGAGCTTTCATGATGACCATATAACTACGTAGTATGGATGCCCAATCCCTAAGTCATGGCCTCAAAGTCTAGTTATTAGAACCATTAAGGGAGACAAACAATATCCACCCAAGCGTACCCTAGGTTGTAGGACTACAAAGTCAATAGGATAGTCACATGAACCTATAATTATCAATAAATCTTCAATCATTCCTTTTGGCTTCACAGTAGATTTGTCTACTAACTGCAACACTGTGGGTGTCGGTCTTATATTATCCAACTACAAATCATCCATTTTCTACTTATTCATAACATTGTTTGTTGCTCCAAGGTCTACTAGTTCATTCTTGATGAGAGTCCCATTAATGCTTACATATACCACGGGGATCCTTGGATATGAATATTTAGGGACTACTATGGTGTCCGACATGATTTCAACCAACTTTCTAATGACATAGACTATTTTGGGGTCCTATTTCATCTAAGACGCAACTCTCTAATAGCCTTGGTGTAAATGAGAACATCCTAACTAGCTCATAGGAGGGGTATCTTTACATTCTCATTTTTTAGTTGTCCTAAGAGGTTAAATTTAGGTCTAGGTTGTTATTTTAGTGTGGTCACTCTCTTAGGAAAAGGTGGGTCCTTATTAGGTGATTCATCATGTGTTTGAGGCTACTCTAATGGCTAGTTAGTGAGATTTATCAATGGCTCCTTATCCAAAAGTTTTGTGAATTATGGAGATGTAAGATCAGGAAGAGTCTTTCTTAAACGTAAATGGAAATTACTTATCTCAATTGTATAGGTTGGATATTGAGTTGTCTCATTCATGTAATCTTGTTTGGTAGGCTTGTTATTAGGATTGGGTGCAAGTTGAGTAGGCAACTGAGGTGCTTTTCGAGGAGCAGAGGTAGGTGTGTTCTGATCAGGCATAATGGTTGGCTATTGAGGATGTACATTAGGCATTAAGGTGGGCTAATAAGGTAAATTTTATTGTTGTTGTGGGTAATTGGAATTAGACTGTTGCCATTGTTGATTTTTATGCCATGGTTAAAACCATGGGTTTTGGGAATCTTGCCAATAGTTTAAATTTGAATTTTGATATTGAAAGTTGGATAGGAGCCTTGTTTTTGGCATTCAGTTTGATGAATTACCTTGCCATTGGGGGTTTTGCATTGTATTCCAATTGGTAGCATTTTGTTGAACTCTAGGAAATGAAAGATTATAAGATAATGGGTCTGATGACATACCTTGCCTTTGTTGTCATGGCCTACATTGTGCTATGTAGAAAATTTGTCCGTCCTTGTCTTCCACTACATAAAATTTTGGATGAATTGGGTTCTCTTCAATGATGGCAACAATATTTTTACATCTACAATTAAACATCTTTTGTCTATGATAAGGACAATACTTGGCAAGAGAAACCTTTGCTTCTTGTTGTTTCATCTTAAGATGTAGAGTATCCAACTAGGTTGTCAAATGCATTTAATATCTTTCTTCATATTGGAGAGTAGGTTTCTTAATTACATCCTTGAGACACCAGTAGATGTCTTAGTGGTAGGAAGCAACCTGGAGGTCATATCCTTCCTTAGGGTAGCCCTAGAGTAATTCCTTGCTAGTTTGCAAATATCATCAAAGGTTGATTGTGTAATATTGCCTCCTACCATCAAATTGATTGCATCAATGTTTTCCTCATGAATTCCCCTGAGAAAAATCCAGTTTAAGAGACTCTAGAATAACCCTATTTTATTTGGATTTTTTCAAATAGAATTAGAACCTATCTATGTAATTTTCAAGGGGTTCATTATCTCTTTGAGATATCCTAAAAATTTATTCCTTCCTTTTGTCTCCACCTTTGCAATGGTCTTGATATTTTCACAAAAACATCTCTTTGATTGCAACCAAAATAGTAATTGTGTTGCTTCCTAGCCCCATGAACCACCGTAATGTATAATCCTTCATAGTGGTTGGAAACAACTTTAAACAATGAGCATTAGTTACATAGTCATTCATTATATAGAGTACATCAAATTCAAACAAAAAGGTATCGGGATCTTTAGTGACTAGGCCATAAAAGTTAGGGAGGGTGTTTGGAGGTATATTCTTCAATGTTGCAACCCTCTCTTGGTCAGTGATTGGAAATGCAAAGGTGATTGCTGTATCGAGATTTTCTACTTCAACATCACCCATTGTTTTTACTATTTCTTGTGCACGCTTTGAGTAGGTTCTTCTTGAGTGTTACCAAAAGATATTGGATCTATAGGTGCACTAAATTAATCTTTTGATGTCTGTGTTGAAGCTGATGAGTTATCTATCCCCTCTCTTGAATCCAGAGAATCTCCTACACTTGATTTATTGGGAAGAAATCTTCCTCTAGCTCATCTCTTTATCGGTGCATGCAATGGAAGTATTTTGCTTATGGGTTGTCTTCCTACACTTGTTAGTAAAAAAGTTGACGCGAGTTTCAAAATCTAAATTTCCTAATGCTGAATACAAACACCTATTCTATTGAAAGTATATAATATAAAAGAAACTATAGAATAAAATAAAATAAAAGAAAACCTAAACTTAAGAGTCCTAAACCTTAGCACCATACCTAACAATAATGCCAAAAAGGTTTGGTCTGCACTATATCCACTGAGTTGTTGTAATATATCATGCACATGACCCACTTGAGGTATTCAATGGGGTAACCCTATCTCCTCAGCGAAGGCTCATTTAATTATCGATTAAGGATACATTTTCAAATATGGCACTGAAACTGTATGTGTAGTACAAGATTCTTGATCTTTCTATTGTTGTGTAAGAGGAATGTACTAATATACTAAAAACATAAACAATGTTGAATGAGAAATTAACTAGCACAACAGTTGTTGCGGGTAACTCTAAGAGTAACTCAACAATGGTTGCAGGTACAACTATCAATACAATCGAACAAACTAGAAGTTGGTTGCAACCAAGACTTTTATCTAAAACAATATTACTAACATGAAATAACAACTAGAAATTAATAACTATCTACTACATTCAAGAAACTAATTAACAAAATGAAGAAAGGAGACTCACATTACCTCAAGTGGCCCTTTCTTGAGGAATGTAATCTCCATGGAAATTAACAATACACTTTAACTTACATAACAATAATCATTCCATCATCACTAACTCATTCTTAGAACAACCAGATAATGATCACATAAAAGATCTAGTAATAAACACAATCTATATTGTTTGCATTATATATCCAACTGATAAGTACAAAAGTAGAATGGTTTCTAACAACAAGAGAAGATTCTAATTGGAATGACACTTTCCCTATTTAAATCATTGGGAGGAAGTATTTCATTAACTTCTTCCAATTGACTCTAACTAAATGTCTCTTCTCCCTAACACCGAGATGACTTATTCTAAGAAGAAAAACAAAAATAATAGATTAACACTACAGGAGTTATTTTTAGAATAGACTCTTTTATCAAGTAGTAACATTGAATTAGGAACGTGGGTGCTCTATTAATTCAAGATTAATGATGCACAACTTCATCAGTCTCCATGATACATTATCTTCTCAACGTCCACTAAAGAGATTGAGTCAACAAGGACTCTTCTTCAACCAAAACTCTTCTTCAATCAAAACTCTTCTTCTCCTCATTTGTTGCTCTTATGCGTGCTAACATAGTTCCACCTTCTTCTATTGTGGATGTAATTGAGATATGTCGGCTACAACTATTTGATTCTTCTTGCTGCATGTTAGTTCTCGTAATGACAATAATCCACATAAATTGACATTCATAATATTTAACAACATATCATCCATTAAACTCATTATATATCCATATCAATAAACCATATATATATATTAAAATTAGTAGCAATATGGTTCTAAGGATGATTAAAACACATACTAATTCTAATGATAATCTAGTAAAAGTCTATTAATGTAGCAGGAAAACAAGTGAACTCTAGACATTAATTAATACGCCTCATTAGGAAGGTTACTTGTCATAAAGATATCAAGTTATGAATCTTGAAAGAGTCCTCATCTCTAGCAGTAATAGAGGAAAGAAAGGGTGAAGTTCAAAGAAATACTATGATGGTAGATATTGAGAATAGGTAGGAAGGATTGAGGCTAAGAAAATTCTTCTATAATAAATTAAGACATGATTATATTTGAGGATCATCTACAAAGCATAAATTTGCCACTTTAGAGGGTCCAATATCTAAGATAGTTAGTTCTAATAAAGTCCATGGATCAAGTTTCCCATTTTTAGAAAATGATACTTTTTGTTTCTTTTTTTGTTGTGTTCTAAATTGAGCAAATGAGGATGAAAATAATTAGCTTTTGTATTATTAAAAATTTACATTTTTGACAGAAACTAGTGAATGCTAAAGGTAGAAAGTTAATTGAGTTTCAAGATTTCTCACATGAAAATGGAATTCAAAAGATGAAAGATGATGATTAATGAATTTTTTTTATTAAATTCAATGTTAAAAAATTCAAAAATAAAATACTTTTGAAACAAATTTAATATAAATTCAAAGTTGTGAGTCAATTATTCAAAAGTTTTGCATTAATGAACCAAAATATCTATCAAAAAGGAAATGAGCACCTAAATTCAATGAACAATACATTCAAATCTAAGAAAAATATACAAAATTAGAAAGATGTAGATCTAAAAATATTAGCCACTATGAAAAACCTCAAAGGAAATTATATTGTGTAAGAGTAGACAAGCTCACCAAAATGTAGAAGGAAAGTCAACTTTCCCTAGGGTTAACCTAGGCTAATCCAACAAGATGCATACACAAACATAAATTAATCTAGATAATACTTGATAACTATGGGCATAGATATTGAAAGGAATTGAAACATTAAATGATAATAAACAAGGATATTAGGGCATATGGTTCTATGTATAAAGAAAATGCAAGAATTCATTTTAGATGATAAAATTTGGACATCTAAGGATGAGAATTGAAGAATCTCTATTTTATTATGCCTCAAATTGTGAACAATCAACTAACTTTGTGGAGGATCAAACCTATGGGTTTGTGTCACTTCCATGGATGTAGATTTGATCTTTGTTTGTAGATCCAATTAACTATAGTGCAGGCTCTTGATTCCTAGTTCACATGATTCACTACCATCCACTCTATCATGAGGATTGCCAATATTTAAAAATATATTTAGAGGGTTACTAGATTGCTAGGGTACATGTTACCCTAGGTCATCCCTAAGAAAATGTTAGATATAGGATCATGCTAATGATTAAAACCAATAAACTTTAATAATGTAAATGCTTTAGGATGATGAAATGAAAATTATATTATTTTTAAGAGCTCTAGGTGAAGTGTTCCTAGCATAATCATTTCATAAATCTAAATGATATTCATGTGATTACCAATGATTAATTGACCATAGTTAAATTCCTTAAATACAATTGTAGACACTTAAAATATTCCCTAGGCCTAGTCCCTATCATTTAGTCCTAATTGATCAATTATATCACTTAGGACAAGTCCCCTAGACCTAAGGTCTCCCACACTTAATTAAATAATTCTATTATCTAATTAGTCAATTTTTTTCCTCTCATAAATAAATAAATAATATTTTTCTAGCTATTTTCCACCTCATAGATGGCTAAAATAATTTATTATTTTTATTATTATTTAATTATGTCTATATTCTCTCAACACATTCCAAGAATAATGGGCACCTAAGAGCACTTGTGTTTATAATTTCATTATTCTCTCCACCAAACCCAAGAATCTAGTCTTCCTAGATGCACATGTCCCTTATTTACCTAATTCTCACAACCACTTACTAAATTTAGTAAGTTCATCTTAGCCATGCACATTCTAACTACTTATATCTCAACCCTCTATTACCTCCTATATCCTAGGAAAATCCTCTCAACCTTCCTCCACTATTGATCTCACCATTAGATCTTAGCCATCCATTCCTCCTTCCAAAATTCTATAAATTTAAGCATCCTTATTAATTTATAACAATCATCACTTGAGCTAAGTACATGTTATCGAATTACAATCTTCATCCCATCTTGTCATTGGAGCAAATCATTCAATAATGGATTCATTGGTTACTTTTGAGTTTATTACTTATGTTGTTGTGTTATGTGCACTGTTGTTGAGCTCTATCTAGAGGTTTTGCTTTAGGAACTGCATGGTAGTTTGTTTTTGTTTTGCAATTCAAATCTCAAGCATTGCAGTAATCATAAAACAATAAACCACACCAACATTTGTTTAATTGGCTCATAACAGTTATTGAAATAGTTAAGAGACAATCAAATTTAAATCTTATAATCGTAGACGTTAGATTTGTGGATGTGAGATTGATTTTATGTACATGAGACAAATTTTCCAAAATTTGAGAACAAACTAGTTTATACTTTATCCTTATTCTTTTATTGTATAATTTTTTTTTTGATTCTAAATTATGAAGTAAAAACTTGGATCAAAACAACATATAAATATCTTCTATCATCAAAATCTATGACATGTATTTGTTTCCTCGTTTCAAATTTAATTAAATAAAACATAAATAAAAAAATCAAATACATAAAAATAAGTGAAAATAGATTAAAAATTTAAAAACTAACATAACTTCACACACAATTACAATATTTATCAATATATAATTATATTAAACTATAAAAAAGGAGGGGAGAATTGGCATTTAACATTTTATATGGGCTTGCAAATTTCACAATTACAAATAATTAAATTATTTGAAATGAGGATTCAAACATGGAAGCATGAGTTATTAATGCGGTGTGGATGTAACGATGTTCACCAATTTGTGGTGCATTCTGAGCACGGATGGCCGTTCCTTTGCAGCGTCATTCACCATATCCGAAATGGCAAAGCACGAATGTGCTCCCCAGTGTGAAGCAGCATTATGGCTTAAAACGAGGAGGGTGCTTTCAATTTCCTCAAAAGCCATTGGAATTTGTGCCGCTTGCCTCCAATATATCACCTCCGCCACCTGAGAATGAGAAAGAGAAGCCTCCAGCTATTCAATTGGAATTTATTGGGGTAAGCATTCATTCATTCATTCATTGCCAATCCATTCATTTCGTAATTTCATTCATGTGTTTATTTATGTGTGAGCAGCCTACGGCAGGTCCAACGCAGGAGGCTTCGGTTATAAGCGGGGAGAAATTGCTGAGGAATATTATGCTGGATAACAACATTGAACTCTATGCGGCTTATGTAAGTAAGCAATGCCTGCTTTTTTTGTGATCGTTTCGATATCTCGGTCTGCATTCAATTTGTTAGCCATTACGAGCCGGGGAGAAAGCTGTTAGGATTAAAAGCGAATTTAAAGTGTGGAAACCAATCAGAGAATTCAAAACACGAAGACAAAAGAAACACACAATTTATCGTGGTCATCCACACTCAAAGCAGGGGAATCATTTTATTATGATCACAGGTTATACATTCACAGCAGCTTGTGGTTTCACAAAAACTATCCATCAAATGATATTCAAACAGCTCTTTTAAAGAGCTACGAGATAGAAGTTGAAAAGCCAAATGTTTGGCGGTAAGATGACAAGAAGTCAGTTGGACTTCACTTCCAACAACCTCCCACTTGAAGGCCAACGAACTGCTGCAACAAAGAGATTCTCCCACTCAGTCCTGTGATCATATGTTGGAAAGGCCGAGAGAAGCTCGGCAAAACTCGAATTTCTCCCACGTACCAACTTTGGTGAGCACATCAGTTGGGTTCTCCTCGGTAGCAATTTTGTCTACATGAAATTTGCCGTCTTCAATCATGTGCTGAACATAATGACTGCGTATGTCAATGTGTTTAGACCGAGGCTGGGATGTCTAATGCTTAGTCATAAAGATGGCACTGCGGTTGTCACAAAACAAGGCAAAATCTAATTGCCTTCAAACCCAATTCGTTGAACAAGAGTTGCAACTGTACCAACTCCTTGGCTCCCTCAGAAAGACCTACGTACCCAACCTCTGCAGATGATCGAGCAACTGTATTTTGCAATATAGAACCCCAACTGATCGCTGCCCCCCCAAATGTGAAGGCATAACCTGAAGTAGACTTTTGTTTGTCTAAGTCCCCACCAAAATCAGAATCGGAAAAACCTTGCAAGTGTGCCGTTCCCTTTCCAAAACATAAACAAAAATTTGAAGTGCCTTTAAGGTACCGAAGAATGTACTTGACTGTCTCCCAATGTGGTTTACCCGGATTAGCCATAAATCTGCTCACGACTCCCACTGCATGAGCAATATCCGGAGGAGTGGATACCATAGCGTACATAAGACTCCCAACAACAGATTTATAGGGGATATGGTCCATAAACTCTTTATCTTCTTGTGTTTGTGGACATTGTTGAGATGACAACCGAAAATGAGAGGCTAAGGGGATGCATACAGACTTAGCATCCGCCATACCAAATCTGTCCACTACCTTTTTAATGTAGTCTTGTTGAGATAGCTTGAGTTCTCTCTTTTTCCTATCTCGAAGAATGGTCATCCCAAGGATTTTCTTCGCTGCCCCTAAATCTTTCATGTCAAACTTGTTAGCTAGGTGAGTCTTAAGCTCACGAACAATCTTCATGCTTGTGCCGAAAACTAGCATATCATCCACATAAAGGAGAAGTATAACAAATTCGCCATTGGGAAGCTTTTTGAAGTATACACACGGATCAGATTCACGTGTGAACTTGTGATCAGTCATAAATTTGTCAAACTTGAGATACCATTGTCGTGGGGCTTTCTTAAGCCCGTACAAGCTCCGATTCAATCTACAATAAAGATGCTCTTGACCCTTTTTGATAAATCCTTCCGGCTGGTGCATAAACAATCCTCATTAATGTCGCTGTGTAGAAATGCCGTCTTCACATCCAATTGTTCAAGTTCGAGATCCCATGCCGCAACCAATCCCAAAACAACTCGGATGGTAGTCATTTTGACTATTGGCGAAAATATTTCTTCAAAATCAATACCTTGCTGCTGGGCGTACCCCTTGACGACTAATCTGACACGAAATCGTTTCCGATCACCATCTTCATCCTTCAATTTATAGACCCACTTATTCCGTAATGCCTTTTTGTTAGGCAGAAGAGGCACCAAATCCCATGTCTGATTCTTGAATAATGCATCCATTTCTTCATGCATTGCACCTTGCCATCTATCACAATTGGCATCCCTCATAGCAGCTTGACAATTCGCGGGCTTTGTATGTTCAAATGTTAATAAGGAGGGTTCTGCACCTTCAGCAAACAAGAGCTCATAGTCTGAAAATTTTGACAGAACTTTCCTCTGTCTTGTAGACTTCCTCAATTCATCTACATAATTGGAATGACTTAATTTATTTGGACCGTTATCAGTGTCCAATTTTCCAAGATTTTTCTTGCTCTGTTTCTGAAAATTACCACCAACATCTGTCTTTGTGAGCGAAGGGTCCCCTGAAACCTGCGTGGCACGACCCTCTATTGGTCATGGAGAATTATCAAAATGACTGTCATGTGGAGTAGAAGAACCAAACTGCTGATCGTATCCTTGTCCAGGTCGAATTCGTGCTGCCTGTGACTGAAACGATTCACCACGAGGTATACTTTTTCCTTCGTCGCTACCTGAGACTGCTGTATGAGCTTGAGAGGAGGAGGCGGGCTCATCACCTGCTGTAGTAGCATGATGGGATGCACCGGAATCAAGTACCCATGAATCCGGAGTGGTGTCAACTGTTGAAAGGATTAGAACACTATCATCCAAGTCGTAGACGGTATTAGCTTCACTGTCCCGCACCTTCTCTTGTGCCTTTTTGTAATTTCTGCAATCCTTCTTTACATGACCAGATTTACCACAAAACCAACAATCACCATTTCTGTGTCTAGACTTCGATCTCTTGCTGATTTCGATCTTCTATGATGATTATTTCTACCTCTATTGTGGCTCCTACCTCTATTTTCGGTGTTTACTACCGTTAAGGTTTCACCGGATGAAGGTTCTTCATTCTTTCTTCTCAAATATTCGCTGAGAAGAGTAGCCGCTACATCATTAAAAACTAACTTATTCTTGCCGGATACCGAAGTGCTAACAGCTGTTACAAAACACCATCCTAGCTGCTTGGTAAAGAGCATAACAAAAGAACAGCCTTGCTCTCATCATCTTGTGTCATTCTCACCGAAGTTGCTTGACTGATCAATGTATTAAATTCATTGATGTGATTCGCCATTGCGCAACCTTCCTTCATCTTAAGCTTATACAACTTCTTCATAATAAACACTTTATTTGCAGCCGACGCCATTTCATACATGGCTGTTAATTTATCCCATACATCCTTCGTTGTTGCTTCATCCGTGACATCGAAGAGGACATTATTGGATAGCGAGAGAAAAATTGTTGCTCTTGCCTTCTTGTCTAATTTTTCCCACTCTTCATCAGCCATCATGGATGGCTTCTTCGCTTTCCCTTCAAGCGCAAGTGAAAGGTCTTGCTTTATCAGCAAGGACTCCATCTGCACCTTCCATAATCCGAAGTTCTGACCGAAGAACTTATCTATCTTCGCTTCTTCCATGATCTTGAAATTTCAACCACCAAAATCTCAACAGTGAACCAACCTCGCTCTGATACCAATTGTTAGTATTAAAAGCGAATTTAAAGTGCAGAAATTAATCAGAGAATTCAAAACACGAAGACAAAAGAAACACACAATTTATCATGGTTCGACAATTTGCCTACATCCACACTCAAAGCAGGGGAATCATTTTATTATGATCACAAATCTGGTTATACATTCACAGCAGCTTGTGGTTTCACAAAAACTATCCATCAAATGATATTCAAACAACTCTTTTAAAGAGCTATGAGAGAGAAGTTGAAAAGCCAAATGTTTGGCGGCAAGATGACAAGAAGTCCATTGGACTTCACTTCCAACAAAAGATTGGATCTCAAATTCTTGCAGAAACAAATTAGTTGTTGTAATAACTTAATCATTCTGCTGTGCAACTGGTAAAAGTCCAATATTCTCACCCTGATGCTATTGAAAAAAAATTACGCAGCTTGAAGGAGCGTTGGCTCTAGTGGATAGCTAAATGCCAGTGATTAGCAGAGGCATCATGGTTGGCCATACCTGATAACGTATTTCATTCAAACTAGCAACTTTCGTATAGAGTGTTTCATATGTTGGACCTCAAATACTGAAAAATATATTCAATTGAAAAGCACAACAAGTAGGGATATGGCAAATTGCTTATTTAAATTATAATAATTTCTAATAATTAAACAGTAAAAATAAATGTATAAATAGTCTTTTCCTTCTCGAAAACCTACCACACTATGTAAACTCAGAGCTACCTAGAACAAATCTAAGCACAACTGTGGAACAGTGGCTATATCACAAAAAAGATGGCTTTAGAACTTGAATTTTAAGCTGTTGGGCTGCTGCAAATGTTTAAACTTTAAGCTTAAATAATTTATTTACCGTGGTTTATACAATTATATTATTTCACATCTTCTTTAAGGTTTATAAAAATATGGAATATACTGTATACATACACATTCTTACACAGTGAAATGCAAAAGGGGGAAGTACAGTGTATATAGTGATATCCATCTTCTGGTGATCTAAGCTGTGAGCCCCAATCCTTAAGGCCTGGGAATCTCTCAAGTGTCAGGGGTGTCAAACCTCAAAAGATCACCAGCAATTTGTCTCTAAGTTAGGCATTTGAGGACCAATGATTAAGGTGGGTAAGATCTTCTTCACTTTTGGTTCTACAAAACCGTGGGAGTTTCTAAGATGCTGGGTTGATGATAAACTTATTAAAGCTTCCCTTAATGCAAACTGTAACCGAAGCACGATGTATCCCAATGCTAAAGCTTCCCTTAATGCAAACTATAACTGAAGCACGATGTATCCCAATACTAATGGCCTTATTTTTGAATGACCACCAGGGACAAGAAGTTTCTTTTTAATTGAGGAGGGTATAATATATTTTGAAGATTGAAATCTGGAAGATTTGTAGCTTGAGTCAGCTAGTTCCTGTTCCTTCTTTTTGTAGACTTGTTTTATCTACTAGAAAATATTGGTCCACAATTTTCTTCATAAAAGTCCTCAAAAAACTCTTTTTTAGAAAGTTGTGTTGTGTGGCTCGCTAGAACCCATGCATCATACTAAATTTGTTTCATTGAGGTACAAAGGGCATCATTTGATGCAGAAAGAACACAATCAACTTGCAAGGTATCATCATGGTGATAGCTAGCAAACTGTATTGAATTTGAATAATCTTGCTAGATATTGTTGTGGTGGTAGCAAGTAAATTGAATTGAATTTGAATTATGAACTTTCTTTATCTTTTTATTAGCCATCTTCTTTTTATTGATATGCGTCAATCTTTTCCCACGATGTTCTACATTCGTGAGCCTCATGATTCCCTCTCTACCACATCTTTTGCAAAACTATTTTGTTTGTCATTTTTGCTTCATCCTCTATTGCTTACTTCATCTCTTCCTTTTCACAATTCTTCTTTGTCAAAAGTTATTGCTTGGGCAATAAGTTGCCTTCCATTTTGATGGATATAGAACTTTTTACCCCCACATTGTTAGTTTTTATTCTCAAAGCTTTTTCTCTTTTAGCTAGCTTATCAGCGAACTGATGAAAAGTGAGTGACTTTAGTTGATTAGTTGCTTTTTTATAAAGTCTGTCATATATAGACTAATTTTTCCACTAGTATTAATGACGTCATGTTTGATTGCTCAAATTTTTAGAAGCGAGGCTCAAGGCATCACCATTTTTCAACTCAAGATTGAACAATTTTAAGAGAAATAGCATAAATTCTAGTTTTGAATAGGAATCTGTAGTGTTCCCTTTCCTGATCCATTCCAACATTTTTTGAAAATCCAAGTTTCTTTAAAAGTGCTAACTTTTTTGGAAAGAACTTCTAATAGTGGCAACAACTTCCTAGAGCCAAGATGTGCACAATAGTACTTTCCATGTGCAAACCCAACCTTCTGAGAGCCTCCAAACTTCTTGGAGAAGTCCATCATTTGAGGATAGGGCCAGCTTTTTGTGAACTGAAGTCTTATGCACTTAAGGAGTTGGTGGAATTATTAGAATAGTTTAGCTGGCTATTATTGATATTTTCCATAAGACCTTGGGATGATTTAATTGAGAAACTTAATTAAATAATTTAATATTACAGTTGTTGAAAAAGTAAAATCAAATGACAAATCATATCTAATTACCAGAGTAGCCGGAAACTCCTTTGCCCCGCCTTGGGCACGCGTATCCTTGCATCCATTCCTGTTTCTGAAACGGATACGTATTTGATACAACCCGGATACATGTTGAATATTGTACCCACACATGCCGAAAAAACCTTGATTTCCGACCATGCTAGATACTATGTGATTTGAATTTTTTTTAAAATTTGACATAAATCTTCCTAAATTTAATTTAAAAAAATTTCATTCATGCATTTTTTTCAAAAAAAATTGGTATTAACAAAACCTACACCAAATGAGAAAGACAAATGAAATGTTTTTCTATTTCAGTGACCCATTTTTTGGGTTATCTTCCAATGCAACTCTACTATTTTTGCATATTGTAAAATGTTAAATAAACTTATCATTATTTATGTAGCAATTATGTGTCTGTATTGCTTTTGAAGTAATGAAAATCTCCTCAAATAACTTAGAAAATTGTATTGAATATATGTGTATGTGTTTGTTATGAATGACGTATCTAGCCGTATCCATATTAGGGAATTTAAAAAATGGCCATATCAGTATCCGCTACCGTATCCGTATTTGTATCCGTATCTGTGTCCATGCAACTTTGCTAATAACAAAAGAAGGTGTTTTAAGTGTGTAGATAAAGTGTTGCTAGGTTCAAGGTACTTAATGTGGTCATAAGGACACTGTTATTTTATTTAGGGCAATTTTATTTTTGAAAAAGCAACATAAAAAGTAGAAAACATTTCAAAAAAAGCAATGAAAAAGAAAAAAATGCTTTTGTCAAAAAAAAAAAACAATGAAAAAGAAGTGGAAAAACAAAACATTGCTTTCTCCTAGGATAGCTTTGAAAAAGTTATAAAGGAGGAAAGTTTTCAAAAAAGACATTACATTCTTTTTGGAGTTATTTAATTTCTCGAGAATGAACACATGTTCATCTTCTTCATTTCCCAAGGATGAAAATCCCTCAAAAATTTGAAATCTTTGAGGATGAAATCCCTTCTAGTTTTCGGAGTAATTCCATCTAGGGATTACTAGTGTTTAACAAAGATTGGTTTGGGGACAAAAACTCTCATTTCATTTTGAAAGTTGGAGATTGAGTTTTAGATTCACATTGACAAGTACCTAAATTAGTATTTTAGGTTATTTCCGTTTGTGAGTGATCACTAAAGTTGATAAGAAGGGCTATTTCAGACATCAATTGAGCAGCACCAACTTCTAAAAGTGTAGATTTTAATGTTACAAGTATTCAGATCAGACTTTCAGTATGTAAGACAAAGAGGGGCATCATGCAGATTTGAGTTTATATTAGATTTTAACCAACATTAACAGCAGCAAAGTAATATATCATAATATTTGACCCAACTAAAACAGTTGATCATCACTTAGCTCAATTCGGGTAAATATTTTATGTGTTTGTAATGTCCCCTAATGGGACCCTCTTATATTCTGATATAATAATCTCTGCTGTGTATACTTCTTCCTTTCTTTTCCCTAATCCCCATGCATACCACTAAGAACAAGGATGTTACTTCCTGTAACTTAATAACAGTCCTGATCGATGGTGCTGTCATTGTAGGCTTTTGATTCCTTTACTGTATATCTCTCAATGTGAGGGAGAGGTTACACCTCTTCATCATGTATGCCATTTGGCAAGAGACATACCCTTTCACCATTAGCACCCTTTGAAAGAGTGCAACTCTTCATTATTTCTGCCCTTTGAAAGGGACACAACCTTTCACAATCAGATCTGCACTTCTTATTTAAATCAGCTCTGCACTTCTGATTTCAAAAATTATCCCCCTCTCAAATGAGGTTCTCTTCTCCCTTTTATATCTCATGTTTTAGGGAGTCACAACTCTTCCTTCCATGTCTTTTGACCATTCATTAACTTAATTAAACTTTAATTATATTTAATTATATCATTTTATATTTTAATTTAATTTAATTTTTTATTATTTTGTATTTTGCCGCTACTTTTTTTTGTAAAAACCCTAGTTCTTGCCCTAAATCACCATTTTATGTAAAACTACAAATGGAACAAGATGCATACCTGATTGAGATCTTGTAATAGGTTAGGAAACCATTGAAATGTATATAAACCATAATAGAAATCTTCTAAAAAGGATATTAAACATAAATTTTCTATACCTAGGGTCAAGAACATTAACTTAACCATAGTGATATCTAATTCCTTATCGGAACTCAACCATAAGAGAGTGGGAGTAAGGAGGAACGATAAGGTGTCCAAGAGATCCTCTATCCTAGGCCCAAGAGCAGAGTGAAAGCTAGAGCCTTCTTGACCTCATGGGACCAATGGTCAAACTACCATGAGGTGGTCTACCTAGTGAGGTATCCTATCACCGTTGTCCTTCATCAATTCCATCCTTATCCTTCTCTTGTGATTGAAATTCCCTAGATAATCAACCATGATGCAGTTTGGAAAGATACAATAGGGTGTCGTGAATGTCCTTCCCCTCTAAGTCCAAGAGCGGTGGACTCTGTCTACACCCCCTTGGCCTCATGGGACCATCGGTCAACTACCATGAGGTGGGTTACCTAGAGGAGGACCTCATCACCGATTCACCGTTCTCCTTTCTCGTACTTCCTTATATTACTACCATGGCAGTTCGCTCAATATATGCATCATAGGGTATTTTTCATACAAATGATAATATGAATTACATATACATTTCATAATTATGTAATTTTAAGACAAGTTTTCTCTTATCCTTGTTTCACATCACTTCTTAAATGGTTTGCACAATATCATAGATACCACTTAATGTTAAGGACTTATGATTAGAAAAATACAATGTTCCTAAATAAATATGTCTATAGTAATCATAGACACTCATGGAGCAAACAAACACATCAGATATGAATCAAACACGAAGCATACACTTGAAAACACGAAGCGTACACATGGATATCTGCAAACACGGAGCATACATCTGAATACACATATTGTTAGATTCTTTTTCCTTGACTAGAATGATTCATTGATTCATCTTTAGATTATTTACCTTGCAAGATGGCATGATCATTGCTCTGATACCAATTGTAATGTCCCCTAATGGGACCTTGTTATATTCTGATTCAACAATCTCTGCTGTGTATACTTCTTCCTTTCTTTTCCATAATCCCCATGCATACTACTAAGAACAAGGATGTTACTGCTTCTAACTTAATAATAGTTCTGATCGATGGTGCTGTCATTGGAGGCTTTTGATTCCTTTTCTTTATATCTCTCAATGTGAGGGAGAGGTTACACCTCTTCATCATGTATGCCCTTTGGCAAGAGACATACCCTTTCACCATTAACACCCTTTGAAAGAGTGCAACTCTTCATTATTTCTCCCCTTTGAAACGGACACAACCTCTCACAATCAGATCTGCACTTCTGATTCCCAAAAATTATCCCCCTCTCAAATGAGGTTCTCTTCTCCCTTTTATATCCCATGTTTGAGGGAGTCACAACTTTTCTTCCATGTCTTTTGGCCATTCATTAACTTAATTAAACTTTAATTATATTTAATTATATTATTTTATATTTTGTTTTAAATTTTATTTTTATTCTTTTGTACTTTTATATTATTATTTGTTCTCCACCTTGCATGGCATGAATTGGAATCAGGCGAGTTAATCCACCATTTTGGCATAGATGTGTTGACGTGTATTTTATACACAATCATACACAGAATAAAATACCGACAGGCATCTTATCCTCTCTTGAGAAAATAGTCTCTAACTGCTGAAGATCTGCAAAAAGGATCAGTTAGATGGACTCCAAGGTTCTTTTAGTGGGGTCTCCACGTGTGGACAAGCTTTTTTAGTGGTATGATGTGATTTGCTGTTTCCTTCAAGGCGTCTTACGGATTCAAAAGTTCGAAGGTTTTACTAAACTAAAAGGAACTTTCAAAAAAAATGGCAAAAGGACAGGGTTTAAGGAAGTCTAATCTAGCCTAGCCCTATGAACGACTTAGCATGAATGAGATTTGGCAAGACTCAACCAACTTCAATTTTGCCATAAGATAACAACTCAATTGAAATTAGTGCGATCTTCTAAGGTAATAATGGTATTCAATGCATCAAAGACCAAGGACACTACTACGAAGGTACATATCCTAGATGCGAAAATGCTTGAAGGTTAAGGACTCAAAATGTTTTCCAGTCGACCACGCAAGGCGTTCCTACAATCAGCAAGAAGCTAGTGGTTTGGATTGCGAATCCTACCAAATATCAAATCTCACACTTAGCCTTTCAAATTAACAAACTACTTTGATTGAGCGTGATTCAAGTACATCCAACAACCATGAAGATAACTTAAGAAATTTGCAACAAAACACCATAACTTCAATATTTTATTGATTTCCAAGTCATCATATACAACAATTGCTTGAATTTCTCTCTTCAAGACTCAATCTTGCTACAAATAAAAATTGCTTCTAACTCTAATCTCTCTATTACATCAACTATTATCTCTCACACTTATTCACTATTTTCTATTATCTAATGAAATGAAAAATGGGGGTATAAATAGCATCCCCAGTTACAATGAAAGGTCCAGATTGAAAGCAAATCAATGGACAAGATCATGACACCTAAACCCTAATTAGGGTTTGTTACAAATGACCTCCTTTTTACTGAACAATATTAAATACATAGCCAAATATTAAATTTGGCACAAAAATCTAGGAGGTATCAACCAATGAGAAATAAGATGTCATGTCATCTGTAACAACCTTTCATCTAGAATCTTATTCCCTTTCCAATTCTCTTTCTTAGCATATGCAATGAATTTTGTCACGATTCCTTCGATTTCTGTGCTTGGAATCTCGGGAAGATTCTTGATACTCTCTTCTAAGTGGATAACCTGATCAAATGCATCTAGAAGAGCTGTGTCCCAAGTAGATTCAAGTTCCTTTGTTCTATCAATCAGGAGCATGGTGGCATACATCTGATCATACTGCTCATCTGTAACATCTGCGTCCTTGCGAAAGATGATCTTGATTCTATCCTCAAATTCTTGTAAATCCACATCTGTCTCGACCTCGATCCTTCTGCCAAGAATGGTACGAAGTACCTCAAATACTCTGTCCTGGATCGGATTGATCACCTCCTCAACTTGACCACATCTAACACTGATGTCCTCAAAGAGAACACTCTTTATATGGAGTAAGGTTGACCACTGAAACAAACTGTGAGAATCACCTTCTAAGATCCTCTCTTGTGCTAAAATTCTTCTGGATGTGTGTCTTATAACTTTCAAGACAGGGATGACAACGTCCTTGGTATGGGCAAATGCAGCTACTGTTGCCATCAATCTGTGAATAATCTCAAGAACTTGGATAGCCTGATGGGTGATCTTCGACATCCTTGTAACAAACTCAATGGCCACCGTGTGAGATCTATCCATCCAACTACATGTACGCTGGACCATATTCCTGAATCTTTCTGCTTCATTGATTGATTGAAGGGGTAATGCCTGCAATGGTGATCTAACTGGATCCTGACGTCCCAAAGGTTCATTGATGTGACTGAAATAAGTCCTCCATGCACCTCTCTCTCTCTCAAGCTTTCTATTCTTTTCCACTTCTTCTCTAAGCTTGTCCTTCAATGCCTCAAATGTGTCGGTGGCATCATCTAAAGTCTGCTCTGCTGTGGATGGTCCTAACTCAATAGTCTGTATATGATAGTCTTCTGCTAGGATTTCACCCTCATATTTGTCTGCTGCTGGTGTAGCTATCTGCAGTTTTCTAGATCCAGTCTCATCTCGAATCATCTTGGACATCTTTGTAGCCTTCTTCTTCTCTGTTGTCATATGTGAACGTCCAACAAGGCTCTCTAAATCAATTGCACTGTCCTCGTCCTCAATTACGATCACCTTAGTCAATCTTTCCTTCAACCAATCTGGGATATTTGATCTTGTCTCTTGAACTTGAATCTCTTTATGTACTATTTCTTCTTGTCTGGGAGGAGATGTTACTTCATTATCATTATCTAAATCATAGTCTTGGAGAGATCCATCGGATGAAACATGCTGTGCCTGTTCTTCTTCCTGTCTGTCATTCTGTACCATCGATTCCATGGACTCTTCCACTCGAACTGTTCTATCCTCTGGCCTGGAAGAAGTACCTGGTGTTTGATCTTTGTTAGCACCTTGCTTTTTCTTGGAAGGCTCTTTCTTTTCTGATCTTTCCTTTCTCTTTGAACCTCTCGAATGGAGATTGCCCTCACTGGCACATCGAAGGTTACCTTCACCTGAATTCCTAGGATTAGGATTGCCTTCACTAACACTGGCTCCACCTTCGGCTGGCTTTTCTTCCAAAGTAAAAGACATGGCTATGCCTTGTTCTCTCAACTTCTGATGCTGAACGTCTACCCATCTGCGAGTACAAGACAAGACTGGTGCCATCAAATCATCTAAATTCACGGCCTCGGGCTCATTCCAATTCAAACTTATTGTTTTGCTTTCTCTATCATATGAAGATTGGATGTGCCTGCCGTTGTCCTGAGCTTGGTCGGCTACTCTGTAAATCTTACATTTCCTGATGAAATCCAAAGGCAATCTAGAATGTATCTTACGTTTCACTTCAAGATCATCTAGGAGATTCATCATAAAATCTTCAATTTGGTATTCATGTCTAAATCTTCTACCGACTGTCTCCTCTAAGTGTCCATGTGGATCAAAACTATTCCTCCAAGCAAAAGATGAAAAAGGATACAAGGCTAACTCCTTCTCTGCGTCATCCATGGCTAAGACATTAGGACATACCTCAACTGAATTACCCAAAATAATAGGTACCTGAACTCCATTCTGATGTCTGTGTCTGAATGCCTTCACGTATGCTGCCAACTGCCTTGTTACTTCAAGTAACACAATTCTATCTGTCGGGTACCTCGGCAACATGTATGGAGGTAAAGGACATCCATACACTCTGATGTAAGTGAACTTGGGAAACTGAATGAACCAAGCACCGTACCTCTTGATGAATTCCTGGGCATCCTGAGATAATCTGTTGTGAATCCCTCCTTGCAACGTCCTTGTGATGTTCATCGTGAAAGTATCATTGATTAACTTGTAGTTCTTCCCTGGTGGATGATGCAAGTAGGTATAGGATTCACAAACTCTGACCTCGCCGGGTCCTCTTCCAATCACTCCTCTGTGAGGTAGTCCTGCGTACTCAACGCTCCTGATTAAGGCATAGATGACGTATGAACTCATGTGGAAGGACTTAGTAGCCCTGAGTCTTCTCAACTGTACGTCTAAGCAATGGCTAATTATCCTAGCCCAATGTATTGTACCCTTTCCTTGAACAATCACCTGGATGAAGTAAAACATCCATTTCTCAAAATAGAAGGCATGAGGTGCTCCTGTAACTCTGTTGAGCATGGTAATCAAATCTCTGTACTCCTCCTGGAAATCAATCCTGTGTGGTGTGTTCGGTACTTTGCTCAGACGGGGACGACTCTTGAGTAGCCAGTTCTTGTTGATTATGCTTAGGCAAGCATCTGGATCATCATCGTACACTGATCTGGCTCCTTCAATACTCTTGTATATCATGTCCCTGTGCTCTGGAAGATGGAAGGCTTCACTTATGGCTTCCTCTGAAAGGTACGCCAAAGTGTTTCCCTCATTGGACACAATCGTCCTGGACTGTGGATTGTAATGACGGGCACACTCGATCATCAACTCGTGGCACTGAATGGCTGGAGGAAAACCGGCCGCCTTGATGATGCCACTCTCTATTATTCTCCGGGCGACAGGTGATGGCTTGCCGATGTAAGGGACCTCTCGGAACTTCTTCGTGCTAAAGTTCCCCAAGTTGGTATCTCCAATGTTGCTCCACTTAGACACGATCTTGGTCTCCACTTCTTCTGTCTTCTGATCTTCTTTCATGAGAGCCGAGCGGCTGGTGGATGCTCCCGCCTTTGGGGTCGCCATACCTACACAACATTTCATTATAAGAAATAGATTTTGCAATAAATAACGTAAATAAGAGAGATAAATTTTAGGAAATCTCATGATAAGTCTCTAGAGTTATCATTTCCTAAAATACAACGATTGAGCTAAGGGAAATTCAAGAATCAAAATTTCAAAATTTGAAATATGACGATGAATGAATAAAGCAATAACAATTAAATCGCCATACCTCGATAGAGAGCTAACTCTAGAATGCAAAAGATAAAAATTCGCCTAGGCAAAATTGAGGTATAAAGTAATCTTCAATATGATCTCCTCAAAATTGACTTCGCCACCTCTGGAAAGAATGTGATCTTCAATTATCGCCTTGGACGTGGTCTCAAATGGATCTTCAAATTCGTACTTTGGCGTGGTCTCCAAGTCCTTAGCAAATTCGCCTCAATGTATCCTCAAGCTCGCACTTGGTGTGGTCTTCAAATTCGCGCCACCTTTTGATTGCTTACGCCACCTTGGATGGAATTCGCACCATCTTTGAACACACTTAACACTTTCCTTCGTCTTCCTTAATTCGCATGTAGAGAGGTAAAATAATGATGTGAAAATAATAGTTTTCACCCCCCTATATATAGCGCTTGCATCTCTCCATTTGCTAAGGCCGACTTGGTAAAATATAACAATTTCAAACGATTTTTAAATGATTTTTTTTTTTTAAATAACAAGGCCGACCTCCATATATGGGCGCTCCAATTCGATTTTTTTTATTAATTAAATAAGTAATTATTAATGCCTTGCGTTTTTTTTAAATGAGAATTTCGATTTTAAATAAAGGCAAAAAATAATTAACAAGAGATAACGCCATATTAAATGCCAAATAAAAATGGATTTTCAAATTTTAAATCGATTTAGCATTTAAGGAAATTCGAATTGTTTAATTTGGCGCCAAAAATATGAAAATAAAGGGACGTACCTCATCGCTCTGGTCCCTTGGAGAGGGACAGGAGCGATCCATGATTTTGGTCTTGATTCTTGCGTTTTCAACGTTCAACTCCTTCATTTTCACGTTCCAAATCGATCATCTGGTGGTCCTTCGAATTTGAATTTCTTTCTTGTGCGAACAAATGCATCTTATGACCATTATCGCCCTGGTCCCTTGGAGAGGGACAGGAGCGATCCTAAGGTTTTTGCTTGAAATTCTCCATTTTGGTACGATCCTTTCCTTGTATCATCTTCCAAATGCTATTTAAAACCTTGTGCGTCCTTGTCTTAACGTGATTTTCAAAGAATATCGTGTGTTTTGCCTAACATCGCCCTTGTCCCTTGGAGAGGGACAGGAGCGATCTCCATGTCTTCACGTTCACCTTGTATCTTTGACCTTCGAACTTCCATTGTAAGGCGAATAATATCATCGCTTGTCCATTCCACGCACGTCCCACTCGCTTTTGCAAGGTACCTTCGATGTTATAAGGATCATCGCCCTTGTCCCTTGGAGAGGGACAGGAGCGATCCATTATTTCTCCTTGATCTTGGCAACTTTTAAACTTCGATCTCCTTTGCAACGTTTTCCCAACGATGTCCCTTACACTTCCTAACCTTGCTTCGCCTTGATCTTTGAAGGAACGTGGGTGTTTTGATAGTATCGCCTTGGTCCTTGTCCAAAGGACAGGAGCGATATGGGGTTTTTACACTATTTGGCGATGTTTAGACGTTCAAACCCTTGCAAATTATTCTTCAAACAATGTCTTGGACCTTGCATAACCTTGTGAATCTTTAACTTAGCACGCACTTGGAACAAAACAAGGAATCCAAAGCGAATCGCCCTGGTCCCTTGGAGAGGGACAGGAGCGATATGGTTCCTAGATCCATTTTGGTGATTATTTAACGTTTGAAATCTTCATGCATCACCTTTCTACCCTTCCGTGGACCCTCTAAGACCTTGCGAAATCTTGTCCTTACGTAAATCTTGCATGAATTGATCAATACATCTAACATCGCTCTGGTCCCTTGGAGAGGGACAGGAGCGAAGTTCATCATTGCGAGCTTGTTCTTGTTTTTAGCAACTTGCAATTATCTTCATTGCGTGAAATGACGTCCTTTAAGTCCTCTTGGTAACTTAATATTTGCTTGTCCTTTGAAATCGATGCCTTAATGGAAATATCGCTCTGGTCCCTTGGAGAGGGACAGGAGCGATCTGGGGTCTTAGAGCGCAAATCCTTCCATCGTGACGACCTTGATGCTTGTGTTTGATTGAAAATGCCTTGAAACGTCCCTCGCCACCTTGTCTTGACTTGTGTCGACCTTGAACTTTGGAGGAACGACCTTGAACTTGCGTAGGAAGTATCATCACCATTGTATCGCCCTGGTCCCTTGGAGAGGGACAGGAGCGATCCTCCCCTTGTGGCCTTCATCTCACTTTGCCTGGTTCCAAGTTTATATTCAACGGACTCGTCCTTCTTCACTTTATTCGTTCATGCCTTGACATCGTTTGTAACTTTGCAAAAAAAAGCAATTATATCAAAAATCGCTCTGGTCCCTCCCTGAGGGACAGGAGCGAACTAGGCACTTAACACTGGTATGGACGTCCCAAAAATCTTCAATTTATATTCAATGCGTTCATCTCATGTTTTCCCTTGTTTTTGAACGTAAACTTGCCTTGACCTTTGTCCGGATTTTGCATAATGAAGGAAATCGCTCTGGTCCCTGGGAGAGGGACGAGAGCTACAAGGTACCTTGCCCTGGTCCCTGGGAGAGGGACAGGAGCGATTTGGTCAATATAGGTCATTTTCCTTCGTTTTTTGCATATCAAATTATATTCATTTGGCAAAGTATCTTCCTTCGGGCCCTTTCAAATTGTTAAGTTCTCGAAATCTTGCAAGGACAAGGCGAAATTTGAATCGTAGCTCCGGTCCTTCACTGAGGGACAGGAGCGATTTTCCTCCTGGAGGCATTTCTGTGCTCATGAAAATCTTCAATTTATATTCAATGGAAAGATCTCGTCGTTCTCCATCACTTCAAACGTAAAATTTGTCTGGACTCTGCAGGGACGATGAGATATTTGAAATTGAGCTCCCGTCCTTCACTGAGGGACAGGGGCGATTTTGCTCCTACAGGCCAAAATAACAAGATTTTTCACATTTTAACACTTCACGAGGCGAAAACAAATCAATTCCAATGCCCAGGATCAAAATTCAAAAAAGTCAAAATTTGGTCAAAATATTCAATCAGACAAAAAAAATTCACATTAACGGTCAACACTTAGACAAATTTAAGCTCTGCATGAACATTCCAATTGAAAATTAGACCATTCTGGCGAATTCATTTCATTCAAAATTTGCATTCTAGAAAAGGAAATTCAAAAAGCTCCCAAAACTAACTGGATTTTGGTCCGAAAAGACGGTAATTAGAACCCTAAGGCTTGACCCTAAATCCAGACAACTAACAAACTAACAAAACCCTAAAAACGAAAGCGAAAACGAGCGAAAAACAAGCAAAAAGAGGGGGTCCCCATTTGCGATGGGGCGATGTGTGAAATGGTCACAACAAGATGCAACTTTGTTTGCTCTCGCTATCAGCCAATTCGGCTAGAGTGATTCTATGTTTTAAATTTTAATTTCGTCAGCTTGCTGAAAACACTTTTCAATTATTTTTCGCTTGTTCTCATTCTTAGTCCATATGTTCTCACCTTGCCCCCATTTTCAGAATTGGGTGATTAGAAAGAGTAAAAATGAGTTGATTTAAATTTTATTGGGATTTGTGCTAACGCCTTGTGTGTCTTATTACAAAATCATACAAATTTTTTAAATACCTCTCATGGTGAGTTGCATTCTTGTAAGTTGTATGCGATGGAATATTTTTTCAACGACATAGGCTTTTATCAAAGCTAAGGTTTTTGCATTTTTTTTTGTCTTTGGATTGATGTTAGTTTTGACTCTTGATGCTCAGTATGTTGTTGATTTGCATCACAAATATCACACCTTAAATCAGTTTTTTTTAATTGGTAATAATGCTATATTTTAGTAATATTAAAATAGGAAATTTACAAAGTTTATGCTACCATCCAAAATTGGCTGGTCTGAGATTCAAAAAGACCAGCACCCCATTCCCCCAAAGCCACCACTCGCCATGAAACCCTAATCAAATTGTACATTGCCATGCAAAAAGCATACTATCTGTTTCATCAATTTGACTACCCTCTCAAGCCCTAGATGCTACCCAAACACTACTATCCGTAACACAAAGGGGTACAAAAAATCGAAAACCCCATCCCACTGATTATAGGGATACACCCATCAAACCCTCGGTACATACATTGTAACAGTATGAACAATTTTCAAGAATAGAAGAAAAAATAGAGAATTTCATTCGGAGCTTGTGTCGCCCACCTTTGTGCCCTGTTTCATTGGCTTCGTTACCTTCCTCTTCTTTGCACACCACTTCCCTTTCCCTTTGTCCTTTGTTTCCACGATCACCAATGCGTTGTTCGCCATGGCCTCCTTCTGTTGAATGAAATCCTTCAACGACTCCCACCCAATAAGCATCTTAGCTCGCCACTCATCCCTATTGCACCTAGTAGGCCAACGCACGAAAGGAATCAATTCATGCACTTCCTCTGCATTCGGGTAGTCAATGGCCTCTCTAATATCAAATCTTGCTCCCGGGACAGCCCACTCCAAAATAGAGTCCAACCCAAACATCCAATCCTCCTCCAAGATCGCCCTCATTGTTAATGCATTAGTAGCTTCTGCAAGATAAGACTCTCCTAACTCATTAATCTCCTCTATTCTGTCATTAGTTTACTCATTCATGCTTTATGTTTATCAGACTATAACATTGGTCATAATTATGATATTGATATTGGATAATGATGGATTAGATTGACGACCTGCTTAACTATGTTAAGCGTCAATCTATATGCTATCGGGCCATTAACCCGATAGCATATTAATGTCGATTCATATCGGCATTAATATGCTATCGGGGTATTAACCCGATAACATATAATGCTAACAACTCTTGTTATTGTTTACGTTATATTGATCCATTACCATATGCTTTGATACCGATTCATTATCGGGTATGTTTTAGATCTGTTACAATTAACAACTGATACCGATTCATTATCGGGTATGTTTATAAGCACTGTTACCATTAAACAATGATACCGATTCATTATCAGGTATGTTTATAAGCACTGTTACCATTAACAATGATACCGATTCATTATCGGGTATGTTTATAGCATTAGTTAGTTATGAATCGGTTGATGGTTGTAAGAGTCACGACCAAGTGACATCTTGGTCGGACATGTCTAAAAAGACATGTCCGATCAAGGTATCACTTGATCGTGGCCATCTTACAACTTATACTTCATTCAAATTAAAGGAGATGACATTGAAATCGATACATGTTCATCCTCCTTACCTGCAGTAAAAGACAGATAACAATATTAGTGTCATAGTCATAATATAAAATAAAAGACACCATCCTGCATATAACTTGTCCATTAAATTGGAAATTACAATACTTTTACATGGTATCAGAGCCAAGTTGATCGAACTTGAGGCTATTTAATTTCGTGAAACAAATTTAAGAACAAGTTTATAATACATCACATTTCTTCAAATGGCCAGTGCTATCAGATTCGAAGACAGACTCGGAGGTGGCGATGATTTTTCAGCCTGGAAATTCAGAATTCAAATGATCTTAAAGGAGAACAAAGTGGATTCATTCGTTCAAACTAAAAATGATCAACCCGAAAATGAACCTGACAAAACAGCATGGATTGAGGGAAATGAAAAGGCAATAAAAATAATAGTTGATGGGGTGAGAAACAACATAATGCCCATCATAAGAAAACATCAGACAGCCTATAAAATGTTCAAAGCTCTTGAAAGCACATTTGAGATATCAAATGCAAGTCGAACTCTAGCATTAAAACGAGAAATAAATCATATCACCATGAACAAAGGGGAGACAATCAACGCCTACTTTATGCGGATATCAGTTCTAAAAGATGAACTTGCAACTCTAGACTATGAGATCCAAAGCAAAGAGTTAACACTCATTGCTTTAGATGGGTTGCCTAGTGGATGGAGCACATTCGTCCAAGGCATCAGTGCAAGGTCCAAATATCCCAAGTTTGAAAGATTAAGGGATGATTGTCTCTAAGAAGAATCAAGATTGAACAAGATGGGAATGAAACACAAGAATATAGATGAAGACCGACAAGTTCTAAACACCAATTCCACCAAGCAAAACAAGAAAAGGCAGTTTAGAAAGAGAAAAGGTCGTCAAGGCAAGAATACTTCAAAGAAGGACTTATCTCACATTCAATGTTACAGGTGTGATCAGTTCGGACACTTTGTTGCAAAATGCCCAGAAAGAACCAAGAAACATGCCACATTTGTCAAAGCAGGAAAGACTAAAGGGGAAGATGACTCCGGGAAGTACGTATTCTACTGAACACTCACAAGTCAAGCTTCTAACAAAGTCAACTCATGGGTGATTGACAGTGGTTCATCCAGGAACATCACTGGGTTTAGAGAAGTACTGGATTCCATGACAGAGGAGAGTGATGAGGACGTAACCATCGGAGATGACTCCACACATCCAGTTAGAGGAGTAGGAACCTGCACCATCAAATTGAAGACAAGCATAACTTTGCGGCTTGAAGGAGTACTATATGTCCCCGACATCAAAAGAAATCTAGTCTCTATATCGGCACTGGAAGATAACGGATACAGAGTAACATTCATGGACAACAGAGTATTGGCTTGGCCAAGGAACTCCTCCATCAAGAAGGCAAAGACCATTGGACAGAGACGGGGCTATCTGTATGAGCTGTGCACGGAACCCAATCTAGCCCTAATCCATGAAGCCACTAATGCAAATGAAGTTTGGCATAGAAGATTAGGCCATCTGAATTTTAGGGCTTTATCTTCAATGGGAAACCTTGTCACAGGTCTACCCAAGTTAAAGCAAGATCATTCAGGAGCATGCAAAGGATGTGCCCTAGGTAAAAATACCAAAGGTGCATTCCAAAATAGTACTAGGAAAACTAGTAAAATTCTAGAATTAGTTCATTCTGATGTATGCGGACCTATGTTCGTATCCTCTCTAGGGGGATTCTTGTATTATGTAATATTTGTTGATGACTACTCTAGGAAGACTTGGATCTACTTTCTGAAAAGTAAAGAATCAGAAGAGATCCTCTCTAGGTTTAAAGAATTTAAATCACTAACTGAAAACCACTCAGGAAACAAAGTTAAAACCCTAAGAACCGACAATGGGGGAGAATACACATCAGATTCATTTAAAGAATTTTGTAGAGATAATGGGATTAAGAGGGAGCTCACTATACCTTATAACCCCCAACAAAATGGGGTAGCAGAAAGGAAAAATAGGACTATAGTTGAAGCTGCCAAGGCCATGATCCTAGATCAAAACCTTAACACAAATCTCTGGGCTGAAGCATCCAGCACCGCTGTATATATACAGAACAGATGCCCTCACTCCCATCTTGAGGACAAAACTCCTGAGGAAGTATTCACTAAGACTACGCCTGATATTAGCCACCTTAGGATATTTGGATGTCCTGTCTATATCCATATACCTAAAGAAAAGAGATTAAAACTAGAACCTTCTCGAAAAAGAGGATTGCTTGTAGGATATAGTGAAACCTCCAAAGCCTACAGAATCTATGTACCTGGTCAAAGAAATATTGAACTAAGTAGGGATGTAATCTTTGAAGAAGACCTGGCTTTCAAAAGAGCTTAGAACTTCATAGAACCTGAAATCTATGCACCTACCTTTAACTTAGATGAAAATCCTGCCCCTGAGTTTCAGAGGGAGAATCTAGATGAAACTGAAAATGAAAATGAACACTCACCTAGAAATCTCAAGAAAAGACCACTATGGGCCACCAAAACAGTAGAAGAAGCTCAGAGGTTTGCTACTCCTTCTGGAACCTTCAGAGAAAGCAAAAGACTTAATAAATTTACTAGCTATGTTGCTCTTATGAATGATCTATCTAAAAACGAACCTGACAATGTAACAGATGCCCTTAAACATCAAGTATGGAAGGATGCTATGTCTGAAGAGTATCAATCCATAATGAAAAATGATGTATGGGAAATCATTCCTAGGCCAACTAAGAAATCTATTGTTTCTTCTAAATGGCTTTTCAAGATCAAACATGCAGCAGATGGCAGCATTGAAAAGTATAAGGCAAGATTTGTGGCCAGAGGATTTTCTCAAAAGGAAGGAATAGACTATGAAGAAACATTTGCTCCTGTAGCCAGATATACCTTAGTAAGGACTGCACTAGCCATTGCAGCAGCAAAGGGATGGAAGGTACATCAAATGGATGTAAAGACAACTTTTCTTAATGGAGAGATATCTGAAGAAGTATACCTAGAGCAACCTGAAGGGTTTGAGATCCATCATGCAGAATCTCATGTGTGTAAACTTAAGAAAGCTCTATATGGGCTCAAACAGGCTCCCAGGGCCTGGTATGAAAGAATTGACACATATCTATCAAAACTAGGCTTCTCTAAAAATGATGCAGATCCTAATCTCTACTACAAACAGAATAAAGGTGATATGCTAATAATGATTTTATATGTTGATGACTTATTAATCACAGGAGAAGATCACCTTATAGATCAATGCAAGAAAGAACTATCCAAAGAATTTGATATGAAGGACTTGGGATTCCTTCATTATTTCCTAGGGTTGGAAGTATGGGAGAATTTTGATAACATTGTTCTAAACCAAGGCAAGTATACATTAGACATCCTGAAGAGATTTGGAATGCTAAACTGCAGACCTATGACCGCTCCAATGGAAACCAATCTTCATAAACTTAAAGAAGCAGCAGCTGAATCACCTTCTACTGACCCCACTCTATACAGGCAAATGATTGGGTCTCTTATGTATCTGGTAAATACAAGACTATCTGCTATGCAGTAAATGCCTTGAGTCAGTTTATGTGTGAGCCAAAGGAGATACACCTGGTAGCAGTAAAACACATTATGAGATATTTACAAGGCACCTTAAATCTTGGTCTCAAGTATGAGAAAATTGATCTTAATCTACACGGATTCACAGATTCAGATTGGGCTGGAAGTGTGACTGATCGGAAAAGCACCTCTGGGTGCTGCTTCAGTTTAGGATCAGCCATGATATCCTGGATCAGCAGAAAGCAGTCTTCTGTAGCGCAAAGTTCCACCGAGGCCGAATACATTGCAGCCTCCATGGCTGCCCGAGAAGCAGTATGGCTTAGAAAGTTGCTTGTGGGATTGTTTGGTAATCCGATGAAACCTACTATCATCCATTGCGACAATCAAAGTTGCATAAAACTTTCAGTGAATCCAGTGTTCCATGATAGATCCAAACATATTGAGATCCCATACCATTATGTACGAGACATGGTAGACAAAAATGTGATCAAATTAGAATATGTTAGTACGGGAGATCAGACTGCAGATATTCTGACCAAACCACTTTCCAGAGTGAAGGTTGATCACTTCAGAAAGGGTTTAGGTATGATAGAAAGGTAATCTGCTTTGTAAATAAGATGTTGAAAATGTAATCTTCTTTTGTCATGTTGAGACATTCTGGGTTTTTACCCCCTATGTTCATATCTAAGAGGTGACGATCTCGCAGATTATGAACTCTTGTATGTAGACATCATAAGGTGACGATCTTATGATTCTCAAACTAGTTATCATGTTGGATCTCTGGTATGTCATGGATGTGCCATGATGGTGTTGTGATAAAACATTTGAATAAAATGTTTGTGCACATATCACAACCGGGATAAGATGAGAATTTAACCATCCTCATATGTTTATCCTCAGTATTGCGTGTTTAGGCAATACTGATATCACGTGTTTAGGTGATATCTTGTCATAATAAAATGATGAATCTTTTATATCACATGGTTGGGTGATACTCTATGTCACATACTTAGAGTAATGTTTTATATTTGTATCCTATGTTTTGATGGTACTTCATATCATATGTATAGATGATATATATTCTTGGAGATTGACATTTTTGGAAAAGAAATGTGATGCAGGTTACTTTATCTTTCAAAAGCTAAGAGGGAGTGTTAATGCATTAGTAGCTTCTGCAAGATAAGACTCTCCTAACTCATTAATCTCCTCTATTTTGTTATTAGTTTACTCATTCATGCTTTATGTTTATCAGACTATAACATTGGTCATAATTATGATATTGATATTGGATAATGATGGATTAGATTGACGACCTGCTTAACTATGTTAAGCGTCAATCTAAATGCTATCGGGCCATTAACCCGATAGCATATTAATGTCGATTCATATCGGCATTAATATGCTATCGGGGTATTAACCTGATAGCATATAATGCTAACAACTATTGTTATTGTTTACGTTATATTGATCCATTATCATATGCTTTGATACTGATTCATTATCGGGTATGTTTTAGATCTGTTACAATTAACAAATGATATCGATTCATTATCGGGTATGTTTATAAGCACTGTTACCATTAAACAATGATACCGATTCATTATCGGGTATGTTTATAAGCACTGTTACCATTAACAATGATACCGATTCATTATCGGGTATGTTTATAGCATCAGTTAGTTATGAATCGGTTGATGGTTGTAAGAGTCACGACCAAGTGACATCTTGGTCGGACATGTCTAAAAAGACATGTCTGATCAAGGTGCCACTTGATCCTGGCCATCTTACTACTTATACTTCATTCAAATTAAAGGAGATGACAATGAAATCGATACATGTTCATCCTCCTTACCTGCAGTAAAAGACAGATAACAATATTAGTGTCATAGTCATAATATAAAATAAAAGACACCATCCTGCATATAACTTGTCCATTAAATTGGAAATTACAATACTTTTACAAGATCGCCCTCATCACCCATTTAGTGGTGTTCATGGCCTTGCCCAAGTCCAAGATCCACACAATAACCATGGCGACGATGTCCATGCTCGTTTTGTATCGATGCGTGGCCTGAAGAAAGACTTCTCCCAACCACATTTCCGTCACCTGCACAAACTCCACGTCCACAAATTTGAAGAGGCTTTTCCATTGCTTCTCAGAACCCAGCCCGAAAAAGGCCGCCTGTTGCGGAGAGGTCACCAAGGTGAAATTTGCCTCCATTGCCTTGTCATAGCCTAATCACCTTTGTTTCCATCTGTAGAGAAAAAACACTCTTCACCACCTTTTATTGCCACCTTGAGACCCTTGCCCCATCAAAAACTATGTTACTTGGGGACGCGTCCTTGGTATTTTTTTCAGGCGTCCCCATCCCGGGGATAGGGGACTCCTAGGGGACGCCCCCATAAATTCTGCATATAGACAATTAATTCTATTAGCAATTTGACTTTGACTCTCAATTTAACACAAATTTGCTATAAGAACTCTGTTGGTTCTTATATGTTAAGGTTCTATAATGTATATGTGCATTTTTTATCCATGTTTTCATACGAATATTTTAAATTTCCCTATATATTTTAATTTTCCCTATTTTTATATAGCCGTCCCCAAAATTGACAAAAAAAATCACCGTTGCGAAAACGCGTACCCCCATCCCCTGCCGTCCCTGTCTCGGAAACTTGGGGTAACATAGATCAAAAGCCTTCCCTTGTTGTCTCATTAATGCTCCACTCATGCGACTGTGTCCCAACGGTGTCAGTCATCGAATGTAAGAGTACGGTAATCCTCAACTCTTATCTCCCCGACATCATTAAACGATAGCATCCACTAGGATAAAACATCTGCCACCTTATTTCTCATATGCCGAACATGGCTAATTTGGTAACTATCAAAAGTTGCCAATTCACTTCTGATTGCAAAAATGTACTTTTGCAAGTGCCAAGCTTGCACATGACCTGTAATAATTGCATTAATGATGATTAGAGAATCACCCTCCAAATGAATTTTTGAAAGTCCAAAACGTTTGCCGAATTTGACCGCTTGAAGGGCTGCCATTACCTCTGCCACATTATTTGTTCAATCCCGTGCCACAAAACCAACACCCGAAGGACTAGGATTGCCCTTAGAGGTGCCATCAAAATTGATTTTACACCATCCCTCCACAGGTTTTGAACAAGTGGCCTCCTTTGTTCGACTTGAATTTGGATAGCAATGATAGCAATGATATTTCCTGTCCAATCCCGTGCCACAAAACCAACACCCGAAGGACTAGGATTGCCCTTAGAGGTGCCATCAAAATTGATTTTACACCATCCCTCCACAGGTTTTGAACAAGTGGCCTCCTTTGTTCGACTTGAATTTGGATTAACTCGGTCTGGCCCATTAACAGGCATCACACCTTAAATCATTGAAAATAAGAGTATTTTCAACATGTCTTGACCATTCTATTCAAATTTTTTTCCTGGTTGAAATTGTACAAACTATGGATGCTATTGAGAGCATTCTAGCTAAGTTTTCAGAGACTAAAAAAAAATGATCCAGATTTATTGGAGGGTACTATTCAACTTCTATCTCTTTCAAAGGTGTGAATTCAGCTTACATGATTATTGGAATTGTTGGGAGAAGGCCATAAATTTTAAACACAGAAAAAATCCGGAAAAATGAAGAAAATACTTTTCTAGACTGAGATCACTTCAAAGACTGCAACTTTGCTGATTACGTTTCTCACAGCCAGGTATAAAATTATTGTTTGCAGTCGGCCCTCTTCTTCGTCCTTTGACACCACCTCAGTTTTTATTCAATCCTTTAGCTGCTATCATGATATCTTCTTTTGATATTTATTCTCTAACAGATCATTGGAGATAAGGAGAACAAACAGGGAAAATTTGGAGGAATGTTCAATGTAATGAATATGGGGGTGGGGTTTTCAGATAGCAAGAATTGGAGGATTGAAATATTTCTGTAAATAATATTTTTCCACTGTTCTGATACCAATTTCAGGCTACGAAATGAACTGCAAATGAATTTGAGAATGAAAGAGTGAAAGACAATTCTCATTAACTCCAAAATGTGTTACAAAGTATGCACTTATTAATGTGAGATAACCATTCAGTTCTTCTTCAAAATTACCGCTCAACTTCTATTGTATTTAAGTAATAATATTATAAAATATTATTAATACTTATATTACGTACACCTAATATTATTTGCAATAGTGTTATAAGATATGGGAGCATGATAATTGGTGAATGCTCAAAGTAGAGGTCTACACCATGCGCGAGTCAAGAACAGCCCACAGGAGGTAAAAATTCCTCTAATATTGTGTTTGTAAAGCCTCACAATAATTATTTGTTGTGTCCAAAACATGAGCAACATTTTTAAGCAAGAGGCTATAGGAGGTTGGAGCAAAATGCTACTTCTAGAGGACAAAGAAGAGTCTTCAAAGAAGGGAGAAGCAAAGAATGGCACTTGAAAAGAAGGAAAAAAGAAATGGGGAGATTCCGCTCCACTTCACCGCTTTTTAAGCTCAAGTAGAAGGTAAAAGAGCATATAGTTTAACAAGGTAAAGACTCTATCTTTTGTTTCATTTGCCAAAAGAAAGGACATGTTGCACAAGAAGTAGGTCTTTTGTTCCTTGCACTAGTTGTAGAAGTAACCATTGTAGAATGATGTGCAAAGAAAAATACCACTAAGCAGCATATGTTTCAAGGCAAGGATGGGAAAAGACAATTCTACAAGGCAAAGGGAAGAGTAAGGTCAAGACACACCCTAAGAAGGTAACAAACAAGTTGATTGACTATGTGCAAAGCTAATAGCCATTGCTCTCATTCCAATGTTGGAGGGCATTGGGATGGTTGAATCGTCATCTTGAGCTTCACTTAAAGAATGGCAAAAGCAAGAGTGAGCAGCCATAAGGAAAAGAGAAGCACACCAATGTGCCAAGATAAAACAAAGAACAACTCTCAAGTGAGTCAATACCACCATTGAATGGTAAGGATATGTCATTTTCTACTACAATGGGGCATTTCCTTGATTTTAAAGGTGAGATACCTTCATTTGTATAGGGAATTTGATTAGCACTCCAAGTTTTTGCTAAAAAATGGCTTGTGTTCAAGTTGCTAACTCCACTTGTAGAGCAAGCAAGGAGTATGTTTTACTCACTAAGGGGTGAGTGTGAGAAGCATGGGCACTTGGAGCTCAAGGAGGGACAAGGAAAAGGAATAATGTAAGGGGTAGTCATTCATTTCAGCCTTCATTGATTTGTGCACCCACTTGTTGTAGAGAAATTGAGGAGTATGTTGCTGTGATGTCCCCACTCTAGTCAGTTTCAATGACTAATGGGTTAGCCTATTATTTTGGACTCTCGTAGGCTAACATTCTGGATAGAGAGTCTCAGTGGCAGTCCCACTTCTTCAATTCAGTCTTGGGTTCAATTCTAGGGCCTTAGCGGTTAGTGTGTGGGCTTAGTTGAGGGACTTACTATTTTTAGTAAGTCAAAATGGTAGTTGTGCTATTTTTAGTCTGGGCACCTGGACACATGGGGGTCATTCAGTATTGATTCCAGCTTCAAATGACACGTCAAAAGACTGAGTAACGAAGGAGATATTAATATTCTAGTGGTTAAGTTATTTTAATTAACTTATATGATTATTATAAAGTCATAAAGTGACTTTATTAAATTTAAAACCACTTAATGTTATAAAGTGATCTTAATTAAATCACTTAAGTGAAATATGGCGCCCAAGTAACTATTGAACTATGCAAGTGATTAAATACATTTTAAATGTATTTAAAAGCATTTAGGCATACTTGTGGAAAATCGTGCCATTTGGGGGTTATAAAGAATTTGAAGGCAATTCAAACTGATTATTGATTATTTGACTTTGCTTGATTTTTTCTCTGTGGATTGTCCGAGACAAGGGTTTCAAAGGGTTTTCTATTGAAGAACGTTCATTCTTCATGGATCTGTGATTTTGAGGCTGTGAAAGATCAATTGAACTATTGCAAACTGAGAGGGCTTCATCCAAAAGTCATGTGCTTCAACAACGGTTTATTTCTTTAGTTATTTAAATTTTTGGAATAAAGAAGGAGGCAATCAGGTTTAGATGCCTCATTAGTAGCAATTTATCAATTCAATAAGCAGCCGTACAAGTTTTCCTTGCTGGCCGTACCAATCAGCCTTGGCACGTGGGTTCCAGAGAGGGCGTTTTGCCTGGGAGGCTGAAACGCCTACCCAAAGTGCATTCTGAGTGCACATTTTCCAATGCCTAGTCTATTCAAGCTATTCCATCAACTTTCTGGCTCAGAGAAATCACATTTTGGACTTGTACGCTCATTTGGGTTAGTTTCCTAGTTTTGGCTGGCAAACACCAAATTTCTTCATTTAAAATAAGCTAAGGACCTACGGGTATGCAAATAGCAGTAGGATTTATTGTAGCAGTTATCTTATTCATAATATAGTTGCAATTGTTCTCAATTTCAATTCTATTTGGTTTTATTTGCAATTCTTGCTTGGCTCGTGTTATTTTTTGCTTTAAAATTGTTCAAAAACCTTGAAAATACAAAAACACAACAGCAATAGTATTTCATGAGAGTTAGAACTAGCAAGGTTCTTACAGTGGTATTAGAGCTCTGATCCTGCTTTCTTGGAGGGTTAGAAGCTCTTATGCATCAACAACAGTCTGGGCCTCATAGGTATTATACACGCAGGAGACTTGGTTCATAGGGTGTTCCAGATCAAATTGAAGAGATACCATTGGAAATTATGGGGGACAAGAATGATGGTGAGCCACACAGAGAGGCTGTTAACAATGAGGACCAAGAAGCCAAAATTATTATGAGGGGTCTAGTAACAGGTGGCAAATGTGTTGCAGCAGTTGACTACAGCCATACAACAGATTACTATGCCAAGGGGGCATAACCAGAACCGGGAAGAAAATGGAAGTATTGCTGGTCGCCCAAGGGCAAGAGTGACACCCACACACACCTATGGTAGGTCTACACGCCCAACCTTTGTAAGAAATGAACCTGAAGAAGAGGACGTGGCTGAGGAGAAAGATGAGGTGGCCTTTACAGTTAATGTGACAACACTTCATGATGATTGGGATGCATTACCACTAAGAGTTAAGGAACATCTTAACTTTGATAGGTTCATGAGTCAAAAGAGGGAACATAGCAAGAAGTAGAATTGGAATAAAACTAATGATCTCAAATATGCAATCAACAAGCTCACACTTTCTACTTTTGATGGCAGCAGTAGAGTCACAACTAGAGCTTGGATTAGCAAGTTGGATACCTTCTTAACCCTACGTCCTATGTCTAAAGAAGATGCTATTAAGTTTGCAGCTTTGCATTTGGATGGGGTAGCCCATGATTGGTGGCACCATGGGATGGTTACCTTGCATCATGACCTTATTACTACATACCAAGAATTCACTGATAGATTGGTTGAACGTTTTGATAAAAGAGATCCAAAGTTGTATTTCAGAGATTTAGCTCAGCTGAAACAAATGGGTAGCTTGGAATCTTACATTAGTGAATTTTAGAAGCTCTCGATCATGGTAACTAATATTTCAGAGAGAAGGCTGGTCATTCTTTTTGTTGAAGGTCTTTATGAGCCTATGAAGGGTTATATTAAGGCTTTTGATCCCCCTACCTTGCAAGAAGCCACGAGGAAGGCACGTAGCATGGAACTTACCGCTCCTCGTAGTAAGTTCACTCCAAACAACTCAAAACCATCCTCATGATTTAATGACAGCAAATCTGATCCAAAGAAATCAGAAAATGTGGACCAAAAGAAGAAGTTTGCAGCACCTTTGGATAGGGAAACACTTAATGACTTGTGTAGAAGGAAACTGTATTTTCTTTGGAAGGGCCCTTATGATCAAAACCATGATTGTCCCCTCAAGCCTAAGGGTCAAAATAGGCATATGGAGTGGTTTTATGAGGGAGAAAACATGACTGATAACACAGACCAACAAGCTGTTCAAGATGATTCAGAGACTGAAAATTCAGAGAAAGGAGTTGAAAATGAAGGGGAATTTGATCTACAGGAAGCTCATATGTCTAGCATGCAGGGAGAAGGCTCTTTTAGGTTGCGTGGACTCTTGGCTGGTCAAAGAGTTATTTCTCTACTTGATATAGGTGCAACTCATAATTTCATAGATGCACGGTTGGTGGAGAAGCGTGGAATTCAAACTCAAGAGTTTGAAGGCATTAGGGTGAAAGTTGTTGATGGTAACATTCTTACTTGTGATAGAATGATTTCAGACTTAACTATGAAACTCAATAACTATGAATTCAAAGCTAATTTTTAGGTAGTTAACATGGGAAACATGGATGTGGTCCTTGGCATGACATGGTTTCATGCAATAGGTGAATTTACACTCAACCTTCGAGATATGGAGATGAAATTCAAGGTTGATGGGACTAATCATGTTATTAAAGCTATCAAGGCCAGCAACTTGAAATTAATCACTCTCAAAAGAATGGAGAGACTTATCAGACATGACATGGTGGAGTGGGCAGCAGAGTGTAAATTAATGCCTACTTATGAGGAGCAACATAAAACACCTTATCATTCAGATGTTCAGGAGCTTAGAGTTAAGCATGCTAAGGTGTTTAGTGACATACCTCATGGTAGACCTCTTGATAGAGGCATAGAGCACATCATTGAGCTTGAAGAAGGCACCAAGCCCATCGTGATTACACCTTAGCGACACCCCAAGTGGTTGAAAGATGAAATTGAGAAAACTATTAAAGAACTCTTAGCTATGGGACACATAAGGTCGAGTAAGTCTCCTTTCGCTTCATTAGTAGTTTTGGTGAAGAAGAAAGATGGTACACTTAGAATGTGCATTGATTACTGAATGCTGAATAGAAGGACAACAAAGAACAGGTATCCCATTCCTTGCATCGATGAGTTGATAGATGAGCTTCACGAAGCTTGTTATTTCTCTAAGATTGACTTGAGGACAGGTTATCATCAGATCGGTGTCAGAGAGCAGGATATTGAGAAGACTGCATTTAGATGTCATTGTGGGCACTATGAATTTTTGGTTATGCCTTTTGGTTTAACCAATGCACCAGCCACTTTCCAGTCCACTATGAACAGGGTCTTCCAGTCTCAGTTGAGGAGATTTGTTCTGGTATTCTTTGACGATATTTTGGTTTACAGTAGAACTTGGGAGGAGCACCTGGTTCACTTGGATACTATTTTAGGCATACTTGACAGGGAGTCTTTTTACGCCAAGGAGTCCAAGTGTTTATTGGGCATGGAAATTTTTTTATATTTGGGTCACATAATTAGCAGAGAGGAAGTTCGCATAGATCCTGATAAGGTTAGTGCCATTATTGATTGACCTACGCCCGATACCTTGACTCAGCTCAGGGGATTTGTTGGTTCATGCCTTCTATCATCAGTTTGTTAGTGGTTTTTCATGGCATGCCACACCACTCATTGATTTGACAAAGAAGGGTGCATTTGTTTGGACACCTCTAGCACAAGAGTGTTTTGAGAAGTTCAAGCAATTGATGACTACATGTCTAGTTCTAGCTTTACCAGATTTCACCAAACCTTTTGAGCTTCACTGTGACACATGTGGGGAGGGTATTGGTGCAATGATTATGTAGGATCATTGTCCTATAAATTTCGAGAGTAGGAAGCTCAGGGGTCTTTAGAGGAGCTATAGTATTTATGACAAGGAAATGTTGGCCATCATGCATGCAATGGCTAAGTTCAGGCAGTATTTAGTTGGCAGCAAGTTTTGTGTCAAAACTGATCATAATAGCTTGAAGCATTTCCTTGGACATCAGGATCTAAATGAGCATCAATTGAAGTGGGTCAGCAAGCTACAGTCTTATGATTTTGACATCTCCTATGTCAAAGGGACTCAGAACGTTGTTGCTGATGCCTTATCTCACCGTCCCCATTTGAGCTCCATGGCAGCGGTTTCCGAGGATTGGAAACACTTGATTATAGAAGAGTATGCCAAGTATCCGTGGGCTTCTGGCATTATTGATGGGACGATACAGGACAATAGGTACTCTCTTGTGAATGATCTTATCATTTACAAAGAGAGAATATTTTTAGTCCCAGATTCAGATATGAGGAACAAGGTATTGAGATCACTACATGATTCACCCATGGCTGGTCATCCCGGTTACTTTAAGACCTATAGGCAGATACGGGAGAGATTTACTTGGAAGGGTCTCAAATCTGACGTTCTTCAGTATGTCAGGGAGTGTTCTGTTTGTCTGCAGAACAAGCAGGAGCATACATTCCCTGCTGGGCTACTTCAGCCACTTCCTATTCTTGGGAGGAAGTGGGAATGCATGTCTATGGACTTTATTATGGGCTTGCCGAAATCTGAAGGGAGAGACAATAGTTATGTGGTAGTTGATCAGTTGACTAAGTATGCACATTTCTTCTCAATCATGACTACTTATTCAGCTGCACAGGTGGCTGATCTTTTCTTTTGTGAGGTATTCAGGTTGCATGGGCTACCTCGGAGTATTGTCAGTGATAGAGATAGTAGGTTCATTGGTAACTTCTAGTAGGAGTTATTCAGATTATGTGGGACAAAGCTCACTCCGAGTACCAGCTACCACCCCCAGACTGATGGGCAGACAAAGATTGTCAACTAATGGGTGGAGGGATACCTATTGAACTACATTTCTGGGCAGAAAAAGGCTTAAGTGAAGTGGTTGCACCTTTGTGAGTATTGTTACAATTCCATTCATCACATGACTATTCAGATGACACCATTCAGAGCTTTGTATGGTTATGATGCTCCTAGTTTTCTGGATTTATTGCCGAGCAGTTGCAGAGTGCCGAGTGCTGGGGACTTGCTACAGGAGAACCAGGATATTATGAGAGCTCTTCGTGAGAATATTCAGAAGGCTCAAAATCAGCAAAAGCAAAATGCTTATCAGAGGAGGGTTGAGCGATCTTTTGAGATTGGGGATATGTTGTATCTAATGTTACAACCCTATAGACAGTCCTGTCTTAGGAAGAAGGGCTCAGAGAAACTCAAGTAACGTTATTATGGGCCATTCAATATTGTTAGGCGTGTTGGCGAGGTGGCTTATGAGTTGGATTTACCGACAGATAGTAAGGTTCATAATGCATTCCACGTTTCTCGCCTCAAGAAGGCATTGGGACAACATATAGGTCCTTCTTCAGATTTATCACCCTTGGATGATGAGGGGAAGTTGATTTTAGTACTTGAGGTCTTCATAGAGACTAGAGAGCGTCATCTTTGAAGGCGGGTCATTAGGGAAATTTTAGTTAAGTGTAGAGATCTGCTGATAGAGGATGCTACTTGGGAAAGCGAGAGCATTTTATAGCATCCAACATTGAGTTTGCTTGAGGACAAGCAAATTCAGGGAGGGCGGACTGTGATGTCCCCACTCTAGTCAGTTTCTATGACTGATGGGTTAGCCTATTATTTTGGACTCTCATAGGATAACATTCTGGCTAGAGAGTCTTAGTGGCAGTCTGTTGTGACGTTTTCACACATCGCCCCATTGCAAATGGGGACCCATGTTTTTTGCTCGTTTTGTTCGTTTTCGCTTTGCTTTTTCTAGGGTTTTGTTAGTTTGTTAGTTGTCTGGATTTAGGGTCAAGCCTTAGGGTTTTAATTACCGTCTTTTCGGACCAGAATCCAGTCGGTTTTGGGAGCTTTTTGATTTTCCTTTTCTAGAATGCAAATTTTGAATGCAATGAATTCGCCAGAATGGTCTAATTTTCAATTGGAATGTTGATGCAGAGCTTAAATTTGTCTAAGTGTTGAAGATGAAATGTGAATTTTTGTCCAATTGAATATTTTTGACCAAATTTTGACTTTTTTGAATTTTGATCCTAGGCATTTCAAATGATTTGTTTTCGCCTTGTGAAGTGATAAAATGTGTAAAATCATGATATTTTGGCCTGTAGGAGCAAAATCGCTCCTGTCCCTCAGTGAAGGACGGGAGCTCGTTCTCAAATATCTTACTATTCTTGCAGGGTCAAGATGAATTACGAATTGGAAGTGATGGAGAAAGGCGAGATCTTTCCATTGAATATAAATTGAAGATTTTCATGAGCACAGAAATGCCTCCAGGGGAAAAATCGCTCCTGTCCCTCAGTGGAGGACCGGAGCTACAAATCCAATTTTGCTTTGTCCTTGCAGGATTTTAAACGTCTTGACGATGTGAAAAGGTCCAGAGAGGTGCATTTTATCAAATGAATATAACTTGAAGCGTCGCCCAGGGGATCACATAGGATAGCAAGTCCGGCCTGAGTGAGGTCCTGATCCTGAAATTTGGCTAAGTCTGGAATGCCCTGATCCTGAATTTGACTAAGTCTGGAAACTGAAAAAACCTCCAAAAACTAGATTTTGCAATATAACTCCTGGAGGTCTGAAACCACTCTCAAACATCCTGAAAGTATATATGGAATATAACTTAAAATTGTCCTGATTGAGAGTGCGAAAAGTCAAACTTCGCTCGTGTCCTTCTCCAAGGGTCCAGAGCGAAAAGCGCTCCTGTCCCTCTCCAAGGGACCAAGGCGAATCGCTCGTGTCCCTCACCAAGGGACCAGAGCGAAAATGATTAGTTGAGCCATTCCTGACCTTGTTCGGACGAATCGAGACATCAAAGGCATGGTGAAGGACGAAATGAGCATGATAGAGCATCCAGACTTGATCAAAAACAATGAGATGATGAAGTTTTGCCTAGAGGGTCAATTTCGCTCCTGTCCCTCACTGAAGGACCAGAGCGAAATTCTTCATAAGGTACGATCTAGGCAAAGATCAAGCAAATTTTATGTTCGAAGGCAAGAAAGGAGGTCAATCGAACCCGTTGAAGACAAATTGAAGATTATCAAACGTCAACAAAGGACCAAAATGCTTAAGTTCGCTCCTGTCCCTCAGGAAGGGACCAGAGCGATTTTTGTTGTAGATGATTTTCTCGCCAAATTTCAACCGATCTCAAGGCATGAATGAATGAAAGGGGGCATTGCGAATCCGTTGAATATAATTTTCGAAGGTGATGAAGTGAAATGAGGCCCACAAGAGAAAAATCGCTCCTGTCCCTCTCCAAGGGACCAGGGCGAGGTACCTTGTAGCTCTCGTCCCTCTCCCAGGGACCAGAGCGATTTCCTTCATTAGACAGAATCCAGGCAAATGTAAAGACAAGTGTACGTTCAAAAGCAAGGAAGAACATGAGATGGACGCATTGAATACAAAATGAAGATTTTTTTGGACGTCCACAAAGGTCCTAAATGTCTAGTTCGCTCCTGTCCCTCAGGAAGGGACCAGAGCGATTTTTGATATAATTGATTTTCTTGCAAAGTTACAAACAATGTCAAGGCATGAACGAATGGAGTGAAGAAAGACGAGTCCGTTGAATATAAACTTGGAACCTGGCAAAGTGAGATAGTGGCCACAAGGGAAGGATCGCTCCTGTTCCTCTCCAAGGGACCAGGGCGATGATGATGATAATACTCTCTACGCAAGTTCAAGGTCGTTCCTCCAAGGTTCAAGGCCGATCCAAGTCAAGACGAAGGGTGGCGAAGACATTTTAGAGCATTTCCATCAAGCGCAAGGTTGTAAAGGTCATCACATGGAAGGAATGTGCACTCTAAGACCCAGATCGCTCCTGTCCCTCTCCAAGGGACCAGAGCGATACTTCCATTAAGGCATCGATTTCAAAGGACAAGCAAATATTAAGTTACCAAGAGGACTTAAAGGACGTCATTTCACGTAATGAAGATAATTGCAAGTTGCTAAAAACAAGAACAAGCTCGCAATGATGAACTTCGCTCCTGTCCCTCTCCAAGGGACCAGAGCGATGTTAGATGTATTGATCAATTCATGCAAGATTTACGTAAGGACAAGATTTCGCAAGGTCTTAGAGGGTCCACGGAAGGGTAGAAAGGTGATGCATGAAGATTTCAAACGTTAAATAATCACCAAAATGGATCTAGGAACCATATCGCTCCTGTCCCTCTCCAAGGGACCAGGGCGATTCGCTTTGGATTCCTTGTTTTGTTCCAAGTGCGTGCTAAGTTAAAGATTCACAAGGTTATGCAAGGTCCAAGACATTGTTTGAAGAATAATTTGCAAGGGTTTGAACGTCTAAACATCGCCAAATAGTGTAAAAACCCCATATCGCTCCTGTCCTTTGGACAAGGACCAAGGCGATACTATCAAAACACCCACGTTCCTTCAAAGATCAAGGCGAAGCAAGGTGAGGTTAAGCGAGGCAAGGGACGACGTTTGGAGGACATCACAATGAAGATCGAAGATAAAAGGATGCATATTGAACGTGGAAATTTGAAGATCGCTCCTGTCCTTTGGACAAGGACCAGGGCGATGAACATCCAAAGACACTCATGAACGCATGCAAGACATTCAAGCTTGAAGGACCCAACAAACATCGCAAAATCAACGTGGAGATGAGAACTTTGAACGTCAAAATTGCGAGAATCAGGACAAAATTGATGGATCGCTCCTGTCCCTCTCCAAGGGACCAGGGCGATGAGGTACGTATCTTTCACCTTCACAATTTGGCATTCAAACAAACATTTCTGAATTTATTTTAAATGCTAAAAATCGATAATCTTTGAAAATTCAATTAAAATGGCATTTAAAATTTGCGCAAAACATTAATTAATTATTTTTGCCTTGTAAAAAAAAAAAAAATCGAATTTATTAATTAATAAACAAGGAAATTTAATTAATTAATTATTGTTTGCAATAAAAATGGAGCGCTTGAGTTTATTTTATGAAGGTCGGCCTTTGTTATTTATTAAAAATCATTTATAATTGCTTTATTATTACCAAGTCGGCCTTAAGGTAAGTATGAGGTGAGCGCTATAAAGGGAGGGTGAGAATCTTCATTTTCACATTATCATTCTTCATTCACATGCGATTTGAGAAGGTGCGAAATTGTGTTCAAAGTGCGATTTGGAGTTTACAAAGCAAGGTGGTGCCAAGGTTATCCAAGGTGGTGCGAATCTAAAAGTTTCCACTTGAGCGAATTTGCCAAGGCATTAGAGATCACGTCCAAGACTTGAAGGGTGGCGAAGTTGATAAGAGGAACGTTCTTTTGAAGATCACATCAAGACCATCTTATTTCAAATTTTGCCTAGGCGATTTTATTCATTTTGCATTTTAGAGTTAGCTCTCAAGTAAGGTATGGCAAGATCTCTTGTTTTAATTTCAAATTTTGATTGTCATTGCCTTAATTTTGAAATTTTGTTTTTCCTTAGCTCAATCGTTTTTTAGGAAATGATTAATAAAGGACTTATCATTAAGTTTCCTAAAAATTTGCTCTCTAATTTATGTTATGTATTGCAAAATCATGTTACTAATTTTGAAATGTTGTGTAGGCATCAAATGGAGGTCTCTTCAAGGAAAATCAAGCCGGATCCAGGACGGTCTTCGCCAGGACGGTCTTAGCCAGGACATGGGCGACCTCTTTCAATCCAGCGTTCCAAGGCGAGGTACATCATCATCCTGCACATCAAGGACAAAAGGAGTTAGAACAAGAGTTAATTAAAGATAGCCTCTCAACGACATCAAATTGAATATCTAGCAAGCTTCAAGTGTCAGATGAGGTGGCGTCCTAGTCATCATTTCTCCAATCAGTGAAGTCCATCTCAGCATGTCCAGATTCAATGTACTTAACTCATGGAAGGTGGCACAAACTCCGATGTACCTACCCCGGCTATCCATTGGTCGATTTTTCTAGAAGGGACATGTGTCCAAGCAATACAATTTTATCATTGGTCAAGCATTAAATGTTATGTAATGGTTGTAACAAACCCTAATTAGGGTTTTCATTGTAAAATCTTGGCCATTGATCTTGAATTGATCTAAGCCATCAAATTGTATTGTGGGCACTATATAAGCCCAGGCATTTCATTTTGTAAAAAGGGGGAAATTTTAGATGATTAGAGAGAGTTGTAAATAGTTGGAAGAGTTAGAATATAGTTGATAGAATAGCAATTAGAGTAGAATAGGAGGACAAGGCAAGAAATTGTTGCCATTGATTGTAAACAAACTCCATTTTCATTGAAGTAATGGTGAAATATGTCGTTTTCTTGCAATTTGCATGGTTTCTTGTTGAAGTCTTCAATCTTAGATGGTAGATAATTAGATGAATGGAGGAAATGTGATTGATTGATGGTGGAATTCGTACATCCATACTACTAGCAGTTTGTTGATTGCAGACTTGCCTTGCGTAGTCAACTGGAATCATTCAGCTTAAGCTCAATTTCAATTTGTCGCCTCTTCATTGATATGCATCAACTTGGATGGTATCTATGCCTGCGGTGATGATTTGAACATCATAAAGCTCCCTTAGAAGATCGCACTAGTCTTGTGTAGATGTTCCATTGATGTCAAAACAAGATCTAGTTAGAGTTTTGTCAAAAATCAAATCATTGCTCCTACATTCTTAGTATTAGGATTAGATCCTCTCTTCGCCCTTATCCTTTTTCCATTTTTTTCAAATCTAAGTTAGTAAGAGCCTGTGTCCAGCAAAGCAGATCGGAAGTTCAATGTAAGTCCCCTTGTGATTCCAGCAAATCACATCATACCACTGGAGCTTGTCCACACGTAGAGACCCTACATCAAAGAACCTTGGAGTCTACCTAACTGATCCTTTATGCGAATCTTCAGCAGTTAGAGACTATTTTCTCAAGAGAGGATAAGATACCCTTAGGTATTTTATTCTGTGTTAGGCTGTGTACAAAACACACGTCAACACAGTCCCACTTCTTCAGTTCAGTTCCGGGGCCTTAGCGGTTAGTGTGTAGTATTGACTCTAGCTTCAGACGGCACATCAAAAGACTTAGTAACAAATGAGATATTAATATTCTAGTGGTTAAGTTATTTTAATTAACTTATATGATTATTATAGTCATAAAGTGACTTTATTAAATTTAAAACCACTTAATATTATAAAGTGATTTTAATTAAATCACTTAAAGTGAAATATGGTGCCCAAGTAACTATTGAACTATGCAAAGTGATTAAATACATTTTAAATGTATTTAAAAAGCATTTAGGCATACTTGTGTAAAATCGTGCCATTTGGGGGTTATAAGGAATTTGAAGGCAATTCAAATTGATTATTTATTATTTGACTTTGCTTGATTTTTTCTCCGTGGATTGTCTAAGACAAGGGTTTTAGAGGGTTTGCTATTGAAGAACGTTCATTCTTCATGGATTTGTGATTCTGAGGCTGTGAAAGATCAGTTGAACTATTGCAAACTGAGAGGGCTTCATCCAGAAGTCTTTATGTGCTTCAACAACGGTTTATTTCTTTAGTTATTTATAGTTTTGGAATAAGGAAGGAGGCAATCAGGTTTAGACGCTTCATTAGCAGCAATTTATCAATTCAATAAGCAGCCGTACAAGTTTTCCTTGCTGGCTATACCAATCAGCCTTGGCACGTGGGTTCCAGAGAGAGAGAGTTTTGCTTGGGAGGGTGAAATGCCTACCCAAAGTGCATTATGAGTGCATATTTCCCAACTCCTAGTCTATTCAAGCTATTTCATAAACTTTTTGGCTCAGAGAAATCACATTCTGGACTTGTATTCTCATTTGGGTCAGTTTCCCAGTTTTGGCTGGCAAACACCAAATTTCTTCACTTAAAATAAGCTAAGGACCTACGAGTATGCAATTAGCAGTAGGATTTATTGTAGCAATTATCTTATTCATAATATAGTTGCAGTTGCTCTCAATTTCAATTCTATTTGGTTTTATGTGCAATTCTTGCTTGGCACATGTGTTATTTTCTGTTTTAAAATTGTTCAAAGATCTTGAAAATCCAAAAACACAACAACAATAGTATTTCAGGAGAGTTAGAACCAGCAGGGTTCTTACAGTTGCACTCACTGATGGTGAACATACTAAAACAAATCTTCTTGGAAAACAAACAAGGACAAGCAAGAAGAAAATGTACGAGGTAATGGGTAAATTTAGTCGTCATATTTCTTGCAAATTATTAGAAAATTGGCACATCCACTTATTTGGAAGCAATAAAGGTAGTGTATTGCATGCTGAATGAGGGTTTTGTCTTATAGCAGTATAAGAAAAATGGGCAACCTGGGCAGCTTCTAAGAAAACATTCTTTAAACTTGCACACATGAATGTGTTTGGCAAAAAATTGTTGGAAAAGTGTAGTTTTGTTCAACTTTTATGGCGCAAGTATGGGTAAAGTGTGGTAGAGCATGTGTAGTATAATGACATGTTTGTGGGTATTGTAAGACGTGTACTTGTATTGGTTGAGCATAGGAAGCATATTTGGGTATTACATTTAGGAATGCAGATTTCCATTGATTGCATGGCATGGACAGCATCATGACATCTTTCTGGGTGTTGTAAGCATGCATATTTCCATTCTATGGGAATGTAAACATTGTATCATGTGACACATCTCATTGTTTGATATGACAAGGAGAGGAAACTGTTTCGGCCTGAAAGGGCAAGTAATGGAAGTGCTTTGCCTATCACAGTTGAGCTTAAGGACAGCCAAAAGCATAACAGTGATGGGTTTTCATTATTGTATCGTGCAAAAACTCTTATCACTGTTATAGCATGTGCATAGTTGTAAGAAGAGGACTCTTTTCAATTTTTTTGTAAACATTATAAAAATGTATGGCCTTCATTGTACATTGATGCAATAACAAACCCCTTGGAATATCTTTCATGGCATTGTAAAATGTCTTCAAATGCAAGGAGGTTCATTCATGGCCACATGTTATGTTGTGGCATGTTTCAAGGTAATCATTGTAGCTTAAGAAGTTGAAGTAGCCACCATAGAGTTGTTTGTGGGAAAGACGCAAATTTGGGTTTCAACACATAAGACAGTATCACCACCTTCTACCTTGTGACACTACTTTTGTTGAGCATCATTTTAAATATGTGAGGGGGTTTTGTTCCATTCAAGAGCAGGATACAGCATCACTATATTTTACCTTGTGTCACTACTTGTGTAAAGTATCAATTTGAAGATGTGAAAGGGTTTCATTCCATCAAACAAAGAGGCCCATAAACAGTAGGTGACTAGAGCACTGCTACCTTCTACCTCAGGGCACTTGAGTGCTGAGCATCACTTGGTTTCCACTAGAAGCATGTGAGGGATGTTTGTTTGAATCAATTGGACATAGAAGTTTCAAAGACCAAGTGAAAAATTCTTTTATATTTGTGAGTAAGATTTACTGGGATCAAAAACTCTCTAAGAAGGGAGATGTGATCCATATTGGTTTTACAAGAAAAACTCTTCCTCAATGGAAGACATTTCAACAAGAATAATGTGAACAAACCACCCATAGAACTTGTTTTAATGAAATCATTGGATTTGTATAAGATATGGTTTCAAATCTGCTAATGCTCCACAGGGGGCACTATTCAATTTCTAACTGCCTCTTGCTGTAAAGGGGTGGCTTTGTCCTGACAGAAAGACAAGAAAAATTTGAAATGAGAAGGCATCCCTGTCTATTCAAATTCTGTGCGGAAGGGTTTGGACACAAATGAGGAGCCTTTTGACACTATAAGAAGCAACTGACAGGCCAAAGAAAAGGGAAGGAGGAGAATTGAATGTTTATATCTCTAAGAAAGTTGAAATACAAGATGAAGTAGTGAATTAGCTGGCAGAGATTGTAATAGACATGTACTTGTCTATTTGAGTAGTACCCTCTGGTAGAAGGGAATTGCCTTTACCAACTAGGTTTTTCACCTTTATCCAGGTTTTCCCAAGATAAATTCTTGTGTTTTTGTTCCATTTTACATCTCAGCTCTTCATTTTTTGTGTGTAGCAGCTTTTTATTTCCTTCCAATTCCATTTTTATTTGGAAGTTCAAGCAATGCAATAGTTTAGTTGCTTGATTCCCTAGTTTATAAGTAGTTTTGGTGGGAATTATGGATTAGGCTGATGCACTAGTAGCCGTGACAGAGTACAAGAAGAACAAGAGGCTTTATCTTTCAAAGAAACCACAGCATGAGTTCCAAACTAATAATTGGCAATCTGCTGGTTAGGGTTACAATAAAAGAAAGGTTTTGTTTTGTTGACCTGAACATATCAATTGTGACTTTTTTGGTGGAAATATTAATGAGTCTATATGCCTTAGCTTTTTCATTATACCCATTAAAGAAACATCTGAATCTTTTAGAATATATTTACTCCTTTTACTGTCATGAACCAAAACATATCTAGCTGAACCCAAAAAATGAAGATGTGTTACGTTTAGTTTTATGTCTTAGGTTGTTCACTATACCTAACAAACAAATAATTGAATCTCTTAGAATCTAATTTATTCCTTTTTCTATCATGAACGGAAACATATTTAGCTGATCCAAAAACATGAAGATGTGTTACCTTTGGTTTTAAGCCTGCACCAGGTTTCTTTAGGTGTGATATCTTGTAAAGATTCACATAGGCCTTTGTTTAGGAGATATATTTCCATAGTTATGTTTCTCCTCCTAACCACTTCATTCTACTGAGGGGTGTATGGAGTTGCAACCCATCTGACTTACTTTTTTACAATAGTCATGAAATTGCTTGGAAGTGAACTCACCCCTATTATTTGATCTAATGGTTTTGATCCACTTACCTTACTAATTTTTTAAATCATGTTTTGAACTTCAAGGTTTTAAACCATTATGTTTTTTCTTCAAAACAAAATATCTCGCACAAAGGATTTTTGATGGTTTCCATGATGTCTCACATAGATTTGCATAAGTGAGATTTAAAGCTTTCTTTGTATACTGCCTTGTCAGGATGAAAAGACTTTAATTTTTTCTGGCTATTCAAATACCTTGAACATGTAACTTCTCTTGGATGGAAGCCACTTTGTGAACCATATTGGTTCTTCTTTGTTTGGCTAATACTGTGACTAAGATGTCCATATTTTTCATGCCACAAAATTCTGCTATTATCCTCCATAACCAATGCGTGCAAATTTCTAATTACCTATTACAGAATCGATTGGCTTGTACAAAGCACTTTGCCAAATGCCTTGGATGACTATTTTGTCTTGCAGGAAATCAATCACAATGCACTTCTTTCCACTAAATTTCACATCGATGTTAGAATTTTCTATTGAATGACTAATATACAATAGGGACAAATTTGACATACCTCACTATGAATTTTATTGCATAAGTGAGAATGACGGATAACCTGAATATCTCCTATCCCTTCTAGGGCACACCTTTACTTAATTTGTAATGTATTGTGATTTCATCTTTGTAAATTGTATTTGAGATTGCTAACATGAAGATGGCTCGATAATCTTCATTGCATGCTGAATTTTGGCTTTAGTGTAGTAGAACTCCATTTTAATTGTTTACAGTTATTGATCAGCAAAAATCAAATATGCTACTGAAAATACTATTCAGTCATCTCTTTTGATTGTCTACAATTATTGATTAGAAAAATGGTAATATGCTATCCAATCATAGATCTTGCATTAGGGAAACAAGGTTGAAATCCATAATAAACTATTTCTTGATGCTTTTTGTTTGGTTTTAAGCTCTTACTTTTTTTTTTTGGTGGGGGAGCTAGCCCACAAACTTCTAGGAACTATCTCATTTGTGAGGATCAATTTAACAAGCACACCCTTCAAAATTTTATTTTCAGGGGAAAGTGATGAATTGTGGAGGTGGTGGAAGTTGTGGGACATGTCTTGTTGAGGTACTTTACTTCACTTGATGCTAAATAAAATTCAAAACCTTTCCATTTTAAAAATCAATGATAAATAAAAAAAAAACTAGAGAAAAACTTTTTCTGGTGCAATCTCTATTGCAACCTCTACTTTTTGACCTGAAAAGGGTTGTTGAGAAGAAACTAATCATTGCATTTTTATTTGAGTAATTCATCAAATTATACATCACGAGATAGTTATTTACATCAATCTAACAATAGGGTTACACTATTGATTGTACATCCTCTTTTATTATTGTTTATGGTTTTTTTTTGAAATAGGATAATGGGTTGAATTTTTGAACTAGATGTTAGATTTCTCATTTTGGAATCATAAATCATTAGTTAAGAACTTAAGAGTCGCGAACTATCTTTTCCAAATCATTAAATTTTGATTTATTTAATTATTTATTTTCATGAGGACTTCATTATACAAGACTTATGTACCAGGAGCACCCATGAAGGACCAATTGATTTGTATTTTAGGTGCCACAACTCTGTTATTTGCTTTACGCCTTGTTTCTTTATGCTTTCAGCTTTCCTAGCCATTCTGTAGTTGTTGTGTAGAAGGGAAGTTAAATGTGTTTCACACCTCTTCACAACAACTTCATATCTTTTTATAGTTGAATTCGCATTTCCCTTTTCTTCAGTTCACACCTTGCAAATTACGCAGAACAATGCCATGTTTCTCCTGCATCTTGGAAACTTGTTGATTTTGAGAAAATTCTGCAAGCCCAAGCATATGTGGATGTGGTCACACTTTTTTTATAAGAATTCACACGATTCATAGCATCCAACTCAGCTTTGCTGTTCACTTCTTCAACATTAACACAATAGCTCTGCCACACCTATTGACCATTGGTTGCAGATGATCAATCTTTCCAAATTTGTAAAAATGTGTGGATCCAAGCGTTCAATAACCAAAATAGAATTAAAGTTGTATTGCATAGATCAACAATGTGGTAGAGGATGAATTGATAATATGACAACTGAAGATGACAAATAGTGTGAAATAAAGCAAAGAAGGATAACATGCATGACGGTTTGCAAATTCTTATAGTTGATTCTCAACTGATCTTGTAACATGTGCATTTTTACATTAGATTGTGAATCAAATTCCACTAAGACATCATGTATGCATTCTATGTTGCACATACTTGGAAACAAATAGTAGAATGTATGCAAGAGTGTAATGTCCCCTACCCGATTAACATAATTAATCTATTTCAATATTACTAAAATTGATTGAGAGACTAATCATGAAGCCAGCCATTAATATTCTTCAATTTATTAGTTATTAACAAGTGTTTATTTATTTTCTTCATTAGATGATTAATTTCATTATTCATGGTTCTTAATATAGATATCATACCCTGCTACTACTTCAATTTTAACGGAGAAGGGTCTATGTATGTTAACAAAGGGCTTAGAGACCAAATACAATAGGTTCCCTCAAAGTTTACAAATCCAAGCCCTTACCTATCTTGGGTCTTCTTGGTGTACGTTTTATCATTCACCGAACATTAGAATAAAATGTCAAGGACACTCTACCCTCTCTTGATCAAAATCACTACGTGTGCCAAGATTGCAAAGAAAGACCACACGGCGACTCCAAGGTTTATATATGCGAACGCGCGACTTTGTGTTGGATAGCTTCCTTGGTTATGTATGCTGAAATATAAGGGGGACTTACTCTTGGCTCGTTCAATTCACAATGAAGGTCTAGACAATGAAGCTCTATCATTTGAGTCTTGGATTATGGACTTCAAGAAAAATGAAAAGGAGATAAGGGTTTAGAAGTTCTAATCTACTCCTAAGAATTCAAGAGACGGTATTGACTAGGTGAACCTAATAACCAAACTTTGCTTCGCCACGCTAGGACAACAACACAAAGTGGGTGCAATCTTCAAGGGGTGTGCTTATGATTTTCACGTCATGATTAACTACCATCAAATCGAACAATATTTATCAAGACAAAAGTTAAGCATCCACAAAGTAAGCTCAGACTAACTTTACACAATGAACAAAAATCATATGTTCATCAAAAGTATGAGCAAAATATTCACCATAAATCAATACTTATCAGATCTTGCATTCGTCTAACATACATGAAATAAAATCTAAACTATGATGAGAGATAAGAAGCATGTAAACTCCAAAATAATGGAAGTAATCACCATCAATTTGAACAATGTATTACTTATTACTTTGGTAGTCATAAACAACAATTTGCTTATCTTAACATGTTTTGCAACATGCTCCCATGATTTACAAATGAGGGGTGAGCTCAATTTATAGGCTCTTCAATTACAATTCAATGGCCAAGATTGATTTCGAATCAACAATCGAGATTACAAAATAAAACCCTAATCAGGGTTTGTTACAACTAACTACCTCTTGACCAATGAGAAAATTACATTTGGGGACACTTGTCCTTCTTGCTAAATATGAATCAATAATAAAATAGAAGGTTGTTGCATTGTGGAGTGTGCCTTCTAGAAGCCTCTGTGGATATAAGTTAGGTTCGTTGAACCTAGACATGTTGACTTGGAACAATTTGATTGGTTGGAAGATGACTAGGTGCCACCTGAGCATGTTGGATGTCCTCCTACTTGAATTGGATATGATGTTATTCCTTTGAATTTCCTCTCCGAATTCTCCAATTTGTGTCAAGAAATTGTCTAAGTATGAAAATTTGTTTGGAATACTCTTCTTGTCACCATCTGATTCTGATTGAGAGCTTGTCTTTAATTCTTCAGGAGATGAAATCCTTCAAGAAGTTGCCCTTATTGCTTCAATAGGTCTGGGATTGTAGATGAAATCCTCCAAGAAGTCCGAAATTTTTTCTATATTTTCACCAAGTTTGAGGACTTTTCTTTCTTGATGCCCTGAAACTTGTCCCGTCAAAAACTTGATTTGTGTTTTCCTTGACGATCCTGCACCAAGTGTCATCTACAACCTTCAGAATATAGACAAGAAAGAAGTAGGAAAGTGCTGCTTGTCTCAGAAAATTTTGAATCTGCACTTGAAAATTCTTGAAACGTGTTGAAAAACTCTTGAAATCCTCTCCTCTTGTGTCTTGCTCTTCCAAGTTCGAACTTTCACAATGAATGAATGATTTTCTATAAGTATAAACTCCAAAGTAGTTTGAATTTTGCATTTGGCAACATAGCTGGTCTTTCCGAATTCAAACTAGTCTTGTTTCTAAATTCATTCCACTCATCGAACTCAATGAGAAAGTTGCCATTTTTGATTTCAGTTGAGTTTAATCTTCTTGGGAAAGTTCTGATTTCAAATCGAGTTTGAGTTTAGTTCTAAGAGAAAGTTTCTATTTTCATTCCTAGTTGAGATTATGGATCGAACCATTCCTTCTTTCTCTTCCAAATTTTGAAACTTTCTAAAATGAATCTCTTTGCTCTTTGTTCAAACTTTGGCATCTTCATTCTTGACAGCTGGGCGGACTTCATAAGAAACTTTCTCTTGCTGGGCGGACTTCATCAAAATCTTTCCCTTGCTGTTCGAACTTCATCAAAATCTTTCCTTATTGGCCAACGGACTTAACATATTTCCTTCCAGGCTGAGCGGACTTCACAAAATCTTTCCAGATCAAGGTGGGGTTTACAAAATCTTTTCCTTATTTGCTGACCTGATAAAAAATATCTCTTTCATGTGTGGTGGACTTAGTGAAATGTTTTCCTTATTGCTAAATTAATCTTTCCAAGTCTAGGCAGACTTTAGCGGCTAGCCCTTTCTTTCTTCAGCGAATTCTAACAAATACATGCCTTCCTTAGGTGGATTTGGCAACAAACTTTCCCAACTAGCTGGCGGACTTGAGCAAAACTCTTCCTCATGAGGGTGGACTTCAGCATTTCCCTTCCTAAGGCAAGGTGGAGTTTGAACAATATTTCCAGACTTGGGGCAAACTTGATCCATTTCCTTCCCAAAAGGAGGGCGGAGTTCAAGACTTTCATGCCATTTTATCTTTCTTGGGCTGACTTGGCCAACCTCATGCCATTCCCTACCTTGGCGGACTTGTCTTCTTTACCTTGGGCGGAGTTGGTGATTGTCATGCCAAAAGAAGGGCGGACTTTGAGTGTTTCCAGCCATGGCATACTTTGCGTGTTTCCAGCCATGGCAGACTTGGCACTTACCTTGCCATCTCACCTTTGGCATGGCGAACTTTAAGTTTGGCAAGAAGTAGTCTTCTTCCATTGTTATCTCCATTCGAACTTGTCTTTGGCACAGACACTTAACCAGATTTTGAAATTTTTTTCTACAAGGTATCAACACTTAGACAATTTTCTGAATTTTTCCTTGGCGGACTTTGCACTTGTGTTGGACGTTCTTCCAAGGGAGGGGTGGAATTCATGACGTTGGAAACTCCTACCTTGAGCGGACTTCATAATGGCTTGGACGTTGGAAACTCCTACCTTGAGCAGACTTGCTCATAGGTCAAACATTTTCTTGGACATGGCCAACTCCATTGATGGTAAACTTTGAACCGACCAGAGACATGGTCCTCTCTATTCTCATGAACACTTGGATGAATTTTCTCGCTCAACAATTCATGTTTGTCTGGAACATCTAGATCAACACCCCAATCTGGAGATTTTCCCTTGCTTTTTACACGTGGAGACACAAATTTTTGATTCTGAAGATAAGAACGTTGTTGCCATGACTTGAGGGACCCAATCCTAGGTCAACTTTCAAAAAAGCTGAAAGAAGAAAAAAAAAGCAAAAAGCAAAAAGCAGGTCAAGAAAGCTGCATCTCGGATTGGTCCCAAAATGCCAAAAATAAAAAAGCAAAAAAGTGAAAAAGCATAATCCCTAAAAAATAGGAAGGTGTCAGAATTGACCCTAAGCAATTGGGATCTTCGTCCTTGGGGCCTTATGAGTGCTTTGGTGGTGTCCAAACACTAATCGGGGCATGATTTCTCTATTTGGCTTGAATGACCACTCTAAAAACTCTGAACTCCTCATTGCAAAAAGACTGGTGATTAGCAGTTTTGATGCCAAGGCAAAACCCTAAAAAGCAAAAACAGGGGGTCCCCATTTGCAATGGGGTGATGTGTGAAAAGGTCACAACATCTAGCGCCAACCCGAATAAATTTTCTTGAACATTTCAAAGATAAAACCAATCTATACCTGGAAACTTTGGAAAATTCCTTCAGTCCATCAAATGACTAGAAAACATTCTAAAAAAGGAAGCGAAATCTCAAATTGGATCAAGACAGTTTATCTCGGATTACCAAGTGTGTGCAATTAAGTTAATTCCAGCTCAAAGGAAAAGCAAGACTTTGAGAATCCGTCATGGTGAGCTATGCCAATATCTTAACTTCAAAAGCATTCGGGATAGGGCCTTGTTGCCAGCGAGCGTTTATAGCCTCAACAAGGTTATCGTTGTGATCTCACGAATATTGCTCCATTGCCAGCCGGGTGTCCATAGCCCCGATGGAGTTACTCACATGTTCCCAAAGCCAAGTACTTCGATACTTTTCATTTCATTTTCTTTTCTTTTGATTTTCTTTTCTTTCTTTGCATATTTTTTCACTTGGCTTGTAAATACTAAAGTTAACATATAGGTTTGAGAATCACAATGGCGCTGAAGCAAGACTTTAAGATTTTTCACCTACCATGATTTTTCCGGCAAACCTTACTGACTAAGAGCGATTAATTAATTGTGTAAGAATATGGTAATCACAGGATATTGGCGACAAGACACAATAAATGATTCCCTTCCGAGTCAAGAGTTCTAACCAATTGATGAAGCTAAAGAAGAACAACCTTGGATTCAAAAGTACATATATAATTATCCAAGAAATGGACTGAACATAGTTTAGCATAGACGCTAGAGTTCTTAAGAAACAACACCCTTCACAAATGGGATCCCCCTTTTATTGAATGCAAAACAAAACGGACAAGCAAACTAAACTAAGAAAGCTAAAAAACTAATCTAAGGCAAACTGGCCCGAACCATGAAAGAAAACCTATTTTAAACAAAAAACATTTTTTTTGAGTGAACAACACTCAAAAGCCCTAAGTATATACAACTCCTAGCATGATTTCTTAGGATATGTAGGAGCAGCAAATCAGCGGTCACAATATGAAGTTTTGCAAGCTTATTTTTAAACTCGGAAAAGTATTCTTTCAAAGTATAATTTTGAACCTCAAGCAAAACTTCAAAAATATTAGTAACTGGGGCAACTCACCCGGACAATGATTGATCCATAAACAAGTCGTCTTTCCTAAATCTCATTAATCAAAATGATATTCCTCGTAGTCAACAGTAGGGAAAGATACAACCTGGGGGTCTTCATTTGTGGACATAAATTCTTGTTCGTCATCCATTCCTTCATCAGGAGGTTGAAGTTGATGGTGAACCATACCACTTGCATCTGAAACATGGAGATCAACATCACGTTCCAAGTTGGGTGAAGTGTGGCGGGAATTCAACTCAAAAGGGAATTTGGAAATTTGGAACATTTCATGTGCTGGCTCCTTTTGAATTCCTAACAATGGATCAAGCCCTAACCCAAATTGTTCTTTATTTTCTTTCTCTATCACAATTACTTGTTCATCAGGTATTGTTCCATTTGTTTCAATTTCATCTATCAATTCCTCCATGATTGTGATAATTGGATCAAGCGCCAACGCGAAATGCATTCCATATTCTGCTTCCATCTTGGTAGCCCATTGATCGTCAAACATTCCATCTCGTCTCAAGCCACTTATCATTTCTTCCATCTTGTTCATGCATGATTGCACTTCTATGCCGAGGATTATTTCTTCTTGAATTGTATTAGAGTCATCTTCTTCTATTTTGATTGATGAATCCCTAGAACTACTTCCTTCATGTGTTACATCGTCCACTTGAGGACTCTCTCCAACTCGTAGTTCTCCATTTTCACACAATTCCACGTGTTGACATTGGATTGCCTTTCTCACCTGAACATATGCTATTACTTCCTTGATCTTTACTCCAATGTCTTCCTGTTGCATTACGATGCTTGGAATATCTTCATCTACTTGAATTCTTGATTCATTTATACAATCTTCTTCCAATTTTCTTCCTTCACAACCTGATGATGTTGCAATGCTTTGTTCTTTTGATGCAGGACTAAGATGCTCATTCCAGATGCATCTCCTTGGCAATTCTAATAATCCCAACTGACATCTAGCCTGGTTGATGGCCTCTTCACATATAGAACAAGTGAATTCTGATCGTGGTTCATTGTGAATCCGACACCAACGAGGAAGCAACACACTTTCAAGTCGTTTATTGCCCAACTCTATTGGATTTTGAATTCTCAACCTGAATCTTGAGAAAGGATCATTTCCATTGCCCTCATCATCAGGCTTTATGCACAATTCTAGCTTTGGAACATCCCAAAAGAAGATTTTTCCTTGTAGGACCAATCCTATTCTTGACAAGAATGTCAAGCGATTCATCTTATCATGCTTGGTTGTTTCAAGAATCTGGCACTTCCCTGGTAAGGCAAATCGTGACAAATTCCTGGGGTGTAGTTGTGCATTCAAATCTTCCTGAATCTAAGTGATGTCCACAAGGAGACTGTCCCGACAACAAGAAATATGAGGGTCGCCATCCATTGAGAATCTTTTTATTTTATTTTATTTTTTATTTTTAACTTTTCACTTTATTTTTTTTGGATTTTTCAAATTTTCACCTTTTTGGATTTTTCAATTTTTCACTTTTTTTGGATTTTTTTGACATAAAAGAGATCTAATATATCTCTGACTTGGCATTTCAAAGTTCATACTAGTTCCATCTAGCTGAATTTCTCCACTTGTGAAAATAAATGACCAAATGTCCAGGCCCTCCTTCTAGCACCAATTTATGTTGGTGTACGTTTTATCATTCACCGAACATTAGAATAAAATGTCAAGGACACTCTACCCTCTCTTGATCAAAATCACTACGTGTGCCAAGATTGCAAAGAAAGACCACACAGTGACTCTAAGGTTTATATGTGTGAACGTGTGACTTTGTGTTGGATAGCTTCCTTGGTTATGTATGCTGAAATACAAGGGGGACTTACGCTTGGCTTGTTCAATTCACAATGAAGGTCTAGACAATGAAGCTCTATCGTTTGAGTCTTGGATCATGGACTTCAAGAAAACTGAAAAGGAGATAAGGGTTTAGAAGTTCTAATCTAGTCCGAAGAATTCAAGAGACGGTATTGACTAGGTGAACCTAATAAACACACTTTGCTTTGCCACGCTAGGGCAACTACACAAAGTGGGTGCAATCTTCAAGGGGTGTGCTAATGATTTTCACGCCATGAATAACTACCATCAAATCGAACAATATTTATCTAGACAGAAGTTAAGCATCCACAAAGTAAGCTCAGACTAACTTTACACAATGAACAAAAAACATCTGTTCATCAAAAGTATGAGCGGAATATTCACCATAAAACAATACTTATCAGATCTTGCATTTGTCTAACATACATGAAATAAAATCTAAACTATGATGAGGGATAAGAACCATGTAAACTCCAAAATAATAGAAGTAATCACCATTGATTTGAACAATGCATTACTTATTACTTCGGTAGTCATAAACAACAATTTGCTTATCTTAAGATGTTTTGCATATCTTAAGATGTTTTGCAACATGCTCCCATGATTTACAAATGAGGGGTGAGCTCAATTTATAGGCTCTTCAGTTACAATTCAATGGCCGGGATTGATTCGAATCAACGACCAAGATTACAAAATGATTACTATTAACTACCTCTTGACCAATGAGAAAATTACATTTGGGGACTGTTGTGACATTTTACACATCGCCCCATTAAAATGGGGACCCCCTCTTTTCGCTTTTGTTTTGCCCGTTCTTCTCTCTGCTTTTAGGGTCGAGTGAGTGGGTTGTCTGTCTGGGCTAAGGCTAAACCTTAGGGGTTTCTTCCGAATGTTTTTCAAGTTGAGTCCAGTCAAATTTTGAAAGTTATTAAGTGTCCTCCCGAGGATTGAGATTGTTGAAATAAGGTAAGTCTGTTAGGAAGTTAGATAGGTCTCAGGTTAGGTCTAGTCAGGGTTTTTGAGGTAAAATCCAAGGTTTTGTCTAAGTGTTAGCATTTTGAAGGTGAAACTATGTATTCTTGCCTAGGTAAATTTTGATCAATTTTGGAGGTGAGATGATGCCTGAAACAGAGAAATCGCCCCTGTCCTTTGCTGGAGGCCCAGGGCGAAATTCATTCTAAGTGTGATTTCTTGTTTTTAAGAGGGCTTGCTAACTGGTTCTCGGCCTCGAAAATGACCTAACTCTGCCTTGTGAAATGTTTGGAGACTTAAATTTTGAATGGATTAGCCAGAAAGGACAAAATCGATCCTGTCCCTCACTCAGGGACCAGAGCGAAAATGTTATTTTTTGCATATTTGTCACTGACTTTCTATTTTGTTTTGTGCAGGGTCTCCAGGAGTGATGATCAAACGTGACTTGATACTTTTGAAGATTTTGAAGGCATGAAAATGGTGAATTTTGAAGATTTAGAGAAGTTCGCTCCTGTCCCTCTCCAAGGGACCAGGGCAAAAAGACTTATTTGAGTCCTTCCTGACCTCGTTTGGTCAAATTGAAACATCAAAGGCATAACAAAGGACGAAATGAATGTGATAGAGCATCCGGACTTGATTAAAAAGAATGAAAGATGAAGCATTTTGGCCTAGAAGGCAAAGTTCGCTCCTGTCCCTCACTGAAGGACCGGAGCTTGATTTTCAAACTTGCACTATTCCTGTAGGATCAAAGTAATTTTATGATTTGAAGAGATCAAGGAGGGCATGTTTTGTCCATCGAATATAATTTGAGTGGTCCACAAAGGAGGAAATCAACCCAAGTGACAATAGGTGCTCCTGTCCCTCACTGAAGGACCATGGCGTTTTTTCAAGATTGTCCTCTTCGTTTGAGATTTTGAGGCAAAACCTGACTTGGATGGGAGGGAAAAATGATGTTTTATGCCTTAGATGCGAATGAAGGTTTAAAGACAAGGAAATATACCTAGAGGGAAAAAGGCGCTCCTGTCCCTCTCCAAGGGTCCAGAGCGATTTTCCAAAAGTGCAAATTTCTTGCAAAAGACAAGGCAAGTTTGTGATTGAAATGAATGGAATAAGGCATGTTTAACCCGTTGAAGATAATTTGGAAGGCTAGCAAAGGACGGATAAGTTTAAAATTGAAAAATCGCTCCTGTCCCTCTCTGAGGGACCAGGGCGAAAAACCTAATAGCTAGCCTTTCTCTCCAAGTTTGGACAAACCTAAGCCAACGCGCAAGTTTGAAAGGATGTTTAAAATGCCTTGAAGTGGAATTGAGATACAAGATTTGCTAATTTTGATGACAATAAAGAAAAGCGCTCCTGTCCCTTGCTGAGGGACCAGGGCGAAATTTCCAAGTATGCCCATTTACCTTACATTTCAAGATGCTATTTTTGTTCCCAAGACTCAAGAGGAAGTGAGGTGTGATGTTCTACGCCTTGAGGGTAATTTGAAGATTGAAGCGATCAAGAATTTGCACAAAAGACTCAAAAGCGCTCCTGTCCCTCACTGAAGGACCAGGGCGATTTTTATAAAATCAACAACTTTCCTCCAAGACTACGCTAAGGCAAAGTTGTGCAAGATGAGAGAGGTCTTCTAAAGCATGGTGAACAAAGGTTTGACTCCAAAACTTGACAATCCTGGGCTAAAAGGCAAAAGTCACTCCTGTCCTTTACTGGAGGACCAGGGCGAAAATCTTTGGAACACCTATTTTGCCTTGCAAAAACGAGTTAGGCATGCATGAAATGAATGAAAGGGATCATTGCTTACCCCATAACGAGAGTTGGCAATTAAAGGATGAAGGATTAAGACCAAAAATGAAAATCGCTCCTGTCCCTCTCCAAGGGTCCAGGGCGAAAAAGTCCTAAAGACACTTCCCTTCTTAAAATCAAGTGAATTAAACTCAAGACTCCAATTGAAAATGCCACTTTAGATGCCTAGATGAAGTTTTGGCGATTAAAAATGAAGAATGCAAGGTTTAAATTGCAAGTTCGCTCCTGTCCCTCTCCAAGGGACCAAGGCGAGGTTATTGGCATTCTTTATTTTTACCTTATTTCAACGTTGATATCCTCCAAATCGCTTTAGATGCCAAAATTACCAACTTCGAAATATTTGGAAAAATTTAAATTAAATTGGCATTTAATAAAAGGCGCATTGGTATTTAATAAATTAATTTTGAGCCTTAGAAAATCGAATTTTTATTATAAAGGCATTTAAAATTAATTTTTGTGAAATTAAAATTAAAATGGAGCGCTTGAGGTATTATTTTTATTTATTTTATCAAGTCGGCCTCTTCTTTTTGCAATTTTATTTATTTTTTAGGCCTATTTTGCCAAGTCGGCCTATGGGAGGTAAAGTAGTGAGCGCCCTATATAATAGGGGTGTTTTGATCAAGTTTAATCAATCATTCACTCATTACTTTAAGTGCGAATTTGGAGATCAAGAGGAAGGTGTGAAAGCTGGTCTAGTTGGAGCAAATTTATCTTAAGTATTGAAGACTAAAGGAGGCGCATTTTGCTAAAGGGAGTTTTAGTCCACATTTTGCCTAGCAAATTCTCCTATTTTGCATCATTTCTTAGAGTTAATTCTCAAGAGGAGGTATGGCGAAATTACCTTGACACCATTATTGAAGATTTGAATTTTGAACAAAATTGCATAGCTAATTAGGAAATGATAACTCAAGATTTATCATGAAGTTTCCTAATTAATATCTTTTATCTTCCTTTTGAATCTTCCTTGCTATTCTCTTAAATATTTTACTCATTATGAAATGTTGTGTAGGTGTCAAGATGGCGACTCCAAAGGCAGGAGCATCTACTAGTCGTCCAGCTCTCATGAAGGAAGATCAGAGGAATGAAGAGTTGGAGACCAAGATTGTGTCAAAGTGGAGCAATATTGGAGATACCAACTTGGGAAACTTCAGTGTCAAGAAGTTTCGAGAGGTCCCTTACATTGGCAAGGCATCACCTGTCGCAAAGAGGATAATTGAAAGTGGCATCATCAAAGAGGTCGGTTTCCCTCCAGCGGTCGAGTGCCATGAGCTGATGATCGAGTGTGCTCGCAATTATGACTCACAATCAAGATCGATCGTATCCAAGGAAGGGAACACTTTGGCGTACCTTTCGGAGGAGGCTATAAGTGAAGCTCTCCATCTTCCAGAGCATAAAGATATGATTTACAAAAGCCTAGAAGGAGTCAGGTCAATGTATGAAGATGATCCAGACACTTGCTTGAGCATTATTAATAAGAATTGGTTACTCAAAAGTCGTCCTCGCCTGAGCAAGATTCCCAACACACCACATAGGATCGACTTCCAGGAGGAGTACAGAGATTTGATAACTTTGCTCAATCGAGTCAGAGGGGCTCCTCAAGCCTTCTACTTTGAGAAGTGGATGTTCTATTTCATCCAAGTGATAGTTCAAGGGAAAGGAACGATTCATTGGGCTAGAATTATTAGCCATTGCCTGGATGTGCAGTTAAGAAGACTAAAGCCTACCAAGTCATTTCACATGAGCTCATATGTCATATATGCCTTGATTAGGTGTTTCGAATATGCAGGACTACCTCACAGAGGAGTGATTGGAAGAGGACCCGGAGAAGTGAGAGTTTGTGACTCTTATGTTCATTTGCATCATCCACCTGGAAGTGACTACAAGTTAGTCAATGATACCTTCACGATGAACATCACTAGGATATTGCAAGGCGGGATTCACAATTGACTATCTCCGGATGCACAAGAACTTGTAAAGAGGTATGGTGCTTGGTTCATCCAGTTTCAAAAGTTTACTTATATCAGAGTTCATGGGTGTCCTTCACCTCCCTATATGTTGCCAAGGTATCCGACAGACAGGATAGTGCTACTTGAGGTGACTAGGCAGTTGGCAGCTTATGCGAAGGCATTTAGACACAGGCATGGAAATGGAATTCCCGTGCCCATCATATTGGGGAATTCAGTTGAGGTATGCCCTAATGCTCTAGCCTTGGATGATGCAGAGAGGGAGTTGGCCTTATATTCATTCACGTTCTTTGCCTTAAGGGAGAATTTTGATCCTTATGGGTATATGGAAGAGACAGCGGGTAGGAAGTACAAGCATGAATTTCAGGTAGAGGACTTTTGGATGAATCTCTCAAATGATTTAGAAGTAAAAAGAAAGATGCATTCCAGATTACCTTTAGATTTCATCAGGAAATGCAAAGTCTACAGAGTGGCAGATCAAGCTCAGGACAGTGGCAGACATCTCCAGTCATCCTATGACAGAGAAGACAAAGCAGTGAAGATAGATTGGAATGAGCCTGAGATTTCAGACTTGAGAGCTTTGATGGCCCCAGTTTTGTCATGTACTCGCAGATGGGTGGATGTACAACATCAAAAGTTAAGAGAACAGAATGTACCAATGACTTTTACTTTGGAGGAAAAACCAGAAGAAGGAGGAGCAAGCGCAAGTGAAGACAATTGTCATCCTAGAGGTGCGAAGAGGAAAGAAAGACCTGAGAAAAGGGAACCCTCCAAGAAGAAGCAAGAGGCCAATTGAGACCGCTCATCAGGCACATCTTCTCGACATGAAAAAAGGACAAGTCAAGTTGAAGGACAAGAGAAGACGGTGCCTGAGGTTGATGAATCTATGGAGTCAATGGTACAGAATGATAAACCTGAAAAAAGGAAGGCACCTCAGCATTTGTCAAGTCGATCGCCCCAAGTCAATGAGCTACATGAAGACAAGAATGATGATGAAGTGACATCTCCTCTCCGAGAAGACGAACCATTACCTAAAGAAATACAAGTTAGAGAGACAAGATCCGCCATCCCGGATTGGTTGAAGGAGAGACTGACGAGGGTGATTGTGATTGAAGATGAGGATGATGTAATTGACTTAGAGAGCCTTATAGGAAATTCTCAAGAAGTAACGGAGAGGAGGAAGGCCACCAAGATGTCCAAGATGATCAGAGATGAGGCAGGATCCAGGAAGTTGCAGATAGCTACACCAATAGTGGACAAGTATGAAGGTGAAATCCTTGCAGATGAATATGACGTAGAAACATTTGAGCTTGGTCCACTCACTGCTGAGCAGGCACTAGATGAGGCAACCGATTCATTTGAAGCACTTAAAGACAAGCTTAAGGAAGAAATGGAAAAGAATAGAAAGCTTGAGAGAGAGGTCGGTGCTTGGAGAGGCTACTTTAGCCATCTCAATCAGCCCTTGGGACGTCAGGATCCAGCAGTGTCTCTTGTGCAAGCACTTCCCCTTGAATCAGTTGGCGAGGCAGAAAGAGTCAAGAGCTTGGTTCAGCTTATGAGCTCTTGGATTGACAAGTCCCACACAGTAGCCGTTGAATTTACAACAAGAATGATGCAAACAATCCATCGAGCTATCCAAGTCCTTGAAATCATCCACAACCTAATGATAACAGTTGCCGCTTTCGCTCACACTAGAGATGTTATCATTCCTGTTCTGCAAGTGATCAGGCAAACACCAAGGAAGATCCTGGCACAAGAAAAGATAATGGATGGAGGAGCTCATAATTTACTTCAGTGGTCAACTCTACTCCAGATGAAAGAGGTTCTTTTCGAGGACATCAGCACCAAATGCAATCAAGTTGAGGGCGTCATCCATCCAATTCAGGACAAGGTGTTTGAGGTGTTGTGTACCATTCTTGGCAGGAGGATCGAAGTTGAGACAGATGTGGACCTTCAAGAGTTGGAAGAAAGAGTCAAAGTCATCTTTTGCAAAAATGAGAATGTCATCACAGATGAGCAACGGGATCTAATGTTCACTACTATGCTCCTGATTGAGAAGATCAAAGAGCTCGAACCTGGATGGGATACGGCTCTCCTCAAAGCCTTTGGTCAGGTTATCCACTTAGAGGAGCGAATGAGGAATCTTCCCGAGATTCCTATTGCTGAGATTGAAGGAATTGTGTCCAGATTCGTTGCATATGCTAAGAAAGAGCATTGGAAAGGGAATAAGGTTCTAGAAGAGAGGTTGTTATAAAATGATGTGGCATCTTAATTATCATTGGTCTATGTTCCCTCGATTTTTGTGCCAATTAAATATTTGGCTATGCATTTAATAATGTTCAACTAAAAAGGGAACTTTTTGTAACAAACCCTAATTAGGGTTTAGGTGTCAGAATCTCAGCCGTTGATCTTCTTTTGATCTGGGCCGTTCATTGTAATCGAGGATGCTATATATACCCTCACTCTTTTTCATTTTGTCATAGTTAGAAATTAGAAGATTAGAGCTTTTGGAGAGAAGAAAGTTATTTTGTAGCAAGATTGAGCATTGAAGAAAGAATTTCAAGCAATTGTTGTCTATTTTGGCTTTGAGATCAATAAAATATTGAAGTTATCTTGTTTTATTGCAATTCTTGTGGCTACTTTCATGGTTGTTTACTTTCTTGAATCATTCTCAATCGAAGTAGTATTTAAGTTTGAAGGACTAAGTGTTGGGCTTGATCTTTGGTGAGATTCACGTTCCAAACCACTAGCTTCTTACTGATTGTAAGGACGCCTTGTGTGGTCAACTGGAGATATCCATATTGCTTGAACCTTCAATCATTATTGAACTATTGATATGTACCTTCATGGTAGTGTCTATAATTCTTGATGGTTTGAAAAATCACTAATCACCTTAGAAGATCGCATCAATTCCAGTAGAGTTGTAATTGCTTGGCAATACTGAAATTGGTAGAATCTTACCAAGTCTAGCCTACATTGAGTCATTCTTAGGGTTAGATTAGAATTCATCTCTTGCAAACCCTATCTTTTGATCTTTTTTGAGAACCTGTTAGTTTTAGGAAAATCCTGTTCCTGCAAACTCGAAAGCATAAGGCCCCTTGAAGAAACAGCATTCACAACGACCACTGGTGCTTATCCACACGTAGAGATCCTACAACGAAGAACCTTGAAGTCACCTTGATTGATCCTTTCTCGCGATATCTTCAGCATTCAGAGACTTTACTCAAGAGAGGATAAGGTACCCTTGGGTATTTTATTCTGTGTTTGATAGTGTACAAGATACACGTCAACAGGGACACTTGTCCTTCTTGCTAAATATGAATCAATAATAAAATAGAAGGTTGTTGCATTGTGGAGTGTGCCTTCTAGAAGCCTCTGTGGATAAGTCAGGTTTGTTGAACCTAGACATGTTGACTTGGAACAATTTGATTGGTTGGAAGATGACGAGGCGCCACCTTAGCATATTGGATGTCCTCTTGCTTGAATTGGATATGATGTTACTCCTTTGAATTTCCTCTTTGAATTCTCCAATTTGTGTCAAGAAATTGTTTAAGTATGAAAATTTGTTTGGAATACTCTTCTTGTCACCATCTGATTCTGATTGGGAGCTTGTCTTTAATTCTTCAGGAGTTGAAATCCTTCAAGAAGTTGCCTTGATTGTTTCAATAGGTCTGGGATTGTAGATGAAATCCTCCAAGAAGTCCAATTTTTTTTCTATATTTTCACCAAGTTCGAGGACTTTTCTTTCTTCCTTGAAATTCTTCCTGGCAAAAAATTCATTTGTGTTTTCCTTGTTGATTCCGCCCCCGCTGTCATCTACAACCTTCAAAATATAGACAAGAAAGAAGTAGGAAAGTGCTGCTTGTCTCAGAAAATTTTGAATCTGTACTTGAAAATTCTTGAAACCTGTTGAAAAACTCTTGAAATCCTCTCCTCTTCTGGTGTCTTGCTCTTCCAAGTTCGAACTTTCACAATAAATGAATGATTTACTATAAGTATAAACTCCAAAGTAGTTTGAATTTTGCATTTGGCAACATAGCTGGTCTTTCCAAATTCGAAATAGTCTTGTTTCTAAATTCTTTTCACTCATCGAACTCAATGAGAAAGTTGCCATTTTTTATTTCAATTGAGTTTAATCTTCTTGGGAAAGTTCTGATTTCAAATCGAGTTTGAGTTTAGTTCTAAGAGAAAGTTTCTGTTTTCATTCCCAGTTGAGATTATGGATCGAACGATTTCTTCTCTCTTCCAAATTTTGAAACTGTCTAAAATGAATCTCTTTGCTCTTTGTTCAAACTTAGGCATTTTCATTCTTGGCAGCTGGGTGGGCTTCATAAGAAACTTTCTCTTGCTGGGCGGACTTCATCAAAATCTTTCCCTTGCTGTTCAGACTTCATCAAAATCTTTCCTTATTGGTCAGTGGACTTAACATATTTCCTTCTAGGCTGAGTGGACTTCACAAAATCTTTTCCTTATTTGCTGACTTGATAAAAAATGTCTCTTTCATGTGTGGCGGACTTAGTGAAATGTTTGCCTCATTGCTAAATAAATCTTTCCAAGTCTGGGCGGACTTTAGCCCTTTCTGTCTTTAGTGAAATCTAACAAACACATGCCTTCCTTAGGCAGACTTGGCAACAAACTTTCCCAACTAGCTGGTGGACTTGAGCAAAACTCTTCCTCATGAGGGCGAACTTCAACATTTCTTTTCCTAAGGCAAGGCAGAGTTTGAACAATATTTTCCACACTTTGGGTGGACTTGACCCATTTCCTTCCCAAAAGGAGGGCGGAGTTCAAGACTTTCATGCCATTTTATCTTGCTTGGGCAGACTTGGCCAACCTCATGCCATTGCCTACCTTGGTGGACTTGTCTTTTTTACCTTGTGCGGAGTTGGTGATTGTCATGCCAAAAGAAGGGCAGACTTTGAGTGTTTCCAGCCATGGCGGACTTGGCACTTACCTTGCCATCTCACCTTTGGCATCGTGGACTTTAAATTTAGCAAGACGTAGTCTTCTTCCATTGTTATCTCCATTTGAATTTGTCTTTGGCACAGACACTTAACCAAATTTTGAAATTTTATTTTCCAAGGTATCAACACTTAGCCAATTTTCTGAATTTTTCCTTGGCGGACTTTGCACTTGTGTTGGATGTTTGTCCAATGGAGGGCGGACTTCATGATGGCTTGGACGTTGGAAACTCCTACCTTGATTGGATTTTCTCATAGGTTAGACATTGGACATGGCCAACTCTATTGATGGCAAACTTTGAACTGGCCTGAGGCATGGTCCTCTCTATTGTCATGAACTTGGATGCATTTTCTCGCTCAACAATTCATGTTTGTCTGGAACATCTGGATCAACACCCTGATCTGGAGATTTTTCCTTGGTTTTTACACTTGGAGACACAAATTTTTGATTCTGAAAATAGGAACACTGTTGCCATGACTCGAGGGACCCAATCCTAAGTAAACTTTCAAAAAAGATGAAAGAAGCAAAAAAGCAAAAAAGCAAAAAGCAGGCCAAAAAAGATGCTTTCTGGATTGGTCCCCAAATGCCAAAAATAAAAAAAGCAAAAAAGCAAAAAAGCAGAATCCCCCAAAAATAGGAAGGTGTTTGAATTGACCCTAAGCAATTGCGATCTTTGTCCTTTGGGCCTTCTGAGTGCTTTGGTGGTGTACAAACATTGATCGGGGCATGATTTCTCTATTTGGCTTGGATGACCACTCTAAAACCGCTAACTCCTCATTGCAAAAAGACTGGTGATTAGCAGCTGTGATGCCAAGGCAAAATCCTAAAAAGCAAAAATAGGGGGTCCCCATTTGCATTGGGGCGACCTGTGAAAAGGTCACAACAAGCCTATACCCTCAAGGCTTATGGGTTGCTGATACCCACCCTATCTTGGGACTTAACCTATTGCTTGGATTTAGACTGCCCCTCTTTGGAACATCTCATCTCCATCTTCTTAAATACTGATAATAGCATGATTTAGACTATAAGTATACTGACTTCTCATGTATTATGAATATATATGAAATTATGTATGACTGTCATACATATTGCAGTCCATATTAATTAAATTCTGCGTAAGAACATTATCAGGCTGCATATATTAAGCACATCCCTTGCATACCACAATGAACAAAGATGGTACCGCCTGTAACTTAATAACAGTTTTGATCTGATCGATGGTGAGTATTAATATTTTATATATTATGAGTCTTAATACCATACACGCCTTCTGGGAGTGGTCAGTTTATTGTATAAATATCTCTCCACTGGGATGAGAGGTCATGTCCTTTCATAATGTCACAGCCTCAAAAGACGTCCCTTCAACAATGGACACACTTCTTTGTTAATTGCACCCATACACTTAATCGATGTCTTCTCATTTCCATTAACCATTTGTTTATTAATCGCTGCAATTATTAGAGCCTTAATTACTTATCGTGATCACTTGGTCAATTTCAATCGCTGCTCCCCATAAGTTATCCTTTTCAATGATAGTGATCTGTTTTTTTAATGTCTTATTAATATTTGTTAATGTTCGCTATAATCGATCAGGTATGAATTCTTTCCATATGTTTAAGGAAGAAACAATCATCAATGCGTAAAGTAATTAATTATTATTATCAATCAAGATATCAAATATTATTATTAATCAAGTATTACTGATACGGGGATATGATAGACACCAAGTATTACTTTTTAGTTATTATATCTTCTAATCCTAAACACAGCTTTTCTTGCCCCTTTTATACATGTATTAGTAATTAATTGTTGCAAAGGCAGACAGATCTGACGTGCGTCAGATCTAGTTTGCCACTACTATTACTTTATGATACAATTAATCCAATTTACCTTACAAATGGTTGGTTTAAAAGAAATATTAAATACTACTGTTGTCAGGTTGTGATATTGTTGTGACGTATTCACACATCGGCCCATTGCAAATGGGGACCTACTTTTTGGCTTTCTGGGGTTTGTTTCTAGGTCTTTTAGGGTTTTGTCTATTAGCCTTTGCATGCTGAGTGTTGCCAGAGGGATCACTAAGAGAGCAGGCTCTGTTTTAGCTAAAAGTGAGTCAGTGGATGCTCTAGGTTAGGGTTTCTTTGAAAGTCTCCCTTAGGCCTAGTTTTTCTCTTGTTGCTAATTGTGTCTTGTTTGAGTTTGAGGAGGTCAATGAAGCTTGGTGAGTGAATATCCTCTTTGAAGGTCTGAGTTAGGTCAAGTTGGTGAGTGATGAAGTTTGGAATGTCATCCTGATCTTCAAATGTCCTGAAATTTGGTTGTCTGGAATGTCATCCTGATCCTGAAATTTGACTAAGTCTGGAAAATTGAAGAATCCTCCAAAAACTAGATTTTGCATTATAACTCCTGGAGGTCCCAAACCACTCTCAAACATCCTGACAGTATATATGGAATATAACTTGAAGTATATATCACTTATACTTAAATGTTATATTCCATATATGAATCCTGACGGAGAGAACAAAATGTCAAATTTCGCTCCTGACCCTTCCAAAGGGTCCAAAGCGAATTTCAATTTCGCTCCTGACCCTTCCAGAGGGTCTAGAGCGAATTCCTTTATAGGACATTCTACTTTGATCCAAACTTAGAACTAACTCATTCCCAGACATTATTGAGGGCAAAACACTTATTTGGAGTGAAGAAATGTGAGAGATGAAGTGAAGATTTGAGCCTAAAAGAAATTTCGCTCCTGACCCTTCCAAAGGGTCCATAGCGAAATTCTTAGAAGACACCCTTTTTCCTCCTTGTTTGCACTGAAAGCCTTGTTCCTTAGTCATGGTGGGGGTAGATGGATATGTTCTTGCCTTAGGGAGTGATTAAAAGTGAAGGAGTGAAGGATTTTAGCCTAAAATAGAAATTTCGCTCCTGAACCTTCCAAAGGGTCCAGAGCGAAATTCTTCATAAGCCTCATTTGCTTCCTTGCTTAGACTACCAACCTTGTTCCTTGGGCGTATTTGGAAGGGAAATGATGTTTCTTTTCCTTTCCAAGTGATAGAATGTGAAGGAGTGAAGGATTTTTGACCAAGACAAGAATTTCGCTCCTGACTCTTCCAAAGGGTCCAGAGCGAAATTCATATTTCCTCTATTTTGCTCTTTAACTTGACCAAGTTTGGAACTTCTAAGGCATGGTTTGGAAGACTTGGATGCATATTTACCTTGGAGAGGAGGTTTGAGGCGATGAAATGATGGAAATCAACCTGGAAGGAGAATTTCGCTCCTAACCCTTCCAAAGGGTCCAGAGTGAAATCCTCCATTTGACCTTCTTTTTTTGCCTTAGGCCCTAGAGTGACCTTTTCTGGAGCTATTTTTATAGCGAGTTGCCTTGATTAGGATGAAAGGAAGTTAAAATTGATTGCATTTGAGGAAGAATTGGATGAATGAAGTGCAAAATCAACCTGGAAAGAGGATTTCACTCCTGACCCTTCCAAAGGGTCTAGAGCGAAAATCCTTATAGCTCTTATTTTCTTCCTTGTTTTGGCTAGGCGTTGGCATGTTGGAGGGTGGATTGGTATGTTCTTGCCTTGAGAGGTAGTTGGACGCTTCGAAAGATGAAGATTTTGCCTAAAACATGAATTTCGCTCCTGACCCTTCCAAAGGGTCCAGAGCGAAATTCTTTATTAACCTTATTTGCTTCCGTTCTTGGGCTTCAAACCTTGTTCCTTGGGTGAAGAGTGATGGAATTTTACCTTGCAAATAAGATTGGGATTGAAAAGATGAAGAGTCAAGTCTAGAATGAGAAATTCGCTCCTGACCCTTCCAAAGGGTCCAGAGCGAAATTTCACAAAACCACTCTTTTCCCTCAATTTTATGCCAAGTCTAGGGTGGTTCAAGGTGAATTAGGATTGAAAGTGTCCTTAGGTGTGACTTTGACTTGCTAGTGATTATCAAATTTGAAGGAATTGAGCCAAATCATGAATTTCGCTCCTGACCCTTCCAAAGGGTCCAAAGCGAAATTCCTAAAATCACCTATTTTCCCTTCAAAGCAAGTCAAATCCTTGGTTTTTATGGCTTGGATGGGTGTGAAGTGGCGTGACCTTGCCTTTGAAGGTGGATGGAAGTGAGAAGAATGAAAGAATAAGCTCATTTTTTAATGAATTTCGCTCCTGACCCTTCCAAAGGGTCCAGAGCGAAATTCCTTAAAACTACCTTTTCCTTTCATTTTTATGCCAAGCTAAGCCTAGACCAAGGTGGGAGAAGTTGGGAGATGCCCCTAGGATTTCCCTTGAATGGATTGTCGCCTCCAAAAATGAAGATTTTAAGCTTGGACAAGGATTTCACTCCTGGCCCTTCCAAAGGGTCCAGGGCAAAATCCTAAATAGGTCCTGTCCCTGGCCATGGTTTTTGGCGAAATTCTCCTTATTAGCCATTTTTGAGGCCAAGTAAGTGTTGTCAAGTTGAGAGAAGGATTCAAATGGAGAATCAAGTAATAACAAAGTAAAAGAGATGGAGTTGAGTGAGGGAAAACAAGCAAAGAGAGAAATTCGCTCCTGACCCTTCCAAGGGGTCCAGAGCGAAATTCTCCAAATCAACCATTTTCTCCTTGAGTGAAGCCAAATCATTGATTCCTATGGCATGGTTGAAGGTGGAGTGAGGTATTCTTGCCTTGTTAGGTGAATTGAAGTGAAGGAAGTCAAGAAATAAGTCTAAAGCTTGAATTTCGCTCCTGACCCTTCCAAGGGGTCCAGAGCGAAATTCTTAATTTCGTCTAACTGGCCCATAACCAAGGTCGGGACATGGAACCCTAGGCTTTGGAGAAGAGAAAACTAAGCATATGCTTGCCTTGGGAGGAATTTTGGAGTAAAGGAGTGATATAATTGTCCTGGAATGCAAATTTCGCTCCTGACCCTTCCAAAGGGTCTAGGGCGAAATCCCTTATAGGTCCTGTCCTTGGCCAAGGTCCAGAGCGAAATTTTATGGGGCCTGTCCCTGGGAAGGATCTCAAGCGAACTTAATTTTGATAACTCTTGTTGATGTTTTAAGGTAGAAAATGCTATGTTGAATGAATTCATTATGTGTCCTTAATCACCTTTTGGTTGGTTTTGCAGATGGAAGAAGACCATGCTATGGCAAGGACAACCTCCTCCAGTCCATGATCATCGAGGATGTTCCACAGGCAAAAGGGGAAGACTCAAGGTGCTTTGAGGCATTGGATGACTAGGAGTGTTCAAGGAGTTCAAGTTAGCCTCAAGACCTCATTCTACCACAAGATAACAAAGAAAGGCTTTGCCAACACTTCAAGGCAAGGTGTACTTCCGGAGAAGGACGACTTGACAGTTAGGAAACCTCATCAGACACATGGGAGTCAAAGAAACATCAAGCACATTAAAGACAAAGGAGGATCAACCAAGGTCAATACAAGGGTACGTTGAAGAAGCAGATAATTTCAGAAGAGTTAATCAAAGTTAACTTTTAAACATCATCAAATTGAATATTAAAAGAGGAACAAGCAAGTACTAGACAAGGTGGCATCCCAGTCATCATTCCTCCAGTCAGATTGGTCCACCTCAGCATGACCAGATTCAATGTACCTAATTTACTGGAGGTGACACAAACTTTGATGTACCTACCCTTGCTTCCTATTGGTCCTCACCCTTGGAATGTAATTTTCTAATTGGCTAAGGAAGTTTGTTGTAACAAACCCTAATTAGGGTTTCTATCTTGTAATCCTAGCCATTGATTCTAAGTCAATCAGAGCTGTCTGTTTGTAAAGGGTTCTCTATATAAAGCCTTGGCTCCTCATTTGTAAAGGTTAATGGTTGGTTAATAGATAATAGTCAGAGATTGATAGAGAATAGATAGTAGAATAGAAAATAGAATAGCAATTAGAGTAGATTAGGAAGAGAAGGCAAGAAATTGTTGCCTTGATTGTTAACGAACCCCCTTTTCATTGAAGATATGGTGAAATGTGTCGTTTCTTTGCAATATGCATGGTCTCTTGTGGAATCTTCATTGTAGATGATAAATGATTAGATTGAATGAAAGAAGTTATTGAATGCACTCGCATGGAATCCCCCTAGTCCAAACCATTAGCCTCTTGCTGACTGTAAGTGCGCCTTGCATGGTCAACTGGCATAGAATGAGCTTAATCTCAAGTTGTTACACGTCTATTGTTCATGCATTAACTTGAATGATGATCAGTATCTGATGGTATCTGATTTGAATATATTTGAAGCATCCCTTAGAAGATGGCACTAAGTTGGTGTGGAATTGTTCAACCTAATGGTGAGACCCAGCCCAGTAGGATTCCACCTAGTCGTTCATCCATCTTCTTGCATTCTAGGTCTTAGAGTAGACTCTCTAAACTCTGTACCTTTTGCCATTTCTTTATCTTCCAACCAGTAGATAGGACTTGAGTTCCAGTAGATCAGATGCTCAGGTAGTCAAATGTAAGTCCCCTTGTGATTCCAGCAAAATCACATCATATCGCAAGAGCTTATCCACGAGTAGAGAACCTACATAACAGAACCTTGGAGTTTCTCTGATTGATCCTTCTGCGATATCTTCAGCATTCAAGAACTTTATTCAAGACAGGATAAGATACCTCTGGGTATTTTATTCTGTGTTTGGTCGTGTACAAAAGACACATCTAGAGATATACATTATCACCTTAGGATGCATATGGTTTTGTTTTATTAATCTAATTTATTAATACAAAATTGGGGCATGACAAAGAGTAGAGGGTATATATAGAGAGAAGGGGATGCAGGTTGGCTAGTTTAGGAAATTAAGATGGGGTAAAATCAGAATTGGTTCTATATTCAAAGAGGGCTGGTGTAGATCAATTATGATGCAGGTCATAACATGGAATCCTACAAAATCCTCCAATGGCATCCTCTCCTTGCCACTAAGCAATCACTCACAAAATTATGAGTTACACTGCTATCTACCAAGTATGTCACTTGCTGTCCATTAACATCTCCTCTTACTCTAAATGGTTGATACTTGGGAGTACTTGGAAGTAAAGCTGTAGCAGCATGTGCTAAGGCTGTAGTATCTTGCTCTTCATTGTCACTCTCTGAAGTATCATCAATTGTGTCATCATCATCACATGTAACTTCAATATAATGCAATATACCTTTACCAAGGCATCTGTGACCGAGCTCCCATGGCTCTTTACAAGTGAAACACAACTTTTTCTTTCACAACTAATTCGTGTTTTCAAAATCTAGCTTCTTATCATCTTCCTTATTTGGCTCAGATGGAACTTTTGACTCCTCATGAGATGACATGTTTTTTTGACATTGGTATCCTCATGATGGTGCTTACTGTTAGAAGTAGCAAGCTTCATGTGGCATGCTCACTTAATGGAAATTGTAAGATTAGGAGGGTCAAAGGCTTTTACCCAACCATGAAGTGGCTCAATCAACCCTTCCACAAAAAGTACAACCAATCTATAATCTGAAATGTCGGTGACCATAATTGAAAGCTTCTGAAATTCAGACACATATGCATCCACCAAACTTGCTTCAAATTAGCCAACTTATGAAAATGCAATTCGTGATCTTTCTTGTCAAACTTGTTAACCAATCATTGTGTGAAGTCAGCATATGTAGTGATGTGAGCATGTCCCAAGTTGACCAATCCATGGTACCACCACTCATGTTGTTCGTCATCCAAGTGAAGAGTAGTCTACTTGATTTCTATGATTGTTCCATTGGATCTTGCTGAAAGTATGTATGCAACTTCTGCACCCATGCACGAACAGTGCATCGGCAAGATCCATCAAAGTTTGGAACGGACAACTTGCCCACCTTCTGCTACAAATCTTCCTATTGCGTTGGCCTCTCTCATTCCTAGGCTTGTGCTTGTATTTGATGGTGCAAAATGTCTGCTAAAGACATTGCTGCATGAAATTCATCACAATTGCTTCATATCCCTTCGATAGTCTTCAAAGGTCTCACCTCCTTGCTCCTGCGTTGCTCCTCTAGGTGGTTCTGCCAAAAATGTGGGATTAATGCAGTGTTCCACGGGGACGCGTCCCCCCCTTTTTGGGTGTGTCCCCCCGTCAGAGACGTCTCGGGGACGGGGGGACGGGGACGCGACGTCCCCTGCCGTCCCGCCACCGCCGCCCAAACGCCGCCGGGACGTGGAGACGTCCCCGCGTCTCCGCGTCTCCCAGGGAGACGTGGAGACGTCTGGGCGTCTCCCCATCCCTCAAGAGACGTCCAGGCGTCTCTCGAGGGACGGGGAGACGCCCAGGCGTCTCCCGCGTTCCCACGCGAAAAAAGACAGTTTTTTTATTTTTTTAAGTTTTTTTAAAACATGTGCCTTTTGGGGGGGGTTAAGGGGTAACCCTAATTGGACGTGGGCCCCACCCTACCCCCCAAAACAACACAAAAGCATGTTTATTTTGGATTTCACTCTCATTTTGGAAAACTGATTTTTTTTCCAGCAACTTGAAGAGGAGGAAATACTTGAAGAAGATTGATTGAAGGGGTGAGAAAAGTGACTGCAAGCGTGATAGGAGCTAGAAGAAGCAAGAAGAAGAGGAAGAAGAAGATTCTTCTACATTTTGGAGAGATTTTTCAAGCACAAGGTAGGGTTTTTCAACTTCTTCTTGTTTTTTTTTTGTTTTACTTTCTGATTTTCATTGTTCTATGTCATTTTTGGTTTTTTTTTCCCTATTCATCTCAAGACTCAAAATGAGATTTGATGTTGAATCTTGAGGGCCCTCAAGATTCAACATCAAATCTCATTTTGAGATGAGCCCTCAAGATTCAACATCAAATCTCATTTTGAGATGAGTAGGAAAAAAATTTAAAAATATATTGTTAAACAAGGCTGATTTTATTTTTATTTTTATTTTGTGAAATGCAGTGTCAATTTCACAATGAGCTCCCAAGGCACGAGTGAAGATGACATGGAAATCCATTCTCATAGTGAAAATGATTCAGAATATGAACCTGAAAATGAGGGGGGTGACCATGGGGCTGATCCTGGAGCCCAATCTAGTTCTATGGCAAGTGCACCAGCTAGTACAGGTTGCCCTTCAGAGTTGTTGGCACCATATGCTAGGGGTCATTTTGATCCTAAGTCTCCTCTAAAACAGTTTGCTTCACAAATATCAGTACAAGGCATTGCATCACATTCAAGTGGGGGAACAAGGAAGTGGAAGTGCAATATTTGTGACAGAGAATGGTTCGGTAGCATTAGCAGGGTGAATGCACACTTTCTGTTTTGGAGAGGAAAAGGCGTGAAACATTGTAAGTTTTTGGAGGAACCCAAAAATATATAGTACAGAATTGAGTTTAACAGGCTTTTGGGGGTTCCAGATGACACAAATATTTCAATGCCTACTACTTTGTCTGCTAGGGCATCACTTCACGACAACTAGAATGTGCCAGTGCCACATACTTCTCATGGGAGGAATGATGTTTGGATCTCCATCTACTTCCACTTCTACTGCTGCCAGGGCTGGGAAACGTAGGTTGCATACACCACAGAGCAACCCCATTGCTGATATGTTTAATGTGCAGCTGAGAGATGAGATAGATGAATCCATTGGCAATTTCTTCTTTGCCAATGGCATTCCATTTCATGTTACACGGTCTCCTTATTATAGGAAGATGATGGATATGGTGGCCAAGGGAGGACCATCTTATGTGCCACCAGGGGAGACGAAAATGAGGACCTCGATCTTGGATAAAAGCTATTCCAAGATCAATATTTTGATGGAGAAGATGAAGGCATGTTGGGCGGCATCGGGGTGCAGCATAGTTATGGATGGGTGGACGAACATTAGCCATCGTCCACTCATCAACGTCATGGTCACATGTGCAGAGGGCCCATACTTCCTTAGAGCAGTTGATTGTACAGGGCATCGTAAAGATGCTGATTTCTAGTTTCAGGTCCTCAGGGAAGCTATTGAGGAGGTTGGGCCACAAAATGTGGTCCAAGTAGTGACAGATGCAGCCTATGTGTGTAGAGTAGCAGGGAGACTCGTTGAGGCAGCCTATAGACACATTTGGTGGACCCCATGTTGTGTGCATGCCATGAACAATGCACTCAAGGACATGGGGAAGATTGACTGGATTAGAGGAGTGGTCACCGATGCGAGAGATGTGCAAATGTTTATCTGCAACCACCACACTTCACATGCACTCTTCAGGACCTTCGCGAAGAAGGAGTTCTTGAAACCAGTTGAGACTAGATATGCATCCTATTTCATTCTCTTGGAGAGAATGATTGAGTTGCAAGAGGCATTGCAACTCATGGTTATGACTAATGAGTGGAATAGGTGGGCTGAGGCCAAGACAGAGCAGGGGAGAAGGGTGAAGGAGATAGTGAAGAGTGATGTGTTTTGGACTGATGCGAAATACATTGTCTCCATCATTTCTCCAGTATTCCAGGTGATCAGATATGGGGATGGGGATGCACCTAACCTTGGAGAGGTGTATGAGTGCATTGACTCTATGCTTTACCAGATGAGGGCTGCTATGCGAGTGAAGGACCCCTCTCTAGCATTCTACAATGAGCAAATCCGGCCTATCATTCAGAGTAGATGGGACAAGTTGAACACTCCTTTGCATATGGCTGCCTTTGCCTTGAATCCTAAGTGGTACAAGGCTAGACCGGGTAGAATGACACCGATTGAGGATGATGAGGTGAAGGCGGGTTTCTTTAGGTGCATAGAGAAGATGTTTGATTCCAGAGATGCCGGCACAATGCGCACTGAGTGGGGAAGATTTGCCACTCTTAGAAGTTATTCAGATGCGGCAAAGATGGATATAGACACTATGGCACAGGAGGACCCACTTTTGTGGTGGACTTGTCATGGCCCGAAATCTTTGACCACCACTCTAGCCATCCGTCTGCTATCCTAGGTTTCCAGTTCTTCAGCTGCTGAGAGGAACTGGTCTACATATAGCTTCATCCACTCTCTTAAGAGGAACAGACTTACCTCTAAGAGAGCAGAGAAGCTTGTGGCTGTACACAGTGCTTTGCGTCTCATTGACTGCAAGACACTTGTGTACAAGGAGAGTCCAGTGGCACGATGGGATGTAGAGCCAGAGGAGCCTTCACAGATTGATGAGGATGATCCTACCACTTCAGATGCAGGGCTAGTTGGTGTGAGCTTGAGGGACCTTGATCCTCAGGAGTCCAGCAGTTCCAGTGAGGAGGAGTTCGCAGATGATTAGAGGCCTCTATTAGCTACAGTTTGAGTTTTCACTTTTCAGTTTTGTCATTTTGTATTTGACTCGTCTCTTTTGTAATGCTATTGCTACACGTATTTGTATTTGGCTACTCATTGTAATGATGAATCATGTAATCATCTTTATTGTTATAGACTTTGCAATGGCATCAGATATTCATATTTTTCGTTTTCCTTTTTCAATATTCATATGATAGAAATGAGAAATCTCCAATTTGACAATTTTATTTGTCAAATTTTATTTACTTTTAGCAATTAGTTACGTATCACTAATCTAAGTAATCTTGGTATTTCCTATAGTTTCATTTGAAATCTAATTCTTATACTGTTATATTGTTATACATCTTTTCAAAACTAGTTTTTCAAGTACTATATGTATATATATGAGCACCACCACCCCGCCACCCCCCCCGCCGCTGTCCCCCCGCCGTCCCCCCGCCGTCCCCAAATTTAGGCCCTTGGTCCCCCCGTCCCGGAAACGTGTCCCCCTCGTCCCCCCGTCCCCAACGCCCGTGGAACACTGGATTAATGGTCTAGTAGTTGTTCTACTTGCTGTCCAGGAAGTTTGACTTCCTTCTCCTTGCTCATTTTGGCCACTCATTCACTGCTTACTTTAGCTATTTGTTCGCTGCTCACTTTGCCTCCTTCGGTTATTGTTGTTCATAGATTCTGCCAACTGAGTCAGAGCTTCAACTAATTGTTGCTGTCCTCTTGCTAAATCACTTAGCATTGCCAAAAGACTTGGATTTGTTTGTGGATGCTTGTCACCCATTTCACCTTCTGAATCAAAATTGGATTGTGCTTGTGCTCGTTATCTTCTTCTTTGATAGGTGATGTATGTAGCCTTTTCCTAACTCATAAATGCTTAACCCAACAGACTGGCAGGGTCAAAGCTTTGATATCACTGTGATGATCCTTACTAATTTCTTCTAGAAATTTGCAATTTCTTCTAGAAATTTGCAATATATTCCCAAGAATTTTCACAAATAGTTGACAAGAAACAAAATAATTGAGTTTCAATGATTCTTGCAAACAGGAATGATTAAGTTTTCTAATAGCATCATAATTAATATCAAAAACTCTTGAGCAATAGCAGGATTTCATATAGCAGATTTGAAAAGATTTCATTTCAATTAATCAATGCAACATTCAGCCAACTTAGAAATTACATACTCTAGATTTACATGCAGGGCAGTATGAATAAAATTTGTCTAACCTCTCATTTGTATTAAGATTATATTTCCTAAGTTAATAGTTAATTATTAATGCTCAATCGTGTAATATATTGTATTCTAGAAACTTTCTATTTTGTAAATCTTTGTGATCTATTTATTGAGTGTTCTTGCTCATTTTTAATACAACAACTTATTTTTACCAATTATGTTTCCGTAATATGTTATCAAAGTCCCGAATGAATTTTTTTAGATTTTAAAAAAAAAATTAATATATTTTTTCTTCCCGTGTGTGACCTGCAATCTGTGCATCGAGGGTTCTTTGTCTTGCAACCTGTGTTGTCTTTGCGCGACTTCCCGCGACCCTCTTGTTCCTGTGTGCGACATGTCTTTTCGCGTCTTGTTTCTTTGCAGGCGGGTGTTTTCTGTGATTTTTGTTTTCTATCTAACGACAACGTCTGCAAGTTCATTTTCAGATGGATTTTTGTGCAAATCTTTGCACGTTTTTCCAAAAAAAAATTGTGACGCGTTATCGCGGATTCCGTCTCCTTGTGCGACGATGTTGCTGTGTGTGACCACCCTCTGTCTGCCTGCAACTTGTGATGGATTTTTCCTTTTTGCGCACGACGCGATTTCGGTAGCGGCTCTAACAAAATGCCCGCACGACCTAGTTCATATTCGTGGTCTACACGATATTTTGTGCCCTCCTCTTTCCGCGACCTACGTGTTCGGATCGGCCTCTGTGTGACCTACGGGATTTATTTTTCTACAACCTGCAGTTTTTGCCTAGGGTTTCTGCATTTTCGGCTGGGGTTTAACCCTTCGTTTCAAGTCAAATTTTTTTTTCAATTACAGATTCCTTCTGGGTTTTTCGAGATCTGAACTAGGATGTTGTCCATTTTTCTAGGTGCATTGTTTTCCGTGCCTCAATTTTGAGCCGTCGGATCTGCATTATGATTTCAGATTCCTTGTGGGTTTTTTGAGAGTTCTTCTGGGTCTTCGTCGTATTTTTCTGGGTGAAGTGGAATTTTTTTCTCAACATCTGTGCCAGCCGTACTTCAAATTTTTTGAAGTCTGTATTTGATTCTGCCTTTATTTCAGACTCATGGATTTCAGATTTTCTCAAATTTTCGTGCATTGAGAAACGTGCATAATGGCATCATTGACCAACTTGATGTTGGAAGGCAGTCAACGATTCAACGGCAAAAATTATAACACCTAGAAGTAGTGCATGCTGACTATTTTTGAATATCGCCGCCTAGATGATTTGTTTTGGGAAAAGAATCTCGTCCTTCCGTAGCAAGAGTAGATCATGACAAATTTGATGACCGCAATAGGGAAGCTGTTATGCTTCTCAAGCTCTCTGTCACAGATGACCAGTTACCTTAGATTCCTTCTGGCAAGTCAGCCTTAGAAATTTGGAAGCATCTAAAGGAGTTGCATGAGACATCCGACTAAAGCTGAGCATTCTTTTTGAAGAACCAGTTGTTCTCCATCATGATGGATGAATGCATGTCCTTACAGGAGCATCTCACGAAGATTAAGGACATTCGAGTGTTGAAATGGTTAGCTAGTTCGGATCATATTTTAATGTTGCCTTGTGGCAATTAAAATATTATCTTATTGAAATAAGGTTAAGCGATTTATGTCTAATAGGGCTGGGCCTAAATGTAACGTGTGGATTAAGCAATTTATGTTTATAGGGCTGGGCCCAAATGTAACGTGTGGTTAAGCATTTCATAGGGCTGGGCCCCAAACAGGAAATGTGTCACAAGTTGCAAGTTATGTAGGCCCCAAATTGGGTGCCAAAGTGCAAAGTGAAATATGTAAAATAAAGGGAATTGGTTAAGGCCGACTTCGAAGACTTGAGCATGAATATTGTATATAAACAAGATTCATTCTACACAACAATCATCCTTATCAAGTGTGATCAGCCTTATGCAAGAATAGTCAACGAGTTTGGCATGTTAGAGAGCGAATCCTTAGGACAACTTGCTGGGCAAGGTGGTGTGCTATACTTCAGCGATCTCCCTCTTCAAGTGGTGTCGATATTCTGCTCTCTTTGAAGACATACTACAGCTGCATATTCTAGGTTCAGTCTGCCCTAGATTGGCACTCAATCAGATAAGTAATCTGATTCATGTAATCTGCTTATAAATAAGGAACTGATCTGAATCTTTGATGTGTTTTTTTTCCTCCAAGAGGGAGGTTTTCCCAGGGTACTTGTGTCTTGTGTTGTGTGCTTTTATTATTATTTCTGCTTATTCTCAGTCTGTTTATAATTTAAGTAACTAGATTAACATCTGATTGCCTAAAATCAACATGGTATCAGAGCCAAGTTCGAATTAAGGGTAATCAGATTGATTGTGGTTGTTCCTCCTCCTTCCATTTCTGCTCTTATTACTTCATTCGAAATGTTGGACTGTCTCAGGGTTGAAGATAGATTGGATGGTGCATCCAACTTCACGTCATGGAGATTCCGAATCCTGCTTGCATTAAATGGAAGTGATCTTGCAAACTTTGTGGAGAGATCTTCCATTGAACCTGAGGCAGAAGAGGAAAAGACTTCATGGAGGAAGAAAGATTTTCAAGCTTAGAGAATGCTGGTTGACTCCGTGAAGGATCATATTGTACCTATCATCTCCAAGCTGAAGACTGCCAGCGAAATGTTCAAGACATTGGAAGAGATGTACGAAATCAACAACACTAGCCGTGCCCTAGCTTTGAAGCAGCAACTTCATCACATCAAGATGATGAAAGGTGAATCCGTCATAGCATACTTCATGAGGATTTCTGATTTGAGAGATCAACTCTCATCCATTGGGAAGGTTGTTGATGACAGTGAATTGACCATGCTTGCCCTCAATGGTCTTTCGACATCTTGGGAGTCTTACATTCAAGGAATCAGTGCAAAATTAGATCTTTCCAAGTTTGATCGTTTGTGAGCAGATTGCATACAAGAAGAGTCACGATTGATAGCAAGAGGAATTGAGCGTGATCATTATGATGTAGACAATCAAGTCCTTGCTTCGCATATGGTTAAAGGCAAAGGAAGGAAGTGGGATAGAGACAGAGATTCAGATGCTGCCCCTAAGAAAAGGAAGGACTTATCTCACATCCAGTGCTTTAAGTGTGACAAGTATGGTCATTTTTCACGGGATTGCAAATACAGGTCCACTCCTATTGCTTCCTTTGCAGAAGTTGGCATAGGGACATCTCAGGAGGAGCAAAGGTCAAATGAAGACTTCCTTTTCTAAAAGGAGGAAATGTTAGAGGGAGCTTGACATCATTAGCTTTAGAGGGAGCTTGTCAAGCTCAGAGGGAGCCAGTTTCTTTCAGCTTCAGAGGAAGCCTCATCTTTTGTGTAATAGTTTTTTTTTCGTTCCACCCTCTGCGAGTAGGTATGGTGGATCCACCCTTTGCGAGTAGGCATGGTGGTCCCACCCTCTGCGAGTAGGTATGGTGGGCATCATTGAAGAAATTCCACCCTCTGCGAGTAGGCATGGTGGTCCCACCCTCTGCGAGTAGGTATGGTGGGTATCATGGAAGAAATTCCATGATGAGTTCATTCACCCTCTGGGAGTAGCTATGGTGAATGTATCATTTGTTTCATCCATGGGAGTAGCCATGGTGGTAGCCACTTTGAGACTTGATTATTCATAGAGTTCTCTCTAGCTAAGAGGGAGTGTTGAAATGGTTAGCTAGTTCGGATCATATTTTAGTGTTGCCTTGTGGCAATTAAAATATTATCTTATTGTAATAAGGTTAAGCGATTTATGCCTAATAGGGCTGGGCCTAAATGTAACGTGTGGATTAAGCAATTTATGTTTATAGGGTTTGGCCCAAATGTAACGTGTGGTTAAGCATTTCATAGGGCTGGGCCCCAAACAGGAAACGTGTCACAAGTTGCAAGTTATGTAGGCCCCAAATTGGGTGTGAAAGTGCAAAGTGAAATATGTAAAATAAAGGGAATTGGTTAAGGCCGACTTAGAAGACTTGAACATGAATCTTGTATATAAACAAGATTCATTCTACACAACAATCATCCTTATCAAGTGCGATCAGCGTTATGCAAGAACAGTCAGCGAATCTGGCATGCTAGAGAGCGAATCCTTAGGACAACTTGCTGGGCAAGGTGGTGCGCTATACTTCAGTGATCTCCCTCTTCAAGTTGTGTCGATATTCTGCTCTCTCTGAAGACATACTACAGCTACATATTCTAGGTTTAGTCTGCCCTAGATTGGCACTCAATCAGATAAGTAATCTGATTCATGTAATTTGCTTATAAATAAGGAACTGTTCTGAATCTTTGATGCTGGGTTTTTTTTTTCCAAGAGGGAGGTTTTCCTAGGGTACTTGTGTCTTGTGTTGTGTGCTTTTATTATTATTTCTGCTTATTCTCAGTCTGTTTATAACTTAAGTAACTAGATTAACATCTGATTGCCTAAAATCAACATCGAGATCAACTCGAAGCCATTGGTCGGAAAATGGAGGAAGAGGATATGGTAGTCATAACCTTGAAGAGTCTACCAAAATTCTACGAGCACTTTATCGAGACTCTCAACATTACGTCTACGAATGTTGATTTGAAATTTCCAGAGTTGTGCACCAAACTTCTGCAGTAGGATCGTTGGAAACAACAGTTTGGTAGCGGTGCCACTTCATCCTCCTCAGAGCAAGCTTTCACAACCAAATCCATTCATAAGGATAAAGGCAAAGCTCAGTCATCACAATCATCTCAGAAAAAGGGCTCTGGTTAGTCACAGATTGGTTCGAAGAAGAAGAAGGTTCAATGCAATTATTGTCACAAATATGGCTATCTGATTAAGGAATGTCGCAATCGCATAGCTTCCAAACAACGAAAGCAGGGAGGGTCTCAACCTAAAGCCAATGTCGCTGAGCACACAGAGCAGAAAGAGTTTTCCTTTTATGCCTTTATGGCAAAAAGACCTGCAGACCACATGAAATCTTCTGCTTGGTATATTGATTCTGGTGCTTCTTGACATTTCACTCACAGGCGTGATTGGTTTACAAAATTCTCTCCCTATACTGATTCAGTTATTTTTGGAGGAGGTGAAGAGTATACCGTTGTTGGCAAGAGCAACGTTCATATACAGTCTGGTGGGAGGAATCTCATATCCCTCAATGTATACTACGTTCCTGGCATGGAACTCAACCTTCTCTCTGTGAGTCAGTTCATGCGGCATTGTCCTCAACTTGATGTCATCTTTAGTGCACATAAATGTTCGATTGTTGATCGTGCGACACGCACTACTGTTGTTGTTGGTATTGAGGATCATGGTCTTTACAGACTTGTGGATACAGGTGATTCTCTTGAGCATGCCTTCACAGCAAAATCCTCCTCTATCACCCATCTATGGCATCAACAATATGGTCACCTGAACATTCACTACCTTGCTCAGCTTGTTCGGGAAGATTTAGTACATGGCCTACTTGATATTCAAAGTCAGAATCAACGAGTTTGTGAGGCTTGTCTGGCTGGGAAGAAGCACAGGACACCGTTCAAGAATGGTGACTCATGGCGAGCATCTAAGGTACTACAGTTGGTCCACGCTGATGTATGTGGTCCAAAGAATACTCCTTCTGTTACTGGGTGCAAGTATTTCTTACTTTTTGTTGATGATTACAGTTGTAAGATGTGGGTGTACTTTCTTAGACATAAATCGAATGTGTTTCCTATATTTCAGAAATTTAAGGCCTTGGTAGAAAAAGAGTCTGGTTGTTCTATTAATACTCTTAGGTCTGATAATGGGGGGGAGTTTTGTTCTACTGCTTTCTCCACTTTCTGTGATACACATGGCATAAAATGTCAGTTAACCACACCATACACCCCTCAGCAAAACGACGTTGTAGAACGTCACAACCGAACCATTACAGAAATGGCTAGGTCTATGTTGGAACACAAAAATGTTCCTAAGAAGTATTGGGCAGAAGCAGTGTTTACTGCAGTCTATCTCCTTAATAGGTCTCCCACTCATGCTGTTAAGGGGAAGACTCTTGAGGAAGCATGGACTGGTCGCAAACCTAGGATCAGCCATCTGAAAGTTTTTGGCTCTCTTGCATATGTTTGGATTCCAGATGCCAAGCGCTCTAAGTTGGATTCCAAGAGTCAAAAGCTTATGTTTACAGGATACAATGACAACCACAAGGCCTACCGACTGGTTGATGTAGACACTGATCGTCTCATCTTCAGTCGTGATGTTGTTTTTGATGAAGATCAAGGACCATTTTAGCTTTCCTCGTCTGAGCACAATTCTGAGGATCAGCCTTTGAAGGCTTCTGATTTGGGCGTCCGTCTTCCATTTGGTTCACTTGATGGGACGGATGATGCAGATTATGTATTTGATGATGCACTACCTGAATTTCGTCCGGATGATGCTAATCTTCCACTTGTTTTAGATCCTCTTCCACCTCCAGTTCCAATTATTCCTTCTGCACCTGATGTTGGCACATCTACTCTCCGACCAAAGTGTTGGGCTAAGACAATCAGTGATCTTTGTCCTGATGAGCTCATTGAGGGTAACAAACTATAGTTAACTTTGCTCTCATGGGCAACATTCATAGTAGTTATGAGCCTCAGACCTATACAGAGGCAAAAAGGATTCCAGAGTGGGAACAGGCAATGGATGCGGAATAACAGAGCCTTCTAAAGAACAACACCTGGATTCTCTTTGATCTTCCTCTAGGGAAGAAGCCCATTAGTTGCAAATGGGTCTATAAGGTCAAGTATCATGCAGATGGTACTTTAGATAAATACAAGGTCAGATTAGTTGCTCGAGGATTCACATAGTGGGAGGGCATTGATTATGGGGAGACCTTTGCTCCTACTTCCAAGATGAGTACTATTCGTCTTCTTCTCGCTATTGCAACTCAGTTTGGATGGAAAGTCCATCAGATGGATGTTAAGAGTGCCTTCCTCAATGGGGAGTTGCAAGAAGAAGTCTACATGACGCAGCCTCCTGGTTTCAAGGTTGCCGGCAAAGAACATCAAGTATGTAGGCTCGTTAAAGCACTCTATGGACTCAAACAGGCTCCTCGAGCGTGGTACATCAAGATTGATCAATACTTGGTTGCTCGTGGTTTTCAGTGTAGCCCTTCTGACAGTAATCTGTATATCAAACACTTTGGTGATGATATTCTCTTTCTTGTTGTCTATGTCAGTGACTTGATCATTACTGGCAGTTCAACACATTTGATTGCAAAAATCAAACATGACTTGTGCAAGTATTTTGATATGACAGATTTGGGGATTCTCCATTATTGTTTAGGTGTTATTGATAGTAGCATTTTTATTTCTCAGTCTAAGTATGCCAGGAATTTGCTTGACTGGTTTCAAATGCAGGATTGCAAACCTGCTTCCACACCTATGGAGACAGGACTGAAGTTGTCAGCCAAGTCTGATTCTCCTTCCTGTAGATGAAACACAATTCAGGCGAATAGTGGGTAGTCTCATCTATCTTACTGCTACTAGACCTGATCTTAGTTTTGCAGTGAGCTACATTTCATGCTTCATGACAGCCCCCAAGGCTGATCATTGGGTAGCAGCGAAGCGTGTGCTGTGTTATGTGAAGGGCACCTCTGATTATGGACTTCTTTACACTAGGAGTCATGATCCTAGACTCAGTGGGTTCACAGATTCAGATTGGGCAGGTTTGGTTGATGATAGGAAATCAACTTCTGGATATGTGTTCAGTTTGGGATCCAGTGCAGTCACATGGACTAGTAAAAAGCAGCAAGCAATGGCTCTCTCCTTGACAGAAGCAGAGTATCGAGGAGCAGTTAAGACAGCATGTGAGGTAGTTTGGCTTCGCCGGATGCTTGCAGATATGCAAATATCTCAAGCAGGTCCGACTCCCTTGTTCTGTGATAATCAGGGAGTGCTCAAACTTGCCAAGAGTCCCGTCTTCCATGAAAGAACCGAGCACGTGGAAATTCATTGTCATTTCATTAGAAAACTTGTTGAAGACGGATCAGTTCAGTTGCTGTATGTTCCAACAGTGGAGCAGACAACAAATATTCTTACCAAGTCCCAAATAAGTTTGTCAAATTCAAGGGGCAGCTTGGTGTTGTTGATAGATTGAGCATTAAGGGAGGGTATTAAGATTATATTTTCCTAAGTTAATAGTTTATTATTAATGCTCAATCATGTAATATATTCTATTTTAGAAACTTTCTATTTTGTAAATCTTTGTAATCTATTTGTTGAGCGTTCTTGCTCATTGTTAATACAACTTATTTTTACCAATTACGTTTCCGTAATAATTTGTAGCTGCTTGAGAATGGAGTTTACAATTGATAAAGATTATAAGTCTGCGTTGGTAGGTGGTAGACTTATGAATAGAGATTTTTGCATTTGTCACTCTAGAATATATTCACGCTAGTGAGAGAGTTTATACCAAACAAAGAAGAACTTGACTTCAAACACCTCCAATCCATGCTGAGGAAGGAAACACCAAAGTAAGGAGCAACAACCTCAATTCTGTTCGATTCTAGAAATTAAGAATCCACACACAAGCCAAACTTGAATATACTTCCTCTTTAAGAACCACGGTCTGATTCAAGGAACTCACATTAGGAACTACTAACTTTTCTGATAATTCCCATGGTTATTAGAATGTCTTTTGCCACACCAAAAGAAATGCCACTGAAAACCCAAGCGGTGAATATAGATTACAACATTGTATTCACCAAAGGATCGCAGAAGGAATATCAATTGGTTAATGGAGCAAATAATTTCCTTATTCTTCCTTACCACGAAGTGAGAGTCTTGTTGTGCTGAGCTGAGTCTTCAGGACCTCAAGAAAAGTGATGAAACCTTCCGCCAAATAACAATAGCTCACGGTTTAAATATTTTCCCTTTATTGAATTGGCTTGAATAAAATGAATATCTTTATTTCCTTCACACCGGTTATAATAGAATAAATTGCCTTGTGCTTGGGCCCAATATTCACGATCTGGGAAAAACTTCAATATTGACATTTGAGAATTAAATTACCCATTTTAGCCACGATAGATATAAGCCTTATTATTCTTGATAATGGAAAGCCAAATAAGAATTAGGTCGCACAAGTATTATGTCCAACTTTCATAAAAGCTCCAACCAAATAATTAAGTTCCATGACTTTACAAAATGAAGCACTTATATTGAAAAGAGTGGTCAATACTTACGATATGGGAATATTTGGCAATTATATTATTTTTCAAACATATAGCTGACCATTTGCCATAATAACATCTGATAAAATCCATTTTTTATTTATGAAATAAACAATAAATCTCTGCAAATTTGTCTCCAATGGAGACTTCTTAAATATGGCCTAGTTGTGAATTCTGTTGTGAATCCACTCTCAAGAAAGGTCAGGTTTTCGTCCAACTCTTTAATATATTGAAGGTTTTCGTCCTTAGAGATTAGCTCATACAAAGCACCAGACATAATTGTCATATCAAAAATCATAAGTATGCAGTACTACAGCCCTAGGAACCTCATTATAAAGACCTCCAGGCACTTTGTAGAATATTAGGTCAAATTTAATATTGGTCACAACTGGAGCCTTTTATTTAATAAATTGACTATTTAATTATTTAATTATTGTCACTTTTATTTTTGGCTAAATAAATTAATTAAACTCACCCCTTTAGAAATAAAATTAATTTTTGGAAAAAATAATCTATTAATTTAGTTGTCACTTTATAAAAATTTGAGGACATTACAAAGAGAACATTACTTTACAATTGTAGCTTTAAAAACAAGAGCTTGTTCAGCCTCTGCAAGGAAATGTTCTAGGCTGGTACTCTTCCTCTCACTTCAAAAACAAACATTTCTGCACAAGGCTCCAAGGCAAGCCCTCCTACATAGTCACGTTGAAATGATACCTCAATGAACATTTCTATTGGCAGTATTAATGATACCCTTCATGGCATTTCAAATGCACTGGCTTCCAGAAACATGGGTTAAGTCAACCAGCACAAGTGCATCAATATGCTGATCAATAATGTGCTAGGTATTAAAGACAACCAAATGCTTATAATCAACTATTGGAACAAACAAGAGAAAATTGTTATGTCGCTCAGACGTCGCTACCAAAAGTTTCTCAATTGAACAAAGGCAATTGAATGATTGTTGAGCAATGATAAAACTAGAAATCTTCAAGAAGCTGTCTAGCACAATTAGAACCATCTATCAGCTATAAGGTCATCCAATGCTAAGAATGGTTTAAAAAGCTTAGCATTTTGCTCTATGATTCAATGTAAACAACCCCTTCCAGCCACACTGATGGTATGGAAACTCATTGGCAATAGAACACCAAAGAAAGAATGGTTAAATGGCTTAGCATTTTGCTCTATGGATCAATTTAAACAATCCCTTGCGGTGATGGTATGGAAACTCATTGGCAATAGAACAACAAAGAAAGGAACTGTAATATCTCTGAATAGGAATAGTGAAAAAATAACAATATCTCCAAAATATGCAACAGAAAAATCTGAAATTTTATTTGCATTAGATATACTTCAATAAATTCAGATTTAGGTTCAGATTATTGATCTGATTTTTCTGCTAATTTAAATATTTTTTTGATTATTTTTGAGCATAGAAATGTTACAGAAAAACACTTTAAATCTGTCCAGAATATTCAGAAATGACTTACACTGATTTTCTCTTATTTTTATAGAGATGAATATGATTAAAATTATGCAGATTTAGTCACAAATACCTCAGAAATGTCTTCAAAACCCTAGCCGACCTTGCCAAAAACCAATGCTAGGTCTGTCCCACTTGTCCTTTTTGTTGTTATCTTCAATGATGCTCAAAAACGTGAAGACACATTGCTGTAGATTATCCAAATTTGATCCTTATACCTTGAAACTCACCTCCAAAATGGCCTCCAAACCTGATAAAGAATTGCATCCCAGAAAATGATGTGCGAGGGCATCACATGCTAAAGCCATTGCACCAAAACACACCCTTTTAACTAGGGGGAGCCCATATGGCTCCTGAAAACTAGGGATACTTAAGGGTTTTAAACCTTCAGCCAAAGTTTGCAGCAACAATAGAGAAAAGACTGATTACATAATGAGCTCCAAGATAGCCCTTAAATTTAATATGATGACTCCCAAAAGAAATATTTAACTTCAACTATTGATCCATTGCCAACTCAATCTGTTAAATTCTTGTAACATCGGTCATGCTATTTCATGATTCCGATACATTAATTTGATTACATGTTAATATGTTAACAAATAATGAGTAAATGTTATTGCATTTACCACCGGTTCACCGTTACATGTTATCGGGTTGTGATTAAACGATTATTAACAAATCGCGCTCCTCCCGATCAGGCAAATAAATGATTCTAATGTTTGTTAAAGTGCTGTGGTGAACGGTATGTAGGGAAGAGAGGTGTCTTCCCATGTGGGAAGACACATCTCTTCACTACGTAACCCCTCATCCACTTATATAACATGCATACATTGAGGAGGATAAACACACCGAAATCAATAAGTGTGTTCGCATCCTTCAATTCACATTGCAGCAGATCAAATACAACTTTCAGGTTGTATCTCCATCCCTCCTATCTTCTTGATCACAGAATTTTAAATAAACTTAACACAATCCAATGGTCCAAATAAAATCCCTAAAAATGAGCCAATAGGCTCCTTGAAATCCCACACCCCCTTGATCTTTTTGGGGCATGTTTAATAAATCACTAAAAGTACATGTCTCTTAAGTCATTAAACTTAAAAAGGGGGAAAACTTAAGTCCTTAGGCTAAGAATCAATTAAGTTATCTAAAAGACGTGTGCACAACTCAAAATCACTTAAGTTCATTTAAGTGTTGTGCCCCCGAATTAGGAATCCACGTACATGACCAGCAGGCCTAACTGAAGGATTTCAGGTCCCTAACTTTGACTGGGCAAGGATTAGTGAATCGGAATTATCACCAGGTAGCGGTTATCACAATTAAGAAGATTGTGGTTCTCTTCACAATAGACAGCACATGATGTATAGATCATTCCATTTCATCCAACATATAATCATTAGCACCTCTTGGACAAATTCTCTAAGTCTACCGCACACTGACTAAAGATAATTAATCTTAACCAAGATAATTAAGAGGAGCAGTCTGTTATTGAAGGGATGTGTTGGTATTCGAAGGGTACACTAAATCTAACCGGTCACATCCCTAATGGGAGGACGCCTCCCTACCGATCCCATGAAGCAGTATAAAGAGGAACGAGCTAGCATACAAGGGGATCATCAGATCTGGATGTGAATAAATATATAAAAGCACTCAGACAGTTTGAAAAACATTACAGTCTGGTATGAGTTCCATAAATATAATACGTCAGTAATGAATTAATATACATTGGATCTTCACATGCTGATAACTAAAATACACTGTTGTTATGATTGTATTGATTATCCGATTTGCTAAGAAATATTATGATTTAGCATGCACTGATTTCATGATGTTACTTTATTTTTGACATACTAAGAATCATTATAATGCACTGCTGCTACGATTATATGTTACTCCTGATTTATGGTTTTTCTGCAGTTTACAAATTGTATGAAGCGTATCTGAATATTATTGAATACTGTCTATGTTCTCAGCCATGATAGAAGGAGAAGGAATTTCAAGTAGAGGAAACAGTGTTGGGGTCACCCTCCAGGTACACAACCTCATGGTATATGACCGGGGAGGCCCATGAGGCCAAAGGGGTACAAGGGTAGTGCCTTTGGGCTTGGAGAGGTTGAGCTTCCAGGGCACCCTATTGCAAACACCTCCATACTCTCTATCATAGTCCATGAATGTGTTAGGAATGTTCAATCATGGAAATAAGATAGTAGTGGCAAAGTTGAGGAAAACAGTGATAGGATACCTCACTAGGCATTCCACCTCATATGGATGGCACGAGCCACATGAGAGTAGGCGGTATAATGTCCGCCCTTTGGCCTAGGGTAGAGGGACTCTAGGGCACCCCACTTAAGCCATCCTATCTTAGCTTTCCTATGATTTGAACCTTATCAAAATGTTTAAGCAATCTTGTGACTAGGTCTCTACTTTAATGTTATACTTATTACTTTCTGATTAAGGAAATCTTATTTTTTAATTATGGTTATGAAATGATCCCTAACTTGTTGTAGGGACTCGATTGGAGAAAAAGGTACCTCTAAACCCTACCTTGTTTCAATTAAGAAGTTGTGATTTTGGATGGAATTTGGGCATTTACTATTTGGGTATAATTTTGGACATTACATTAAGTTGCATAAAAAGATGTGCCCACAACTGAAGAATATAATAGAGAACAAGCCAAAGACTCTTAGAACTAAAAGGAATAATACTCTAAGTCCTCTTCCTCTTGGGTAATCTAAGGAAAGGACAACCGATGCAAGGTTAAGCCTAATGGTTTGAGTTGGAGACATCATAGTCATCCCCACCCAAAGAATGCTTGTCCTCAACCATTTATAGACTAGGATGCTTAAGGATCTCCTCTCCTTCCCACGTTACATCCTCCAAAGGCAAGTTTTTCCACTTGATCAGAATTTATTTTACTCCTTAGCTTCTTCTCTCTTACTTGAAAAATTGTTTCTGGAATGAGTATCGACTTACCTTCTTCATCCGCACGGGGCAATTCTATAGAAGGAATCACTTGCTGTCCAAGAGCCTTTTTGAGGCATGACACATGGAACATATTGTGGATTTTGCTTGTAGATGGAAGCTCCAACTCATATGTTATTTCACCAATTGTTTTAATCTCTTTGAAAGGCCCATAAAACTGTCGTTTAAGCTTTTCCACTCCACTTACATGCAATGAGTATTGTCTATAAGGTTGAAGACACCAAACTACCATGTTGCCCACCTCAAAAGACCTCTCAACTCAATGGTGATCAGCATATTTTTTTCACTGTTCCCGTGCAATCTGAATATTATCCTTAAGTGCCTTAGGATATCTTGATTCTCTTTTGCCCACTCAGGAGCTTTTGGAGCTCTAGAATCAGAAAAAACTAAGTCCACAAACGTAGAAGCTTCATAACTAGACAAAACTTTGAAAGGGGTCATACCCATGCTCATATGATATGTAGTGCTGTAACAAAATTCTGCCAAATGTAACCACCTTGCCCATGTCTTTTGCTGTCCCAAAACATAGTTTCCCAAGTAGCCTTCAAGCCATTTATTTACAATCTTTGTTTGACCATTTGCTTGAGGTTTGATAGCTAGTGCTACGATCGAGTTTTATTCCAGCCAGCTTCATCAACTCTTGCCAAAATGTGCTAATGAATATGTGATCTCTCACTTACAATTCTCTTTGGCACACCATGAAGTTTGAACACTTGTTTTGAAAAATAGACCAGCAACTTGTGGTGCTTTAAACTCGAAAGACTTTGACATAAAGTGAACATATTTAGTGTGTCTATTGACCAAAACAAAAATACAGTCCTTTATCTTGGGCAGCCGGGTAATGAAATGCATTAATATTTGTTCACTTTTTAATTGGGAATAGGAAGTCGATGTAGCAGCCCTGCTAGAAAAGAAACTTCAGCTTTGTTTCTTTGGCACTCTATGCATTCCCTTTCATGCTTGAGAACATCATTTTTCATACCTTTCCATGAAAATCTTTCGTGGATGTACCTGTATGTCTTCAAATAACCTGGATGACCAACAAGCTGATTGTTATGGACAACAATAAGAGTCTTTTGTTTTAGCTTACTTTCCGGTACAAAATAGATTCTATCCTTATAATAAATGATGTTGCTCAATACTTATTACCTTTCAACTCTGATTTTACCATCAAGAATATCACAAGCATGCTGATTTTTTGAATATTCTACTAGTAGGCGATCCTTCCAAGAGGCTGAAATTTCTGTAATTGAGCAAAATGAAGGGTTTCTAGATAATGCATCAGCAACGACATTATTTTTCCCTTTGACAAATTCAATATCAAATTCATATCCTTGAAGCTTCCTCACCCAACGTTGTTGTCTCCCATTTAATCCCTTATGCTCCATGAAATACTTGAGGCTGTTATGATCAGTCCTCACTATAAACTTGCCACCCACAAGATAGTGATGGAAATTTTTAAGTACATGCATGATTGCCAACATTTTCTTGTCATTTGTAGAGAACCTCTTTTCAAACTCATTCAATTTTGGCTCTTATAAGCAATTGGGTGCTTATCTTGCATCAAAACAGCCCCAATATCAATACTGGATGCATCACACTCAAGCACAAAAGGTTTAGAGAAATCCGGTAAACCCAAAACGGGACAAGTACTCATTACCTTCTTAAGATGGTCCATGATCTTTTGAGTCTCATCCATCCAAACAAAGTCATCCTTCTTGGTCAAATCTGTCGAAGGAGCGGTTTATGAAGAAAATCCCTTCACAAACCATCTATACAATGTGCATAGACCAATGAAGCCCCTCAAATGGAACACATTCTTTGGTGGTGGTCAGTCAATTATAGCTTTAATCTTCTCCTTGTGTGCCTTCACACCACCTTCACCAATGACATATCCCAAATATAATAGCTCGGTCATGCCGAACTCACACGTAGAGGCTTTTGCGAAAAGGGAGTTAGCTGCTAAGATACTTAACACCTCATCTAGGTGCTTTATATACTCCTCCCATATCTTGTTGTACACCAATATGTCATCAAAGAAAACTAGCATGAACTTCCGCAACTGCTTGTTGAACATATGGTTCGTGCAAGATTGAAAAGTAGCTGGGGTATTTGATAAACCAAAGGACATCACCAAATACTCAAAATGTCCATAATTGCTCCTGAAAGTTGTCCTATGCACATCCTACCCCCAAACCTGAATTTGATGGTATCTAGAAAGCTGTAGGTAGCCCTGCTATCAATCAGCACAACAACTCATTGCCCTTGCATAACGCCCCTACTTTGAATGCATTCCAGTGAGTAGTAGTAATGGCTGCAATCACACCATCCATCTATGCTAAATCATCCTGATGCTCATTTGTGCTTATCTCCCCATCCATCTGCTCGTGTTGCTGATCATGAATTTGCCTCTCCTCCAATTCATCATCACTAAATTCTTTGAAGACCTCAATCCAGTGGGCCTTGCCCCCACTTTTACACTTACGTCCAAGTGCCTAAGGGTCATGATAGTCATAGAAAAGCCTCTTCCGTCTCAACTCATCCCTCGAATCACGAGGTTCTGCACCAATTGGCCTAGAAATCTCATCAACTAGTCTAGAATACTCTGGTTTCTTGTCCTTCCTCTACAGAAAATTCTGCATTAAGGGTCTTTGCAAAAACTTGCTAGGAAATCTAGCTTGTGGTGTGGATATTTCCGTGTTCCTTGCACACTTAATAGTCTCTTGCAAGGATCGTGTATCAAAAGCTTTGACCCAACCCTTGAGAGGTTTTGACTAACCCTCTATGAACCAAGAAGTCAAGCTCCTCTCGGTTGCATCAAAAACCATTACTGACAACTACTGAAACTCTGAAATGTATGCTTCAAGTGTCCCAATCTGTCTCAATTGAGGCAATTCTCTAGAGTGTGCCTCTGAATCCTTGTGTTCAAGCTGCTCAATCTCTCGGTTGCATCAAAAACCATTACTGACAACTATTGAAACTCTGAAATGTATGCTTCAAGTGTCCCAATCTGTCTCAATTGAGGCAATTCTCTAGAGTGTGCCTCTGAAATTCTGAATCCTTGTGGTCAAGCTGCTCAATCAATGTAGTGCAAAATTGATCATAAGAAACTATTCCACCTTGATCTTGTGTAACTAAACTATGATACCACCACTCATGTGCTGCTCTCTTACATCTGATTGATCAGAAATTGGATACTTACCTTGCCCTAAATCAGATATATGTCTTCAAAGCCCTAGCCGACCTTGCCAAAACCCCAAAAAGCCAATGCTAGGTCTGTCTGACTTGTACTTCATGTTATTATCTTCAATGATGCTCAGAAACATGAAGACACATTGCTGTAGATTATCCAAATCTGATCCCGATACTTTGAAACTCACTTTCAAAATGGTGTCCAAACCTAGTAAAGAATTGAAGCGCTGAAAATGATTTGCTAGGGCATCATAGATTAAAGCCATTTCACCGAAACACACGCTTCTGACTAGGGGGAGCCCATATGTCTCTTGGAAACTAGGGATACTCAAGGGTTTCAAACCTTAAGCCAAAGATTGCAGCGGCAATAGAGAAAAGACTGATTAACATAATGAGCTCCATAAGAACCCTAAAATGTTATATGATGACTCCCAAAAGAAAGATTTAACCTTAGTCATCGATCCATTGCCAATTCAATCCAATGCTCCAAATAAAATCCCTAAAAATGAGCCAATAGGCTCTGTGAAATCCCACACCCCGTTTATCTTTTTGGCACATGTTTAATAAAATCACTTAAAGTACATGTCTCTTAAGTCAAAAATTAAATTGGGGGAAAACTTAAGTCCTTAGGCTAAGAGTCGCTTAATTTACCTAAAAAGATGTGCCCGCAATTTAAAATCACTTAAGCTGCATAAAAAGACTTGTCCACAACTGAAGAATATAATAGAGAACAAGCCAAACACTCTTGGCACTTACCCAATGATGCTCTAAGTCCTCTTCGTCATGGGTAATCCAAGGAAAGGACAGTCAATTAAACGTTAAGCCTCATGGTTTGAGTTGGGGACATCACAGGAACAGAGCTGTCCCCATGCCAACAAGTGTTACTGAGCTCTTTCTCAACCTAGTTTCTGAAGATTTAGTTCTGTTCATTAAATGAATATGCAATCCTAGTTTTTTTTTTTCATCTTTGTTATACTATATATCTATAGTTTTCACTTTTGCTACATTATCTTAGTTTCTAATTAGTCATGGGCGGTAAAATGTATTTCTTCGAGAATTTTGCCTATAGGTCTCTCTCCTGTGGTTTTTGTAATGTCAAATTTTATCGATATAGTTTCACTTCAATCAAAAAAAGCTGAGAAGAAGAATGAGTGAAAATGAGAGAAAATTATTTTATGGAATAAGTTCTAGGGTTAGAAATGTTTTGGGGTAGTTCCTACCTTTCTCAATCTTGGGTTTCATAAGATGTTATTTTGAAGAAGTAGAAATGGATGATAACTTCTTGCAGGCCATAAACAGCTTTAATTGATAGCTTGAAATTTACCATTCCTTGAGAAATGGTTGTGCCCAAGACAGGGAACAGGGGGCTAGAAACATCTATTCCTGCTGCTTTTTTGTTTTACAAGTGCCTCTTGATGAGACAGGGCCAGTTTGCCATGTTGCTGATGACTATGGTTGGAAATATTTGTGTTTTCCCTCTTCTTGAAAATGTCTAAGCAATGTATCTGTTATAATACGAAAGATGTCAATGGAATGGCCATTGGCTTGGATAGATAATATTAAATCTGCCCAGATCTGGTTTGGTTTGGACTGTTTGATTTTGTCTTATTAGGTCTGGAAAATTTCAATTTCTATAGAAATTTGACTGATTTGTTTCTCAAACCTGGTAACTATGGATAATATGATGGTTGATTTTCATCCTTTGAAATCAAGCGACAAATCAATGAAATGATGTAATTTTTACAAAAAACATTTATGGTATAAAAACAATTGTAGATCTTCTAATTGAGCAAGTAGTGAAACATATTTATAGTAAAATGCTTGCTCCATTTTGTAGCTTTTTAATTACTTACCTAATCAATGAACACAAGTGTTCCTCAAATACAATGTACTTCGATCACCATGAAACATGAGTATGTTTTCAAAGAACTGTGTTTTTAAAGAACTATGACTTTGTGTTGAAATCTGCTTTTGAGGTCTGTCTGGCATTGAAAATTCTCTAGCAATGGCTTCTAATAAAATTATCGAGCATGTAATTTGCACTGTGGAGGTCTTTATACTGTATGTCTGGCTATTTGTGTATATTTCTTTTCTGCTATAGGAGTTTTTAAGTGTGTTAAGAGGGTGTATCTTAACAAAGATGTTGTATTAAGATTTTTTTGTCAGTAGGGACAAAACCTGAATATAGGATCCTTTGTTAATCATGTATTCTCTTATCAGCAGCATTTTGTAATCAAGTTTAAAAATTAGAATCAATAAATAATAAATATGGGGTAAAACTGTTTAGCATTCAGGGTTTTAAGGTTACCACAGTCCATATTGATAGAAAAGATTCTGGAAAAGACCCATGCCAAAGTATTCTGAAAAATGGACATTTGAGATCACACTACACAATCCATCATCAGGATGGAGATGTGCCATCCGAAAAATTGATGTCACTAAAGAATTTAATCATGTATTTCTCTGAGTTGTATGTTCAATTTGTAAGTTGGAATTTTATGTTATCGAAGGTTCATATTCAAAATGTTTCAATAATATTTCTGCAGATTTTACAAGGTGAAGAGCTATTAAATGAGCGGACAAGCACAGAGGAACGCTATCTAAAGAAGGTGTGCACATTTTTTCCTCTCTTCTAAATGTTTTAGTGGATTATGTAGAGCATTTATGGCACAATTGAATTGCATGCTATTCAGAGATTAAGAAAATCATATCTCTAGGTTGGTTCATATAAATTAAAATGTGGGAACAGGGAGATGAATGGTTTCATGCATTTTTGATTGATTGGCTTTTCATGTTTTTGTAACCATTCAAGATTTGTGGCTAATAACACACAAAATATATGCATCTATTCTACTATAATAAATTTAATGGATCTATAAATTGTTTTGAACAATCTATCTAATGTCTAATTTTCAAATTTTAACCATTTCAATTGCAAATGCAGAAACCAGAGACTTGGAGACTTGCTTGCCAAACTATTGTGGGGAATAAAGAGAATAGTGGGAAGGTCAGAACATTGTTATTTTAATTGTTTCTATTAGTGTAATCTTGTGATGTCAACTGATTACTGAGATTGGTACTGAATTAAAGGCATAATAGGTAATGTTCTTTCTTGAAGCTCCTACATAACTGACAAATTGTACTAACCCACGTCTAACCGTCTGAAGCTTAATGGCATTGACTTATATATTATATTTGTTGAATCCTCGATAAATAATATCTACTTAAATCCAATTTCTTGAATTTTGAATCAAAGATGAAGTTTCCTTAAGAGGTTTCTTGAATTTATTATGTTCTAAAGGTTTGCTGGTTGGTAATGCACACGTATGCACTTAGTTTGTCCATTCTTTTGGTGTAGAAAGTTATAATTTTGATTCTAAGTTTTATCATATAGTTTATAATCTGCCTGCCAAATTTTCAAACAAATCAAGGCTTAGCTGGCATATTCCTCTATTTTTGGAATGGAAAACATTGTTTAGAATATTTGGTGAGGGTGCATAGCTCCACACATACACAATTGGTATTTTATTGACATAAAGTACCAAATAATCATTAGGGGCTTGAGCATGCTAACACTTGAACCTATGCCATCTTGGTTCAATGTGTCTTCACATACCATTAGGTCAAAGTTTGGTGGGCTGTTACATTTTTTTCCTTGATTCTATATAGTCATCATTTAAAATATTGCCATTTTATAGTCAAGTATGACCTAGTTATTCTGACAATTAAGATTGTTCACTCGGTATAATATTGATCTATAAAATGGCTCGTTGAAATAGGATCAAGTGTTTAGTTTCTTCCATTTCCAGCTAGGATTTTGGACTAGAACAGAGCTTCAGTTTGGACTTGCATTTAGATCAGCTAAGGCTTGGGATGATCAAGAGCATCTTATGGATGGTAGAGGATAGGAATGTAGGCAAAGAAACAAGTTAAAATTAAAAGATGAAAAAACCACTAGTTTCCACTAGACTACAGTTTGGCAATCGTCAGTGGTGGTTTTGTGAGAATTAGTCTTCCAAGGGATGATTCAAACAAGCTATAGTTTCGCCACTGTTTCCTACTAACAAGTGGCAGTCTTGCCACCATCCTTAATAGTTAGTTACTGTTAATGCATTAGTAGCTTCTGCAAGATAAGGCTCTCCTAACTCATTAATCTCCTCTATTCTGTGATTAGTTTACTCATTCATGCTTTATGTTTATCAGACTATAACATTGGTCATAATTATGATATTGATATTGGATAATGATAGATTAGATTGACGACCTGCTTAACTATGTTAAGCATCAATCTAAATGCTATCGGGCTATTAACCTGATAGCATATTAATGTCGATTCATATCGGCATTAATATGCTATCGGGGTATTAACCCGATAGCATATAATGCTAACAGCTATCGTTATTGTTTACGTTATATTAATCCATTATTATATGCTTTAATACCGATTCATTATCGGGTATGTTTTATATCTGTAACAATTAACAAATGATACCGATTCATGATCGGATATGTTTATAAGCACTGTTACCATTAACAATGATACCAATTCATTATCGGGCATGTTTATAAGCACTGTTATCGTTAAATGATACCGATTCATTATCGGGTATGTTTATAGCACCGATTAGTTATGGATCGGTTGATGTTAGTAAGGGTCACGACCAAGTGACATCTTGGTCGGACATGTCTAAAAGACATGTCCGATCAAGGTGCCACTTGATCGTGGCCATCCTACTATTTATACATCATTCCAATCAAAGGAGATGACATTGAAATCGATACATGTTCATCCTCCTTACCTGCAGTAAAAGAAAGATAGCAATATTAGTGTTATAGGCATAATATCAAAATTAAAATACACCATCCTGCATATAACTTGTCCATTAAATTGGAAATTACAATACATTTACAGTTACAAGATGACTTCGTGCTGATATGCAATGGTTTTAGACAATTTGGACAAATATTGGAAGTTGAAGGGTTTGGATAGTTCAATTTGCATCCAAGCATAGAAAGCATGTTTTGGCAGTTCTAGAAGCATGCGAGGCCTACATAAAAGTGCCACAAAGCTCTCTTGGAAACCTTATGTTCATTTTTGTAGGTTTTGTGATTGTAGTGTAGGGTTTTTGAGGTTGCAATAATCCCTAAGTTGGACCTTTCCAATGTTACTTTCTGTTCAATGCTCCATTACAATAATATTTCCAAGTCATTAAAAAGTAAATAAATAATTACAAATGCCCCCCTCTCATATGAGCATCTCATTTTATCCATTCCATTAACTTTCAAAATGCTACTAATTAATTATCTGTAAACAATTAAGTTGAAACAAGATGACTAGGACTTGTAAGGTGAATAGCTCACCTAATCCCATCATTCTTCCATTTGATATTTACATTGCAAGAATATATAGAGAAACATAAAATGAATTTGTATATAGAAACATAAATTAAATGAAGTTCTTGGGAGAGAAAGGCCCATAACCTCCTTGTACAAAAAAAATCCATTTCTTATTACCTTAGAAAGCGAATCAAGAATATTCTCTAAAGTACCAACCTTTTCTATTTGGATTGTCTTATCCTCAACCATTTTATGAATCAAGTGACAATGAATAATAATATGTTAAGTACAATAATTTTACATTGGATTCTTTGCCAAGAAGATAACACTCTAATTGCCACAATTGATCCTAACCATCATCCTCCCAAAGCCAACCCTTGAACACAATATTTGTAGACACAATGCTTCCTTGTAGCCATGTACTTTGCTTCTCTAGTGGAAAAACAAAACTTTGCCTACTTACTCATTTAACTAACTTTACCTCCAAACAAAATAAACACATAACAACTTGTAGGTCTCTTGCTATCCAAATCGCTAGTCCAATTCACATCCATAGATCCCTGTACATCCAACAACTTGCACACATTATTAATACCATGATAACAAATCAAATAGTCGGAAGCCCCACACATATTTAAACACGTTTTACATAGGTCCAGTGCTCGCTACTAGGGTTAGACATAAACCTATTAAGAACTCCTACTGGTTGGGAAATATTGGGTATATCACACATGATAGCAATGCATACATCAAACCTCCTACACCACTCTAGCATATGAAACATTTGGCACATTTTCAAAATCATCATTAAACTTACGTACGGCATTGTTTCAAAGAAATTTTAGTACCATCTTTTTTTGCATATCTTTGCTAAATAACGTCAACATACTTTCTTTGATTTAATCAAAGCTTTATGTTAGCAGAATCTCTAGTGATTGCCATATCCAAAATGTATATTGTAGTGCTTTACCCTTCATATTTAATTTATTTGAAAGTTAAGTTTTAAGTTTCCTAATCATTCCCTTAGTTCAATCGAATGATATATTTCAACATATAAAGCAATTCTTAGCAAATGATTATCCATTTGTGTAATGTCCCCATTTTTTTAGCTATCTTGATTTGCAAGCTTGTGTCTAGTTCTTGTTTTCATCAAAACAACTTGGTGTTTGATGATGGGAACTTCAAGATTCTTGGAGGATGCAGGTTATGTTCTACAAGGATGTTTGTTGTTGACAGTGAATTCAGTTGGTCTTGACTCTTGAGGACTCCTATGTCATTTTCTAAAGTGAATTTTGGCTTCTGGTGTGTTCTTCAAGATTCTTGGAGAGAGTGTCTATTTATAAAAAGTTACTTGGTTGATCCCAATTTTCATTATTCATCGTCAGTATCATTTCAGTATAGTCAAATTTTGATTCCGAGGTTGTTTAGCAGTTTCTACAACTTGGGTGAATTATTGAGCTTTAATTTAATTATTTCACAAAGGTTGCTTAATTTTATAAAATAATTCAAAAACAACTTAGTGTAATAGCTTGTTGGAAAGGAATTTAAAGATTTAAATCATGGATTCTTGAAAAAGGGACCTTGCATATCAAATATAACTATTATTTCATAAAACGGTCTTTTGGAGCAAAAAAAGGGGGTTATTTTATTAAAAGTCAATTTAAAACTATATCTTTTGGAAAGATCGGCAGAAGAAGTATAAAAGGAGATTAAGATAGCTCATTTGCTCATGTGATTATATTATTTCCTATTGTGAAACCCTTGTGTTTCTATGAGATTGAATTTAGTTCATCTCAAACTTTTTGAGGACAAAAACCCTCTTAAAGAATATCACACATGGTGGTGAAAGATCTTCTTTGGTTGATTGTTGATAGACTCATCCTAAGTCTATGCTGGTGCTTCATTGTTGTGATTTCTAGATTTGTTTGGAAGGGGTTTATTTGCAAAATCCTTTGATGATTCAAAGAATAAAATATTTTGGAAGAAAAAGCACAGTTTGCTGGGTGAATGGTGTTGTTGATTTCAATCTGTTTGGATGCCATATCTTGTGTTGCATTCACTGGGCGAAAATGAACACTAACTTGGGCGAATAAGTGTTTCTTGGTGGTTGGTAGTGGAAGGTGGTCAGTAGTTTGTGGAGCTAGGCATAAGTTAGTATATAAATTTGGAGTTCTTAAATCTGTTGTTTCTGGTTGTCTTCATCAAAATAACACTAGACGTGGAGTTGCGAGAGTAGGTCAAAATTATTTTTGGTGTTTATCTCTGCTATAAGTGGCATACAAAGCTGGTTATCTGGGTGTCATTATCATCCCAATATGGGCAATTGGTCTGAGGGTCTACTGGAGGCGATTTGGAAGGGTTTATGCTTGGTGTAACCCTAACAAGGAGGACTTGAAAGACTATGTTGTTGGGCACTGGTCTTTGTACATTTGAACATGAGGAAAAGTATGCTGCTTGAGGCGTGATTTGCTGCTATAGCTGGGCCACTCAGAAATTTGTGTTTGGTGTGTGGGAGATTCAAGAGTATAGGAGGAATTGAATGTTGATATCTGCAGATTGAAGAGTGTATGAGTCTACTGTTATAATCAACAGATCTGAGTTAGGCATTGAAGACTGGAGTCACCTACAACTTAGCTATCTTAGGTGCATGTCAATGGTTATTCATGTTATCCTTGTTCACTAATATTTGTGTTTCTTCCAAGGTCAGATATTGTAGCATTTCAAGGTCAGAATTTATTTGCATTCATTCCCTGTAATCTATCATATGACAGTAATTATTACTTGAAGTTGCTGTAAACAAACATTCAGTCATGATTCTCTATATGAATGTCAAAGAATTGTTATGAATTTTATGTTCCAAATAAAATTGCAAATTTGAAACTACAATCGAAAACACCTTCTCACAACGTGCATGCAAACTATTTGTTAAAATGTTCATTGGGAAAAAGGTGCAAAAATTGGTGAAACAGTTGATAGGGGTTATTATAATCTATTTGTTATAAACACGATCAACTTTACTTCTAACAAAACCAAGCTCCAAAGCAAAAGCGTCAAACTTTTGGTACCACATTTGAGGTGTTTACTCTAAACCTTACAAAGATCTCTTTAACTTTTAAACCAGATTTTCCTTTCTTTTCACTAAAATTTTTTGGGCTGTTTCAATTAAATTTTCATTAAGATCTCCATGCAACAATGTAGCTCTAACATCCATTTGCTTCACTTTTAATCATATAATCAACAACAATAGAAAGAAGGATTCTAATGGAATTCAATTTAGGAACAAGAGAAAAAACTGTATCAAAATCTTTTCCCTCAACTTGGTAATAACCTTTTTGCATAAGTCTATGCATATACCTTTCCAATTTATCATCCACATTGAATTTATTTTCAAACACCCATTTGCATATAGAGAATTTCTTCCTTCAAGTAGTTCAACTAGATCCCAATTCTTTGTTTTACTCAAGGCCACTATTACGTCTTCCATGACTTTCTTTCAAGACTTGTTGTCTTTTTAAGAAAGAGCTTCCTTCACAATTGTAGATTCACCCCTAGTATTAGGAAAAAAATACACAATAGAAATATGGTGGGCTATATCTTTCATCTAGTTTCCAATACTTGGTGGACCTTCTCAAGTGTGGAGTAAAAGTTTCTTCATGTTTCTTTGAACTATCTTCCGAATAGTCTTCATTCTCGCCTACCTCTCATCCAATTTGTTCTTTGTTAGGTGCATTTTCTTGCTTTTATTTTTTAATCTCAAAATCTACCATATTTACTTTTATTTGGTTGTTCCACATCAGATAAAACACTAAGATCCTTGAAAGTCACACTTTTATGTTAAAAGGATTCCAAGGCATATAATCTTTAATGTTTTTATCATAACCAACGAAAATACACTTTTCAATTTTAAAATTCAAACTAAGTTGTTTTTCTTCAGGCAAATGAATATACGTCTCAATCAAATACTCAAATCTATGAAACAAATGACTTTTCATTTGTCTATATCTCATATGGTGTCTTATCAACTAGTGTAGAAGTGAATTTTGTTTACGAAGTACCAAGCAATACTTATAGTTTTAGCCCCAAAAAAGTATTCAAGCTTAACACCACTCAACATATTTCGAGCTTTAGCCACCAATGTTTTGTTTATTGTTTTTGGAATTTATTTTGTTGTAGCATATATGAAGTAGTTTTATGTCTCACAATATGTGCATATATCTACATAAATCAAGAGTCTTTAGAGCGATATTTGATCTTAATATTTTTATCTTCCTATCCATTTGTTTTTATTTTACAAGAACCTTAAAATCCTCAAACTTACAAAATACTTGATTTGTGTGTTAGAAAATAAATACAAGTATATCTAGAGCAGTCATCAATCAATAAAGGAAACATAATATTGAGACATATATCAATTGGAGGTACATCCCCAACCCAAACACATTAGTATGCATATCTTCAAATTTTCTTGTTGTTGTAGTGCTACTAGAATGAAACTTCTCACCATTCTATTTACCAACATGCAATGCTCATATAAATAGAAGGCAATAGAATAGTCCAACAAATCATCTATTGGGTCCCTACCCCTCCTTGAGTTGGGTTTGGGTGGTTGTTGATTTGTAAGGTTTTGTTGTTGCAAATGTATTATTGATAGTCTCTGACTATGTAAAGGGTCGACGCCCTAGTCATCGCTGCTTTTTTAATAAAAAACAAATCATCAATTATATTTTCATTAGTTAATGATTTGATACATTCTTCACTAGTGTGGACCAATATGTGGTGCCAAAATATACATTAATTAAAATTTTCAATCACATTGGTAGAGTTATAAAAAGGGGATGCATCTAGCATAAAAAAGGTTTCACACCATGTACGCTTAGCCAACACCAAGTTTCCTTTAGCTAGCTTGCAACCATTCTTATCAAAGTGACATGCCCACTAGCATCATCCATCTTAGAAACAAAAATATAAATAATGTGCAATGCATCATAAACTCTACCATCACTAGAAATGAGTTTTACCTTTCCGTGGTCAATGATCTTTTGAGAATTTTTGTCACCCGGAAATACCTCACCCCCATCATATTTCCTATATTTTAAATGCTAGACCTTATGATGAGTGATGGAATGAGGCACTTGAAACACTCACCTATGAGTCATTGCTAGCAATGTTAACACATGCAAAAAAAGAAGTGCATCACCACTAACATAATCATTCGAGGATTTTTAATAGAGGAGTCACAATCTTTATTTTTCCTCTTCTTAATCTACACTCTTGAAGTAGCCCTTTTTGTATGGATTGAACATTTTAATTTATTTTTACTAGGAGATATAGATTTATCCTTAAGTTAAGATATTGTTGTATCCCCTTTATCCTTACCCTTATTTTCTCTAGGTTCACCTCAAACAAAGAATGCATCTTTAGAACATCCATCTATGGATTTTCTTCTCAATTCGTTGAATGTTGTGACAAGAACATCCAAGTTAGGATCTGCAACACTACCAATAATTGTAACCTTAAGATTTTTCCATGATTCAAATAGAGAACAAAGTAAATAAGAGAATTATCCTCTTTGTCCAATTATTATCAATTGGCCCTAGCTGAGTCATAATCAAATAAAAATCATTTAAATGATTTGCAATTGAGTCTTCATCCCTTATTTTCAATGAATACAAATTCCTTTTTAGATAGAGTTTATTTGTGTGGCTCATTTTTTTGATATTTATCACTTATTCTTTCCCACAAGTTAAATACAATAGCTTCTTTGGAAATATTTTGTAATATCCCAAGCTTTTAACTAACATTAATGGGAAAAAATGACAAACAATTTTTTTGCTATATAAGAGTAGCATACAAGTCACAATGCACTCCTTGCACAAGATGCCATGAAACCAAACAATTCATTTGTCATGTACAACAATGCATTGAGCATGGTGACATCAACGGAAAACTATTCATGGTATATGGTCACCATGGAAAACACAATTAATGAGGCAAGGAGTAGTGTAGGTTACCAGAACCCTAAAAAACACCCATAAAACCCCAACTTGGACTTCAAAATATGAGATGTTGCAAAATGCAACTTGTATTATGAACCTTGAGGTTTAAAATGAGGTTGTTGTGGGTGTGGGTGTGGGAAACTTGCACCTAGTCCTCATCTCATAAATTGTGCTTGCCGTGTTGACCCTGTACTATGAATTGTTTAATTTTTCAATTGATGTCACCATGCTTAGTGCATTGGTGTGGGTTGCAAGTGCATAATTATTTGCTTTTGTGGCACCCTGTTCATGAAGGAGTGCCTTGTGCCTTGTATGCTACTCTTATATCAAGAAAAAAAATGTTCATCCTATTTTTAGCCATTAACGTCTTGGACAAAGGCTTGGGGAGTTACACATTCAAAAGAATATAATTAGAAAGGTACAAGTTGATAGTGCCCCTTGCACCTTTTTTTATGATGTTTATTACAAATTTCATCTATTATATCAACAAGCATTTCACTTTGTCACTACTCTCCATTGATTTGTCTTCTTCAAGAGATCCTCCATTTTTTGCTTCCCAAGGTCAAAATTTGTACCATTGAACTTCTCAATGTCTGTTTTGGATGTGCATGCCACAATTCTTACCGTATAGATTTGATTTTCAATAAATTACCAAATGCTTCCACTTCAACCAAACAAGGTTCCAATACCAAATGTAGAGAAGCTAGGATTAATGGCCATAATAAAACATTCATCTTAGAAATGAAATCTAATTAAACCCTTGCAATGAAATATAAATAAGAAACACTATAATATAATACAAACCACAAGATTAATGAGGACAACATTATGTGTGGGAAAACTCTTTTGGGTAAAAAATATCACTAAAGGGAGCACAAATTTTGTAGTAATCTCAAGCAAATAAAACATCAATATACCTAGCTCCTATCCTCAATCAAATAACATTTTGATCGTGTAACTTTCCTCTAACTTGCATGATACGACCTCCATTCTAAGCCCTCAACATATAGGCTTAAGGGGGTGATAGAGGAAATTCCTTCCACTTTATCAATAATCTTTTTGTAAGTTTTTATTCCATCTTATACAAAAATGTTCTTTTTTTGGTGCCTTTTGTCATCACCATATATTATCATTATCTCATCAATTCTTTGGGGTTTTGTTTGTTTGTTAAATTATGGACCTTTGAGGATAAATCTTTAATGTAAACAAATCACACTTAAACAAAGCTAGAGAAATGATTCATACATTACACTTGAAGGAGTTAATATTCACAAATATTCATCATCATAATTTAGTATACAAGTGCTACAAGGTCTTGGAAATAGTTTTTATGGCCTCTTTGTTGTTTAGAGTGACATATAGATCTTATTACTATAAAAATGACCGCTTTTACAATTGAAGTGCAAGTTGAAGAATGGGAGACCTATTGCTCTTCTTAATTGGGATTAAATTGGGATATGTATAGCTAACTTTTGGCTAGCATAATCTTTAATTGAGTCAATTATGGGCATAAGTGTAATTATAGTATGCCGAGTTGGCCTCATTGGGATTAGGATGCTATAATATTTGAAGGATGCCTTCATATCAGAGGTGGTGAGTAGTAGCTAATCATCATATTGAGATTTTTTTTTTTATTGAAGACTTTTGGAGGTTTGCCCCCTTGAAGTGACTTATTATTATCAAGTACTGTCAACATATTTCCTATTATATTATTATCTTATGCAAGTAATTTCATTACAAATGGTATTAGATTGTGATCTTAGCATTTGAAAGGCAATAAACAAGGTGATTTTTTATTTAGGAGGTTAGATAGCGAAGCATATATCTCTTTCAATTTGGCAAATTTCCCCACAATTTTGAGGGTTAATCAAAGACATATTGAGGCTACTACAAAATAGATTTGAGATCCTTTGAAGTGTTCAGGAGTTCTTGCAAAATTAGAGTTTTCATCAAATTCAATCCCAAGATTGCAAATAACTGAATTTTTATGAGCTTTTTTTTAGGGAAAATGAGCACTTGGTAGAGGCAAGTCACAACTTATTTTGATTTGTTTTGAGCAAGTTATTGTCAAATATATTTGGGGGGCATAATGGACTAAAAACTAGAGGTTGAGGCGAGAAGTCCTACACAACAAACAAAACTCTTAGCAAAGAGGAAACAAATTTATAGTTAGAATTAGGTGGAACTTCATCTTTGATGTGGTCTTTAGCAGATGAAGACATGTGCTAGTTGGAAGAAGGCATGCATAACATGCAATCTAAATGAAAGGGAAAGATGATTGGCACAAGTTTTGAAAAAGGACAATGGGAAAGTGAAAATTTGTATTTTCAAAAATCTAGAAGGCATGCATAATAAGCAATCTAAACTAAAGGGAGAGATGACTAGCACCATCTTTTAAATGAAAGGACAATGGGAAAGGGGGAATTTGTATTTTAAATAATCTATCCTACAAACATCATTCTCACAACCAAATGAACAACCTCATAACCCACTCACTTTCAATGCTTTGGTCAATCAAAGTGGATCATCCCCAGTCAATCATGATCCAAATGCTAAGACTTATTCTTGATCTTAGAACATGTTATTGAATGTGGATATGTATAAGTTCAAATGCAAGGACCCACCTAGATCAATCAAATAATTTTGTTTTTGTTTTTGTGATGTACATTAGATCCCGAGTGGGTAGAAGGTGATAAGGGCTTCTTTGTATTTGGAAGATGAGCAATTCATTTGGCATTGATGGTTGTGTTTTTAAAGAAAGAGAAAGGCTCTCAATGCCATCTCATTAGTTTATAGAGGAGCTACAAATGCACTATGGTGACATTGTGACAAAGAATTACTTTAGCGAATTGGCAAACCTATGACACATTAGGTTAGTCAAGGATTATACTCATCAATTATAGAACCTATCCTTGCAAGTGGAGACAATTATGGAAGATAACTTGAATGACCTTTCTCTTGGTGGAAACAAGGATTATATTCAACATTAGGTATACATGTTTAATTTGCTTAATGTGTTTGATTCTATTATTATGGTATGTACAATGTAGGGGAAAGATTCTTGTGTAGGATGAGAGAGGAATTACTAATAAAAAGGATGGGAGGGCTCCTACAACATAATACCCTTCTCCATAGAGGTACATGTAGCTCCTTCAAAATCCAAACTTTAGAATTGCATGTCATAATCATAGATAGAGGTACACACACCATCATACCCTACATCAACTTTAGAATTTTTCATGTCATGCTTATAGATACATGTACATGTTGTTTAGAAAATGTTAAAAGTATTAAACTCATTATGGGAGACTACATGCTAAATAATCCTAATGCATTAGATGCTTTCACACATAGATTTGACCTCTATTACAATCATATCAACCATTACAAACTTCCATGGAGATATACCATTATAGATTATGTGTCCTTCCTACACTATGGAAGATACATTCCTTTATCTATAACACAAGCATTTAGTGTTTGATGGCTTATAATTGCCTATGAACCTTTCTTTCCTAGAAAATTGATTCAACAACCAACGCTTTGAATCTAAAATGAGTTGGCATTGATAGTTTTTTCTTCCAAATATCTAGTCGTTCGACGGGATCTCAAGTGAGTGTGTCATTTGTGGATGTGGCTTATGTGAGCCTTGCATTTTGAATAATTGTAGGTGTATTTGGGTGGTAGGAACTTCAATAGCTCTCATTAATGACAACACAGTTTGCATGCCTAAGTAATTTGCTCTTCATGTGAAACTATGCTAGTTTGCTTAAATAAACGCATATGGGGTAGGAGGAGACAATTTGGTGCTTGTAGGTTTGAACTAGGCATGGATGCAGTGATGGGTGAGTTGTGGAGGTATATGAAATGACTTGTCAAGGGTTTCAGGAGTATGGCAATCCGTAGTGTGAAATTGAGACATTTGGGTGCTTAGTGAGGGTTTGAGTCTAGGAGAGACTAAAGATCTTCTGCGTGGGAGGCCAAGAGAAAAAGTGGTTCAAGAACCAAGAGGAAGGAGGAAATCAGAATGGGACATTAGATTAGAGGGGGAGTTTGAGAGAAGATTAGGGGGAGGAACCACAGGGTTTGGTAGGTTAGAGTAGACCATGGACATGAAAGTGGTTCGAAGGTGAAACATTCCTTTGGGGATCAATAGTACAAGGAGATAATGATACAAGAGGGGTTATGACTTGCATATGGTTGTGGGATAGGACCATAACTTGAAACAAAGTCCCAACATTGCAAGTTTGAATGGATTTTTGCATCTTAGGGGTAAGACTAAGGTAGAAGGGGTGGGATTAAGATTGGGAAGGGAAAGTGAATTGGGACTAAGGATAATGCAGGGAGAAGGAAAGGTAACAATGTTGAGAATTAGTGTGAGGGATAAACTTGGCACTTTGGACATGGTGACAAGTTCTAGGGTCCTTTCGAACATCCAAACCTTAGCTAGAACATGTTAGGATAGGGATGATGAATTAGGGTGATGCTAGGAACATGGACCTTAGAACTAGGCTCAAAGTTCTTGGTTCTACCTGGGGGTCTACAATTAGTGAATGGAGGGGATGAGGGTCCTAGGGTTTTGGAACTTGAGGGCAAACATAAAGAAGGGACTAGAGCTTTGTAGTTACCTGAGATATTTAGACTTTGTCCCTTGGTCGCAAGTTTGTTTGCAAACTTGAGGCTTGAGAAGACAAAGGGAAAATTGCGAAGGGGTGAGTTAAGGTCTTGAGAGAATTTGGAACCCTAGGAAACTAGTGTATAGGTTTGATTTTGCATGAAAGCTTGTCGTTTTGGAAAAAGAATGAAAGTCCCACCAACACAGGAACACAAAATTATCAAACACTTCGCAACCACGAAAGAGGAACTCACTTTAGGTTTCTCTGATCAATGATTGATGGTGGGTAAATAGGGAAAACATAATATAAGAGGACACAAACCGTAGCCAATTTTACAATTGGAAGTCCCACAAATTTGTGCACTAATAAGATCATCCACCTAAAAGGTACGATAAATATAACACGAGTGATTATATCATAGGTTATGTAGGCAAGGGTAAGAAGGACTGTATACCTAAGGATCAACATGAGGTTGAACCTTGCTAACCATAAGATCATAAACTATTATATCAATATTTGTAGATGTCATGGAACTAGCCAAAACTATGTCAATTCTAGAGTTAAAGTAGAAGAAAGAAGTGGGATGTTGCCATCAGTGTCAAATATACTCTAATGGGGTGGATGATGACATGAGGGAGGAAGATGTATCGACAATACTTGTTATAATGGAGTCGTTTAGGGGAGGGGATGAATGCTTAAGGTATGAAAAGTTTAATTGGTGGATAAGGTATCATCAATGGCCATGGAATGAGGTGTGGATGAAGCAATGGGATCATCAAAATTAGGAAAGATTAGTTAATGATCTAAAGAAATGGTGGGAGGTATTGATAAAATGGGATGATGAAAGATAATGGTGGATGAGATAGGAAGGGAAATGGGTGTAAATATAGGACAACTTGAGTAAAGAAGAAATCTACACATCAACTCCTACCAATACATGTGTGGGAAAAATGTGGCTTATATTTTGTTTTTGGTGTAGGATGGTAAATGCCAAGAGGTTGGAGGATCTTTTCATTAGAAACTATGGGTTTGTGTGACATATGGGTGGTTGTAGGTAATGAATGTGTGTAAGAAAGGAAGATATGATAGGTGAAATATTAGTAATAAGAGAGATGGAAGTATAAAGGGATGATGCATTATGAGGAGCATAAGGTAGTTGCAAAGGAGATTAGGAGGGGAATATCAAGTGGAAATAGGAAGAAAAAAATGGGGATATGCTTGTCATGGGTAGACTAGAGGGGTGAGTAAAAGTCGAGAAATGATGGGAGGATGAAGGGGTGTGTGATCGAGTATGAGCCTAGATGATTTCAGAGGGGAATGGGACCTTGAATAAAAGTGGGAGGAGGACCACACTTCTTAGGCTAAATACTTTGTAATGGAGAAGGATGGACATAGGGAGCTTGTGGTAGATAAATAGTAGTAGTAGGTGAAGGGGTCATAATACCGTAACTTTATGGTGGTTGAGGAACATGTATCTTAGGATGCTCAAGAGTATCAAAATAGAGGGGTTGTGCTCATCATTAAATGTGTGTTTCTCTACAAAATGCATGTAAAAATCAAGCATGAAGTTGTTATGTTTGAAAGTGGGAAGTGGCTTTTCAAATGAAATGGTCCATGGTTAAGATGGTGGAGGCACACTAATGTTGCACTAGTGAATATGAGATTGTGACAACATGGGTGTCATGGATGAATTTAAGGCATTGACGGAGAATGAAAGGAACAATTTGATCTTTTTCAATCCAAGATGGGCCAAGATTAAGAGAAATGATTTGAAGTAGGTATGTTATGAGCAAGTATTGAAATTTCATTTAGAGCTACTCGCAAAGGTAAGACAAAAACCTCAGGCATCTATACATAATCCATCATAATATTTCAATGAAACTTTGGATGCAACATAAGATTATTGTTGAAGATTTGTATTGAGAAAAATTTCACTAGTTATGATGTGAAAGGCCAAAATGGTTCTACGAGGTTACCCTCACAATGACCAACATTAATAATACCAAGAATGTATAATGGACCATGGTAATTGTTATTAGGAATCTCAAAGAGAAAATGTGATTAAATGAAGATGGATCAATATCCTTAGTGACTTGAATAGCATTGATCATGCCTACAATGTTTTCAAAAGAGATTTTGGAGAATTGATCTTAATTAAGAGGATCAATGTTGGAAGAAGGAATAGAAGAATGTTTGACAATAGGATTAACATTGTTTGCTTGGTTATATTGGGTGAAGAGATTGGTGTAAATTTGAAGGTTTTGGTTTGGAGGGGCTATAGAAGGGTTGCCTTTATCATTCAATCTATCCACTTGAATTAGATGATTGTCTATAAGGTACTAGATTTTGTGTTGAAGTACCATACATCTTTTTGTAATGTCCCTAGAGACCTTGTGGTATTGGAAACAAGCACATGCATCATAGCCTCTAGGGAGGGGGAGTGTCAATAGGTGAATGGGAGGAAGTGTAAGAAGATTGACACAAAGGACCTTGGTTATGATAGAATTGTAGGAATCAACAAAAAGATATAAAAAGATATAACCTTAGCAAAAAGAATTGTCAAACGAAGAAGAGAGGATAGTGTAGGAGAAGGATTTTTGGGCGAAGCAATGTTTATAGATTCTTTTGTTTTGGTTTTATTATAGTTGTATTTGTTGTTGTAAGGCTTGTATAGTATGGTAAATGTTTAGAAGTGGATGAATTAGGCACACTTGTAGAAGCACAATTGACTTTTCCCATTTGGTTAGATAGTCATGCAAGTGAGAATACAAGTTGGCAAATGAATTGTAATTTTGAAACATGAGTTTTTCCTAGTGTTACAAGAGTTAAAAACCACTTAGGGATAAGAGTACAAAGCTTTGTCACACTTTTGGGACATTGATCAACACAAGTGAATCTAAGCATTTTTAACTCAAATTTAATTTTGGTCAAACATGTGGTCTAACTAGATTCATTCTAGCTAAATTAGATATAACAACAACTTTTCTAATTGGAAGTGCTCACTAAATGCATATGTAATACCTCATTGAAGCCAATTTACCAAAATAGTAATATTTTTTGAAAAAAATGATGTTGCAACAATTCCTACTCATGGCAATAGTATTGTTGAAAAGAAAAAAAATCCTTTTGTAGATCTATAAGTTGTTTGTTTTCACACACACACACACACACACACACACACACACACACACACACACACACACACACACACCATGAAGGACGTGGTATCATCCACCTTCAAGAAGCATCCGACAGAGTTGCCAATGGCCTCATAACAAGAATACTCCCAAAAATGAAGGGGAGAGACACACCCACACTAGATGTACATGGAGTGTTTCAGTAAGAGGGTTAAAAGAAGCTGTCTAGGGTTTGATCGAGAGAGAGCTATCTCATCAAGCCCATAGCTTTCTCAACACCAAGTCGCGATCATCAGAGGAAGCAAAGGAAGCAATAAACAAACTTTTGGCACACGGGTAAAGCTCAATGATACTAGCAACTAAAGGCTTCCAAGAATCACTCACCCAACAATGCAGATTTAGGAGGGAAGGCCAAAACCCTGCAAATCTGCACACCAAATCATAACATTGGTAGAATCTAACATTTTGTACCACATCTTGGTCACAAACCACAATAGGGGAGGTCTTGGCACAAGGAAGAGGACAAGGTTTCCCCTTGGGAGGAAGAACAATAGTAGATCTGGCAACATGAGCAAAGACTTTCTTGCTAGTAGTAGGAAAGGCTTAGGAGGGGGGTAGGTTCGAGAGGGAGGCCTCGCACGAGAAGGCGCACCAACAACACCAACATCTACATGCACAAGAGAAGGGGCACACACACCATCAAAAGAGCAGGGTACGGGAGACACAAGAATATCAGGGACAATCTTTGTTGGATAGTGCAGAACCCCCGTAGAAGAGTCCACTTGTGCAACAACACTAGGCAAAACAAGCGAACCAAAAAGAGAGGGCTTGACAAAGGCGAACACAGGCACAACATGCGAGAGAACCATTTCAAAAAGTTCTGTAGATGATTACTTGTTACCTCATATGTTATAGTAGGGAGAATGCCCAACTTTTGTTGCATTTGTCAGAAATGATGTAATAGATGGGGTTTGGCAAGACCAAGAAATTATAGATAAGGAAAGGATGAGGCGGTGACAATGGACAATAGGATGGTGGGATAGTCACACAATAGGATGGTGTTGACATGGACCAAGGATTGAAGAAAGGGTAATTAAGAGAAAGACAAGGATTACAAAAGTAGACTAAAGGTGGAAAAGGGTTGAAATGAAGGATTTAAAGGTGTATAGGATTCGAGGCTAAGGAAGTTGCTAATCAAATCTAGGAAATGTATGGTAGGGGATAGGAACCTAAAGGGAATTGACTATTAGAGGTAGTTAACAAAGACAAGAATCGGTGGTAAAGTTGACAAGCACAACAAGAATATGGAAAAGATAAAAATAAAAAGGATAAAACCTAGAGGTTGAAGCTATAAAGGAAAATGGAAAAGAATAACACCAAGCAAAAAAGGATGAAGTTGTAAAAAGAAATAGGCTACATACTAATCTAAAACATACACAATACAAATTTTTTTTGTGTGTAAGATATGTCCAAGGTTCACCAAATGTAAGTAAAAAATGAGTTATGGATTCGGATAAGGGGCATGAAGTAGTAGTCAATACAAACTTAATGCATCTTGAAAATCAATTTCTGTCTCTAAAATGATTAATATGAATCCATAGTCATAATTATCACATAAATAAATAAATTGATAAGAACAATTGATAGGGCGTTTAGGTGAAAGAAAAGAAAAGGATATGGATTTGGTTGGTTTCTTGTGTATTTAACTAAGGATAAATCAAACATAGATTACTAGATTCTCAATAATATAAGCTTATCTTGATTTATCCTAATCATGTATTGCATTGGGATTGGAAGACATAAATAAATAAGGAAAGCTAGGAATTTGAGAGAAGCGATTGAAAACAAAGAGCTCACATTTGATAAAATGGATATCTAAAAATGGAAAAAAGGTTGTGGATGTTTGCAATAAACTAAATAAAAAATTTGGAGGCTCTATGAGGTCTTCTATGGAAAGGGTGCAATCGATTCAAGAATTAATTGTGGGAGGCATGATCATCCTCTACTCAAAATGCTCCCAAAATTTCACTATTGACTCTTCTTTGTTTGTTACACCTTTTTTTGGTTGCCACATGCAAAAAATTACCAAAATGTAGAGAATTGCAAGATCTAAGCTATGGGGCAAAAAATGGGTTGATACTATTTGGGGGTTTGCTCTAGTTAGTCCCCTCATGGGCAATTTGAACTCGAAAATCCACAATAAGCACAATTTGGGAATAGACAATGTGTGTGTTTAGACCTAGTGGTTGTGATGAGTGATGTGTGTAAAGTCTATGAAACAATACATAAACCCTAGTGGCCCTAAACTAGGAGAATGTGGTGTGTATGAGTGATGAATGGGTAGGGTTATGGAAAATAAAGGGATGATCACAAGAGTCTAGGAGGGAGAAGAGATGATGCGGGTTAGGTTTAAGTGTTTTAAGATTTTGAAAGAGGGCTTTCTAGGGCTTAGGATGATAGTAGATAACGTAGGTCAAGGCTTAGGATGTTGGAGGAAAAAGAAAGCTACAGGATGTCATCAATGGGAGGCTAGATAGGGCTCCACAGCTATAAATTTGCAAAATGCTAGTCGTCAACGTCTGCTCCTAAGTAGACACTTGCAACTTGCTTGAAAGGTTATAAAAGAGAAAAATAGGAAGTATGCTTACTCAATATGAATTGTGAGTGAAAAGGGGGAAATATTGGACTATCATATGATATATTATAGGGCAAGTGATGGGGAAAAGCACATTTAGGTTTAGGTTTAGAGGTTGTAGGTAAAAATTGGGCTCAAAATTTAATAAGTTAGCCATGCCTCCTTTTCCATGGCCATCCTACTAGTTGTGGTATAATCACCATAAGTGGCATTTAGTGCCACGAGGTCCATATTTTTGGGAAGGATCCAATGGTCATTGTAAGGTCCACCAAGGTTCCTAGTGATGTGAACATTGGAAAGGCGCAAAATTGGTGTATCGTGGTCCTAAAAATGCTAGGTAAATAGATGCTATAATGATGACAATAATACAATAAGGAAGATGTTGGCTATATAATTTTCATTATTACAACAATTAGTAGATTTTTATGCATAGTTGGTAGTACCTTTCAAAACATAGAGAGAACAAAGGGAAAATTACTTAGTCAATGAATATGGAGGTACTTGGTTATTTGTTTTGCAAATTGAAAAAAGGAAGAATATATTATGTGCCTTGATAATTTACTTACAAAATTACGTGGATATAAATCTCCAAAATAGATGTTTGCATATAATAATGTTGTAATTTCCCAAATAAAACTACAATATAAGAAACACCAACTTGCTGCCCTATAGTATCTATTACAATTTTGTTTGTTACATAAATTAATATGTTTTAACTAATAATTTTTTTTTTGGGCAGGTTATTGTGCAAAGGATACCACAATGGAAGAAAACATAGGCACAATGAAGTAAACGATTAATGAAATCCGTAGGAATATGGTAATGCAGTATTCTTTTTAAGAAGGATAGTAATTTAGATACAAACTATAGGTGGCTACAAGAAGTTTAATCTATTATTTTCAGAAACATCAAATGTAATTGAAATGAAATATTTAACTTACATCACATCCACCTACACGATGTTAAAAATAGAAAACAATGTGAAAAAAATATTAACAAGTGTTTTGTAATTCAGTTTCTGGTTGCTTCTATGTTGCCACATACTTTCTTACGAATATTATTAGTGCCAATTATTTCATGTTTAAATAAATCACTTGTTTATATCACAAGCTTAATAAATTTTGTACGTTATTTAGTCTTCCTGCTTTAATGAGATTTTCTATTGTAGTTTCTCATACTTGGGATATTGTAAAATCACGCTTTTCATCTCAACCTCTAGTTGTGAGATAATGAGAAATTAGTTCAAATTGAATGATAACATTGCCATTTTTGTATTGATATTAATTTTGTTGATTGAATGGGATAATTGGGCTAATCTTGAATATGTAGGTTCTCATTTTTTGAAAAGGTTGCTATCAAAGCCTATATATTACTTTTCTTTATATCAAGTCTTTAACAAATGATGGTTCTTCATCTGAATCAATCTCTTTGTTTTCACAATTATTAATCTAGTCTATCTTATTTTGATACCAACTCTTTTTTGAGGTGCAAGCTTTGGTTGGTCTGGTAATCTGGTTGTATTCATGTCCTATATTTTCATTTAAATGTTATTACAAACATATAATCTCTCCTAATGATATTTTACTCATATTTTGTAATCTCAAAAATGTTCAAAGGCCTAAACCCTAAATAAAATAGTCACATATAACTATTATTTGTACTTATGTTTTGAAAAGGAACTAAATTTCTAGGTTCCCAACTTAATTTGTCTATGCTTGTTTATTATACCATGAAGAGCATCACACCTCTCGTTGTATTTTATTGTACAATAATTTTTTTATATCAATTGTTTATTATCATTACAATTGTTCTTTTTATATTGATTTTCATTCGATTGTAGCTACATGATTTGGTTAAGGAAGAAATATTTTGTTGTGTACTCTTTTTAATAAATACATCATTTGCATATAAATTAGTAATAAAAAACATATCCATTATGCATATCCTTACTCATTGTTCTTTATAATTCATCTATAAATTATCCAATCAATATGGTTGAGAGGCGATGTCCATGTTTTACACTAAAATTACTATCGATTGACTTCACTACATTTATTTTCATCATTTTAATGGTATTATCAATTTTGATAACCTTTTCATATAGACCCAAGGTTGCACGACTCCATTCCCCTTGAACTTCTAATTTCTTCATTATTTCCCAAAGATATATTCATGGGATTGTATCAAAATGTTTAAAAAATTATACAAAAGAATGATTTGTATAATTATCCTTTCCTCATGCTTGATTGTGAACAGATTCAAGTAACCAAGCTAATCAAATGTATTGGCTGAAACACTATAGGAGAAAAATCACTACACCTTTTTCAGCCAATTTGCTTCAATTCATCTTTGGAATTATTCCAAATTTATGTTCAAAGAGTCTACTAGCCATAATTCTTTTGTTAGTTTTGACACTATCTTTCAATACACCACCTTTGGTTAGACTGCATTTACTTGTTGTTAGGAGGGAACCCACAACACACTTCATTGTACTTATCGGTAAAAAAGGATGAAAGTTGAACCTTCCCTCTTGATCATTTTAACTATCATGTCATTGGGACAAGATGCCTTCCCATTAGCAAGACTTCATACATGCCTTTATTTCCCTTGTTCCCTTTGTAGAGAAAACCATGTTATAATAATTTTTTTTATTTTATTTCCATTAAGTTCATGAACATATGCTATCATATTATTTTATCTCAATTAATTGAGTGTGTTGTAAGTGTAACTAGTTTTTCTTTTTTAGGTGAAGATGGATTTTTTATTTGGTGTACTCAAGGTGTTGGATCTCAAATCAACAGATTGGATAGGCTCTAAGGAAATGCCAACTCCTATGATCAAACCTTCCAATTTGACTTGGCCAACTTATAGAGTGAACCTATTTGGTTACTAACTCCCTCACTTTAGGCTTTGCAAGACCTAGGTGGGTATACCTATTCACTAGTGGCTTTCGATGACTAATGCTTTTTATAGCAGATTGAGTATCTTGATCTAAATTCTTCCCTACCTCAGAATGACATAGGTTCCTAGGATAGGTGGCTTTTAGATGAGTTCAAGATTATTGTTGTGAAAGCTATTCGATCTTTGTACTTGAAATTTATAAGTATGTATACTATTGCTAATTGGTTTTATGTGTCCTACTCAACTAGTCCTATTGCTTTAATGTAAAGGTAATTAATATGGTAAAGGTTGTGATTTGTGAATGACCAGTGTCTTTCCTGTTATTTGGGCTACAAAGTCTTATATTTCCCTAGGACTTAATGTATGATTTGTGAGACAGTTTTTAAACCTACTCCCTTTGGTAAATCTGTCAGTTACTGTTTCTTATGAGATATGTTAAATGTTTATATCATAAACTGCCTGAATGAATTTAACCCTAACCTTAAGGGACCATTCAAGGAAGAACTACAAGGAACAATTACAATCCACGAGTAGATCTTTTTAATCCAAGTTCATAACATAGAAACATAAATTTCACTGTAAGAATACGAATAACCTTATCTCCTTTAGATAATATCACAAACAACTGCCTATAGAAAACGAGATAATCCACAACACATATGCAGAGAAAAATGATTGATTCTATTAAAGCTTCCAAAATGGTACAATAGTATGCCAGAGGCTATAGTATTTGTCCGACATCTGGTATTCTAATCATCTCTTCATTTTACAAAACATGCTCATATAAATAAACGAGCAACACCTATTCTATGAGAAGTCATGTCCCTTCATCATTACAAACCTGATTACAATTGCTTAACAAAGTGAAAGATAAAGAGATTAAACATGCCAAGATGATTAATATAACTGTCACTCTTATAGCATCTAACGGCCACACCTTTTCTTTTCATATCTGTCTCCAATGAAAAGAGATCAAACACTATCTGGTTGACATGTGGGGCTATATTATCATCCTGGCTAAATCTACCCATGACTTTCTCCTTAATCTGTGCAAATTCCTTTTGCCATTACTCTAATGGAGCCAGTTCTCCTTCCTTCTTTTGTCTCTTAGGTTTATCATCTACAGATAGGGTTTCTTTCGCTTTCCTAACTTTATTGGCCTTCGAAGATGATGACTTCATTTTAATTACAGGTTTTTAAGGGAGCAAAACTTACTTGAATTCCAAGGGCTCTTCTTGCGAATCCAATTTTGAATTGTCTGGCTTTGAATCACTTTGTGTGAATTCTCTTAGGAATTGTCAACAACGTCTCCTACGTCATCAATTCATTGAGCATTTATGGTGAATTTACTAGTTAATAATTCCAGTTAAGCAACGGTCACACAGATATTCGTTTGAATTTACGGTGATGTGACTTTACTGAGATTTGTTTTGATCTTCACGACAACGGGTAATCATTTGTCTAGCAGTGCTTTGAATTTTTTACCGACACTTATCCAACCTTACACCTGTGTTGTACTTCGATGAAATCATATGTCTCGATGGCTTTATCTTATGTCTCCCCAAAACACTATATTCCATCGATATCATTCTTTATTTCGGTGAAATTGACATTATCGTGGACACTTCTCTTGGTCTCATCAATATCTTTATTTCATCGAAGCCTTGCTATAAGTGTTTATGTCAGTATAATGTTTTATCAATTCATCGAAATCTTCCTTTTCGATGAAAATGCTTTTATCGCTAAGTCCCTCCGTCGTTAAATCGATGTTAGAATTCCATCGAAACAATTCTTCATTATCCGGCCTTTGTACTAGCGTCGATGAAATTTCCTCTTTCGGTAAAAGATAAATATTCTTCGTCGACCCTTTATGTTCGACCGATAACAAGTCATCAATGGAAATTTCTCATGTTTCATCGATCTTTTATCCTTCGATGAGAAAGCTATCTTCGGTCAACATCCTTTGTGCCTCTTCGATATGCTCCTTTTCCTCGAAATAGCTTTGTCGATAAGATATCTTTGGGTTCCTTCGATTTTATTCTTTCGGCCAAACTTCTTCCCTCGACGAGCTGTTCACATATCTCATCGATACTATAGTTTCATCGAAGCTCTTTATTTCATCGGAGGGACCACTCCTGATTTCCTCGATGTACTTTATGTCAATGGAACTAATGTTTTTGGTGAATCGTTTGGAAGTCCATCGTGGCCAAGATTTGTTCGATAAGTCATTTTATCGATAGGATAATGGTAGGCTTCTTCGATAGAGTCATTTCGGTCATATTGGGTGTTTCAGTGAAGGATTAGTATGTATATCCGATGGCCTTTGTTTGAGCGATAATTTTTTAGGATTTTGATGTCGATGGAAATGCCAAAGGTTCTATCGAAATTCTTAAGGGCGTGCTTGATTTCATTTTTTTTTATAGAAAACTTTTGTAGCTTCAATGAAACCGCCAGATTCCATTGATTTAAATCCAATGCTCAACAGTGGCTCTGACTGGGGATGGAGGTATACTATGGATGCCTTCAAGAATCTAGGATCTTTGGTTAATAGGAACATACTAATGGGAGTTCGTGGTATACACAGTGAGAAAGTAATCCTACTCTACTGTACATGGAATTATATTGTCTCAATAGAAAATTTTCTTTAGGAATTGTCCATGTACCGGCAAATCTTGACTCTCTCCTGTTGCACTTTGTATGAAATATGAGTCTTCTCCTGCCTTCTCCAGGATTATATATGGTCCTAGCCAGAGAGCCTCAAACTTCCCATGCTTGCCTTTCTCCTGATTTCTTGCATCCCACATAAAAACCCAATCACCTATCTCAAATTTTCTATTTGTTGTTCTCTTGTCATACAATCTCTTCATTTGATTATGTAATTTAACCTTTTATTTTTGGGCCTCTGTCCTGATTTCATCCAACTCTATTAATTGCACAAGCCTTTCTTGCATAGGATCAATGATATCAATCTCTTCCTGTACTATGAATTTGTGAACAGGCAAGAGGTTATCTAGAGGAAGTCTAACTTTCTTGCCATAAACTAACTCAAATGGAGATCTTCCTGTAGACTTCTTCACTGTTATCCTATCTGCCCAGATTGCCAGATTCAATTTAGAATCCCATGCTTTCTTATTTTGTCCTAACACCCTCTTAATGATCTTGAGAATATTTTTATTACTAGATTCAGCCTGTCCATTACCTTGGGGATGATAGGGAGATGATTGAGATATCTTGATGCCATATTCTCCACAAAAGGTGTTGAATTCTTCAGATCTAAAACACATACCATTGTCTATGATGATTCTTGCAGGGACACCAAATCTGACAATGATATTTTCCATCAAGAATTTGATCACCACTTTACTAGTAGCCTGTTTGGTAGGGATTTCTTCCACCCATTTAGTTAGATAGTCAATGGCTACCAAGATCTATCTGTGTCCTCCACTAGATTTATCACATATTTCCCCTATGAAATCCAATCCCCATTGTTGAAATGGTTCCTCAACTTGTATTGGTGTTAATGGGAGCGCTCCTTGGTATTTCATTTTTCCTGAGAATTTTTGGCATGCTTCACACTTTCTAACATACTGATAGGAATCATTAAACACATGTGACCAATAATACCCTGCCCTTAATATCTTGTGAGTTGTAGTCCTGGCAGAAAAATGACCACCACACACTCCACCATGCATTTCTTGCAAGATTTTGATAGCCTGGCATTCATCTAAACACAGTAGTAATATTCCATCTCTGTTTTTCCAATACAAGTCACCATTAATGATCACATACTTTAATGGTTTCAACTTCAAGGTCCTCTTTTGATTATCAATCATATTGTCTAGACACTTCATATGTTTAAGATAATACACAACATCTGTGTACCATACTGTGTGCTCAATACTGAAGTTGGCTTCCTCAAGCCCCACTTTATTTACTTGGAATCCTTCAGAATATGCCCTTGCCATGAGTTTAGCTAATCCTTGACCCTTAATGATTTGTGAAATATTGAGCTCAATGTTAAACTCCTGGATTTGATTGATCCATTTGCACCTTTTCCCTGTTACTTCTATTTGTCTGAAAAATATCTTTCAGTGCTGCATTAGGAACATAAGCTCTGATCTCTGCCCCTACCAGGTATGGTCTGAAATGTTTTACCGCTTTTATCAGAGCATAGGCTTGCTTCTCATTTATATCATATTTGATTTCAGATGGGCTCAACGATTTGCTAAAGTACGCAATGGGTTGCTCACAACCATTTTGGTTCTTCTGCAGTAATACTACTACTACCGTGTGACAAGAGGCAAAAGAGAAGATAAAAAATGGTTTGCTAAAATCTAGTGATATTAGTACTGGTGCCTCAGATATTGCCCTTTTGATTACTACAAAGGAATCCAATGCTTCTGCATCCCAATCTATTTTGGCTCCCTTCTTCAGCATCTATACTATAGGCTTTACAATGTCTGCAAAGTTTAGGACGAAACTCCTAACAAAGTTGATTTGTCCCAGGAATGACTGAATGACTTTAATGGTTTTTGGAATGGGGACTTCATTGATTGCAGCCACTCTTTCAAGATCAATTTTTACTCCCTCCTTGGATACTATGTGTCCTAAGAGCTTTCCTTCCTCAACTCCAAAATGACATTTCTTTAGATTAAGAGAGATCCCATATTCTAAAGCCCTTTTGAATATCTTTTCAAGGTGATTGCAGTGGTCTTCAGCCCTTTTTGAATAAGCAGTTAGATCATCCTGATATACCACCATTATCACATCTATTAGCTCTGCAAATGCTACATCCATTACTCTTTGGAAAGTTGCTCCAACATTAGTTAGGCCAAATGGCATCCTTGCATACACATATGGACCCCATGGTGTTGTAAAGGTTGTCTTGTATTGCTCAGCCTCCCTGACTTTTACTTGGTTGTAACCTGAGAATCCATCCATCATAGATAATAGTTCACATCCAGTTACCTTTTGCAACATGATATCCATATTTGGTAATGGGTAGTTATCTTTCAAAGATGATATGTTCAAGTTCCTGAAGTCTACATAAAGTCTTATATCTCCATTCTTTTTTCTGACAGGCACTAGGTTTGAAACCCAAGTGGAATACCTACAGGATTTGATTATCCTTGCATCTTTCATTTTTATTATTTCTTCTTTCATCTTAGGTAGCAAGGTTGGATTTATAGGTCTCTGTTTTTGTCTAAATGGCTTGGCATTAAGTTTAAGGGGTATTTCATGCTGAAAAAGATCTTCTCTATAGGCTTTGAGGTCATCATATGACCATGCAAAAATGTGCCTATACTTTTTGAGCATTATTATCAGTTGTTGCTTGATTTTAGGGGTTAATTTCTCTCCAACAAACACTTGCCTTGGTGACTCCTTGTTTTCCAAGTTAACTTGTTCGACACCACTTTCTCTAGTTGCAGTCACTTTAGTTTCTATTACGTCCTGTGCATTGAAAGTTCTTTCTAATGCAACCAAACCTCTTGGTATTTTGTTTGATTTTAGCTGTATGATTTCCTGTCCAAACAAGGTTTCTTTCCCATCAGTTTCTTCCACAAAGTCATTAAAGTTAATAGCCTGTGCCTGATAATGATCCACACACTGCAAGAACTTTAGCAAGTCAACATCATCCTGAAAAATTTGCCAGTTGTATTGGTTATCAGGAATAGAAGGTCTGACTTTTATCTCCACTTCCGATATCCCATTCAATGTTACATCATTTTCCTTTAGTGCAATATTTGCCAAAAAGTCAGCCATTATGTTTTTTGACCTATCAACCCATTTTATTTGAAAAGCATCAAACAATTCGATAGTGTCCCACACTGCATTCCTATATTGCTTCAATCTGATATGTTTAGAGGCATATTTTTCCTTAATTTCGGACACTATTAGTTTTGAGTCCCCAAATACACTAAGGATTTTAATCCCATGCTTAACTGCTAGGTTGAGTCCTGTGATTAGAGCCTCATACTCAACAACATTGTTGGTACATTCAAATATTAACTTGAAAGAGTACTTAAATGTTTCTCCACTTGGTGAAATGAATAGAATTCCAGCCCCACTTCCTTCCTTATTGCACGAGCCATCAAAGTACATGGCCACACTTGATCATTTGTTTCTTTGATGCAAGACTCAATTGGAGACAAATCCTCAGTCTTTGGCTTTGTCAATTGTACTTTAAAATTATCCATGTCTAACTGAATGAAACATATTGGCTCAGGCGTTTCCACATCCTCAATGATATATGAGGAACAAGGCTCTCTTTCAATTCTCACTTCATGTCCATTCACTGGTATGGTTGCATATGGCAAATCCAATTGGACATGTCCCCCTATCAAGTTAGACCACTGTCTAGATAATAACATTCCATAATTTGGAGGGACATCCACCACCGTGATGCCTGTCTTGTAGGATGCTTAGAGGCATGCTGCTAGCTTGAACTCTACATCTTTCATAACACCCACCACTGGAACAGATCTATTATCCATAGCGTAACACTTGCTGAATGTTGTATCCATCTCCATTCCAAGCTCTTTCATAACTCCCACAGGCATAACATTTATTGCTGGTCCTGAATCAATCATGCAATTTTTAATCATCTTATTATTGATCATTAGAGTCAGGTAAAAGAGATCTACTTGGGAAGGATTTTTGTTATTGTTGACCCCAAATATATGGTTGGAGTTGGATCATGTTCACCACTATTGTCCTGATCACCCTGCTTGTGTTCTTTCACTTTATCTCCCGAGACATTTGTGATCCTCCTTAGAGTCTTCTCTCTGTATTCTGGGAACTTCATTATCTCAAGTAATGGCACATAGGCCTTCATTTGTGCCAAAGCATTGGCAATGTCAAACGATGTGGCAATGGGTATTGGGGAAGTAGCTGTCATATTCTCCTTCTCTCCCTTTTGCAGTTTTGTTATCTGAACCTCTTTCTCTTTGGTTTTGCCTGGGTCCTTATCTTGGATATTTGTAATAACCCACCATTATTGACCCCAAAAAATTGACCATTCTTTTTTTTTTTTGTTTAATTTAATCATTGTGTTTGATTCAATTGCATACTCTGGGCATCCATCCATTTGGATTAGGCATTCATCCATCCGAGATGAGCATCTAACCATATGGGTTAGGCATCGGTCCATACGGGACATAAGATTTCATCTATCCAATACGGGATAGGCATCTACCCATACGGGGTAGGCATCGGTCCATACGGAACATAAGATTTCATCTATCTAATACGGGATAGGCATCTACCCATATGGGGTAGGCATCTATCCAATTAGGATAGGAGGTGCTCTGGCCAGAGAGACTCATCGGAACCATTCGGGTCTTGAGCCACTCACTAAGTACTACACTCTTCTAACAGAAGTGCACCGAGGTCACCGTCCTTAGGAGTAATTAAATAACATAATACAAGCTTGAATTCCACCTCAGAATTTGGCTTAAAGCCTCGGGAAGTCAAGTGAATCCATACGGGATTCCTTCCGAGTATGCATTGAATTACTTTTTCCAATTTGATTATCTTATCTTTCAAAATAGGATTCTTACTCATTCTCTCTTTTACCAAGCCTAGACCCCACCCACGAACGCTTGAGTATGAGAGACAACTCCGTCCCAAGACTGCCTACATACCTGCTTCGGCACGGGATCAAGGCGTAAAGTATGTAGTTCTATTTTCTATTCTATGGTTTGATGTAAACTGATTAGTGGGTATGCAACCCTTTCTAGGGTCAATGTCCTAGATAGTTTCTCTGCGGTTGTTACCCACGATGGTAGCGCTTAAGCAAAGACTCAAGATGGCCTATTGCTTGTGGCCTAAAACAACTAGATCCTAATTCTTATCATGAGCGTCACCCTTGACCAAATTGTCAATCACCAACAATTCTTCGAGATTAAATGAATTTTACAAAAGCATTTCACTCATCATCCCTATAGGGGTTTACTATAGTTTAACTCAGCGGATGAAAGATCGCTTTAGAATTATCTTATTAAATTATCGATCCAAGGGGGATTACCCACCCCTTGGATTTTAACTTCCAAGTGTCCCTTATTACCCCTTGACGATATATAGGGACGATGCCACAGACGTCGTTGATGTAGCTTTATTAGGCGTTAAGTGCAGTAGTTCAACATGATGGCATTACCCGTAAGCGTGACCCAGAGGCACTGTATATACCGAACGCTACTAGGTTTTGGTTTCCATCTTCCTTTATTTAATTTTCTAAGTTATGATAAACATCATGCTTGAAAAATAATTATGAATTTAGACATTGCAAAGCTCAATTACTTGAAATAACTACTTGATGAATTACATGGAATAAAACCATAACTAACATTATTTATTATTCAAAACTTGAAATATAACCTTGCATAATAATAACGATCAGGAACTTGCATAATAATATTTAAACGTGAAACTTGCATGGAGATGGAAACGCCAATAAATGTAATTAATCTATAAGAAATTTGCATGTTATAAGAATAGTGCAACTTGCATGAAACGTCAATAAATGTAATTAATCTATAAGTAATTTGCATGTTATAAGAATAGTGCAACTTGCATGAAACATCAATAAATGTAATTAATCTATAAGTAATTTGCATGCATGATTAAATAATCCAAAAATAGCGATTAAATTTAGGCATTTGATTCGAATCATATTAATGTGATTTATTTGCTTAATGCCAACTAAGTGCCCAATGGATCTTAATAGATCGAATGATTCTAATTATAACATTTGATATAATATAATTTACAAGTATTTATTATAGATAAGCTAATCGTGAATTCATTCCCCAATAATCCCCAATATTTATTAATTTTCTAGGTTAATTTAATAACTTAAAGTTTATACTAAGGAAAAGAAAATTAACGATTTCAAATTTGCAATTTATACATTTATTTCTAAATTGTATTTTATACTTTTATAAAGTAAAAACTAAATAATATAACGACAAAAAAAAACATGGCGAATGGTTAATGTTTAATAATCCAAAGGGGGGGGTGAGGACCACGGGGTCCCATCACCCCTGCGGTCCTGCATGCGCAGTTCCGCAGGGTTGAGGGGACACCATGAGCCCCTCCACTCCCCTACGGCCACTGCTGTGACAGTGACCACAGGGGTAGTGGGGGTACCACTGTCCCCTCCGGCGGTTACAATAACCGCCGCCCTTGATGCCTCCGTGCATCATTCAAATAATTTTCGAAGTCTGTGAATTACTTGCAACATTAAAATATTTTAACTTGAAATAAATTTAATATATTTATAATGCAACATTAATATATTTTAACATTTGAAATAAACTTAATATAATTATAATGCAACATTAATACATTTTAATATAAACTATATATATATATATATATATATATATATATATATATATATATATATATATATATGGTTTCATATTCCCAATTACTTAATGATATATAAAAACAAAAGAGAATTTATTTGTGAAAACAAGAACATGGATAAAATAGATGACCAAACAATTGTTTTAGATTGATTCTACACTAAACAGGAGGTTGACATTTACACAGAGAGAGAGAGAGAGAGAGAGAGAGAGAGAGAGAGAGAGAGAGAGAGAGAGAGAGAGAGAGAGAGCTTATTCCAGCATTCACAGGCATGAGGTTTGTTCCAGATTTCACAGGGGAATTGTTTATTTCCAGAATTCGTTTCCAGTATTCACAGGAGGATTTTATTCAACTGATATTCACAGAGTTTCAACCAATATTCATAGAGAGATTTTATTCAACTCATTTCATAGAGTATTTATTCAACTCATTTCACAGAGAGATTTTATTTTAATTAATATTCACAGAGAGATTAAAATAATCACAGAGAGATTTTAGAAATAATCACAGAGAATTTTTAAAGATAATCACAACAAGATTTTAAAGATAATCACAGAGAGATTTTAAAGATAATCACAGAGGGATTAAAGAATGAGATTCATATTTCCATTTGAAGAACTAGAGAAAAGAATCAGAGGGAGGAATAAAGATTCAAATCACACAGAAAGAATTTTGATTTCAGAAAAAAGAGATTTTAAACAAATAAAGGGATATGATTTTCTTTTGCTAAAATTTTTAGAAGAAAAACAAAAGCAAGATCATGTGCATATTTTCTTGAGGGAAATAAAATAATTTAAATAACTATATTTTACATGCACTATATGAAAGCATCATCATTACTATTTATCCTCAATAAAAGATTTAAAATCAAATAAAAGAGTTTCTTTATATAAAGGAAGATCTATAACTATTGATAATAAAAATTCCTCATAAGTAAATGTAAAGATAAACAACGAGGAGAGAACCTCGTTTATCGAGCTTGATGTTGAATCAACTAGCTACCCTTATGATCCTTGCAACTTTAGAGAAATCCTAAACAACAACTTAAAATTCTTGCAACGAAAATGAGACTACCAAAAAGATCTATTTCTAAAACTCGGAAAATTTCCTTCAAAACATAATCAACTCCCCTCTTTGAAACTTGCATATAATTTTATAAGAAAATTCCCTCCATTCCACTATCTAGAAAATTTAATTAAAAAGGAGATTCTTTCCCAATTTTGGACTTCATGCAAATTGATTAGACTTAGTGGAGGAGTTAAATGCAAGGTGGTGGAGAATCCTCTAGAAGCTTCTTATTCTTCCTACAACATGTTCCATAATTGGATGTAGAAATTAAATAAATAAAAATAATGTATATTTTCCATGTGTGTGTGTGTGTGTGTTATTATTTTTCATTCTTTTTATAACATTTACTCAATCATTTAAATAGCTTATCCAAAGATAAAATAAAATTGTGATTTAAATCCAAAAGTGATAAAGGAGGGTTGTGACATCCTCCCCCCCTTAATTTGTGCATTGTCCCGATGCACTTATTGAATGCATCCAAAAGAGTCTATAGTTCATGATTAAAACAAAAAAAGGAAACAACTGCTGCACATCCTTAGTATCCTCCCATGTGGCATTCCTTTCATCATACTGGTTCCATTGTACTTTGCACTGATCAACCTCTCTGTTGCGCAACTGGCACTGGCGCCTCTCCAAGATTTTGAATGACTCTATCATTAATCCTCCCATTTCGTGGACCTGTAAGGCATCCCAATTCAAAATGTGTTTCTCATCAGGTACATACTTTTTAAGAAGAGATACATGGAAGACATCATGGATTCGGCTCAACTGGGGAGGTAAGGCCAACCGATATGCAATTGGACTAATCCTTCCCAATATTTCAAAGGGTCCAACATAACGAGGTGAAAGCTTAGTCTTTTTCCCAAACCTTATGGAACTCTTGTGTGGCCTAACCCTTAGGAAGACTTTCTCTCCCACCTCAAACTCCCTTGGTGTCCTGTTTTTGTCTGCATAACTTTTCTGCCTATCTGAGGCTTCCTTCAATCTTTGCCTAATTTCCTTAGTTTTCATCTCCATCTCTTTCAACATATCTGGTCCAACAATTACTCTATCTTCAAGACTATCCCAACTCAAAGGTGTTCGACTTACAAAGCTTCGAAAGGTGCCATTCCCAAAGATGTTTGATATGTATTATTGTAAGCAAACTCTACCAGAGGCAGGTACTCTTCCCATTTCTTCTGTTGGTCCATGCAATACATGCGAAGTAGGTCTTCCATAATCTGATTTGTTCTTTCTGTCTGACCATCGGTTTCAGGGTGGTATGCAGTGCTAAAATTTAGTCAAGTTTCCAGAGCTACTTGAAGAGTTGTCCAAAAACCTTGAAGTGAATCTAGCATCTCTATCTGATATGATTTTCTCTGGTATTCCATGCAACCTAAATATTTCCTTAACAAAGCGCCTAGCCAAGGTAGGTGCATCATCCGTTAGGTTCCTTGGTATAAAGTGTGCCACCTTAGTGAGTTTGTCAATTACCACCATTATTGTATCATGCCTAAAAGGTGACATGGGCAACCCTTGCACAAAATCCATGCTAATAACTTGCCACTTGTGTTGAGGTACATCGTGTAACTGTAACAATCCAGCTGGATGTCTATGTTCAGCCTTTACTCTTTGACACTCCAAACATTTAGCCACATACTTGACAATGTCATTCTTCATCCCTTGCCAAAAGTATAACTTCTTTAGATCTGCATAAAGTTTGTTAACTCCTGGGTGCCCTGAATAAGGGGCATTGTGAGCCTCTGACAAGACTACTTCCCTTAAGTCTCCTGAATTAGGAATATAGATTCTATTATTGTATCTGAGCAACCCATCTTTGTCTAATGTATACCCTCAAATCTTAGGATCGGTTGGATCGTGTTCTAATGTCAATTTGACTTGCTCATACCATGGGTTGTGATCTTGCTCATCCATCACTTGCTGTTTGAAAGAAGTTTTGAATGTTGCTATAGTCATCAAGTGTCTCCTTCTACTCAAAGCATCTGCCACCCTATTTTCCTTCCCCTTAATACATTCAATTTCAAAATCATATTCACTTAGAAACTCTAACCACCTTCTTTGTCTGGCATTTAAGTGGGGTTGGGTAAAGATGTACTTTAGTCCTTGGTTATCTGACTTTAACTCAAAGGGCTTCCCTAGTAATAAGTGTCTCCATTTCTGTAGGGCATGCACAATTGCTGCCAACTCTAAGTTGTGGGGTGCATAATTTACTTCATGAGTCTTTAGCTTTCTAGATTCGTAAGTTACTACCCCTTCATCATGGACAAGTACTCCACCTAAACCTTCAATAGAAGCATCAGTTACGACTGTGAAGTGTCCATTCGGATCTGGTACTTTTAGAATGGGTGCTAAAGTTAGTTTCCCTTCCAAAATTTGGAATGCCTTATCACTTTGTTTTGTCCACACAAACCTTTTACCCTTCCTTTGTAATGAGGTGATGGGGTTTGCTATCTTAGAGAATCCTTCCACAAACCTCCTATAGTAACCTGCTAGCCCCATAAAGCTTCTTACCTCTGAAATGTTTTTAGGGATCGGCCATTCTACTATTGCCTTTATTTTATCTAGATCAACTGCTATTCCTTCCTTTGATATTATATGCCCAAGGTAGTGAATCTTTTCCTCGAAGAAGGCACATTTTGACAATTTCCCATATAACTTATGTTCTCTCAACCTTTGCAAAACAATTTGTAGGTGCACTAAATGTTCCTCCTCATTCCTAGAGTAAATCAATATGTCATCCAGAAATACAAAAACAATTTTATCCAAGTAGTCATGGAGTACACTATTCATTAGGTTCATAAATGCAGCTGGGGCGTTGGTTATACCAAAAGGAACTACTGTGAATTCATAATGCCCATATCTAGTCCTGAAAGTTGTTTTCGGAATGTCTTCCTCCTTAATTCTGAGTTGATGGTACCCTGGCCGAAGGTCTATCTTTGAGAAAATTGCTGCTCCTTTCATTTGGTCAAAAAGATCCTCTATGCGAGGTAAGGGATACCTATTCTTTATGGTGACTTTGTTCAACATCCTATAGTCGATGCATAGCCTTAAGGTTCCATCCTTCTTCTTAACAAACAAAACTAGTGCTCCCCATGGTGATACACTTGGCCTTATTAATCCTTTAGCTAAGAGTTCCTCTAATTGCATTTTGAGCTCTTGCAATTTAGTTGTGTTCATTCGGTAAGGTGCCCTTGATACTGGTTCCGCTCCTGGTGGCACTTCGACAGAAAAATCAAACTTCCTCTTAGGGGGTAAGCCGGGTAATTCTTTTGGAAAAACATCCTTGAATTCTTTTAAGAAAGGGGTATTTTCAAAGGTTGGTGTATTTTCCTCTTTTCCTTCATCAATTTCAACCATATAGATTAGGCCTCCTCTTCTTCTTTCCTTCTTTAATTGCATCGCTGATATGGTTTCTATATTAATGGGATTAAACTTTCCTTGGATTTTGACCCTTTTTCCTCCATCATCCAAACATTCCACAACCTTTTTATAGCAATATAAATTAGCTTGATGGTCCGTTAACCAACTCATTCCAATAATTATATCATATAATCCTAGGGGTGCCACATAGAGGTCTACCCTTGTTCAAACTCAGAAAATTGTACCCTTGCCCTCAACAAACGCTTAGTAAGTTCTTGATTTAAGATTTTTAAAATTTAATTTCTATCATTGCAAAACATTCCCTTAGTTGTGTAAATTGAAGTGAGCACAAGGCCTATAGTTGAACCTTTGCTCTGATACCACATGTAATAACCCACCATTATTGACCCAACAAAATTGACCATTCTTTTTTTTTGTTTAATTTAATCATTGTGTTTGATTCAATTGCATACTCTGGGCATCCATCCATTTGGATTAGGCATTCATCCATCCGGGATGAGCATCTAACCATACGGGTTAGGCATCGGTCCATACGGGAGATAAGATTTCATCTATCCAATACGGGATAGGCATCTACCCATATGGGGTAGGCATCGGTCCATACGGGACATAAGATTTCATCCATCCAATATGGGATAGGCATCTACCCATACGAGGTAGGCATCTATCCAATTGGGATAGGAGGTTATCTGGCCAGAGACTTAGACTCATCGGGACCATTCGAGTCTTGAGCCACTCACTAAGTACTACACTCTTCTAATAGAAGTGCACCGAGGTTGCCGTCCTTAGGAGTAATTAAATAACATAATACAAGCTTGAATTCCACCTCGGAATTTGGCTGAAAGCCTCGGGAAGTCAAGCGAATCCATACGGGATTCCTTCCGAGTATGCATTGAATTACTTTTTCCAATTTAATTATCTTATCTTTCAAAATAGGATTCTTACTCATTCTTTCTTTTACCAAGCCTAGACCCCACCCACGATCACCTGAGTATGAGAGACAACTCCATCCCAAGACTGCCTTCATACCCGCTTCGGCACGGGATCAAGGCGTAAAGTATGTAGTTCTATTTTCTATTCTATAGTTTGATGTAAACTGATTAGTGGGTACGCAACCCTTTCTAGGGTCAATGTCCTGGACAGTTTCTTTGCGGTTGCTACCCACGATGGTAGCACTTAAGAAAAGACTCAAGATGGCCTATTGCTTGTGGCCTAAAACAACTAGATCCTAATTCTTATCATGAGCGTCACCCTTGACCAAATTGTCAATCACCAACAATCCTTCGAGATTAAATGAATTTTACAAAAGCATTTCACTCATCATCCCTATAGGGGTTTACTATAGTTTAACTCAGCGGATGAAAGATTTCTTTAGAATTATCTTATTAAATTATCAATCCAAGGGGGATTACCCGCCCCTTGGATTTTAACTTCCAAGTGTCTCTTATTACCCCCCGACGATTTATAGGGACGATGCCACAGACGTCGTTGATGTAGCTTTATTAGGCGTTAAGTGCAGTAGTTCAATACGATGGCATTACCCGTAAGCGTGACCCAGAGGCATTGTATATACCAGACACTACTAGGTTTTGGTTTCCATCTTCCTTTATTTAATTTTCTAACTTATGATAAACATCATGCTTGAAAAATAATTATGAATTTAGACATTGCAAAGCTCAATTACTTGAAATAACTACTTGATGAATTACATGGAATAAAACCATAACTAACATTATTTATTATTCAAAACTTGAAATATAACCTTGCATAATAATAACGATCAGGAACTTGCATAATAATATTTAAACGTGAAACTTGCATGGAGATGGAAACGCCAATAAATGTAATTAATCTATAAGAATTTTGCATGTTATAAGAATAGTGCAACTTGCATGAAACGTCAATAAATGTAATTAATCTATAAGTAATTTGCATGTTATAAGAATAGTGCAACTTGCATGAAACGTCAATAAATGTAATTAATCTATAAGTAATTTGCATGCATGATTAAACAATCCAAAAATAGCGATTAAATTTAGGCATTTGATTCGAATCATATTAATGTGAATTATTTGCTTAATGCCAACTAAGTGCCCAATGGATCTTAATAGATCGAATGATTCTAATTATAACATTTGATATAATATAATTTACAAGTATTTATTATAGATAAGTTAATCGTGAATTCATTCCTCAATAATCCCCAATATTTATTAATTTTCTAGGTTAATTTAATAACTTAAAGTTTATACTAAGGAAAAGAAAATTAACGATTTCAAATTTGCAATTTATACATTTATTTCTAAATTGTATTTTATACTTTTATAAAAAAAAAACTAAATAATATTAGGACAAAAAAAAACATGGCGAATGGTTAATGTTTAATAATCCATAGGGGGGGGGGTGGGGACCACGGGGTCCCATCACCCCTGCGGTCTTGCATGTGCAGTCCCGCAGGGTTGAGGGGACACCGTGGGCCCCTCCACTCCCCTGCGGCCACTGCCGTGATAGTGACAGGAGGGGTAGTGGGGGGTACCACTGTCCCCTCCGGCGGTTACAATAACCGCCGCCCCTGATGCTATATATATATATATATATATATATATATATATATATATATATATATATATATATATATATATATATATATATATATATATATATATATATATGGTTTCATATTCCCAATTACTTAATGATATATAAAAACAAAAGATAATTTATTTGTGAAAACAAGAACATGGATAAAATAGATGACCAAACAATTGTTTTAGATTGATTCTACACTAAACAGGAGGTTGACATTTACAGAGAGAGAGAGAGAGAGCTTATTCCAGCATTCACAGGCATGAGGTTTGTTCCAGATTTCACAGGGGAATTGTTTATTTCCAGAATTCGTTTCCAGTATTCACAGGAGGATTTTATTCAACTGATATTCACAGAGTTTCAACCAATATTCACAGAGAGATTTTATTCAACTCATTTCATAGAGTATTTATTCAACTCATTTCATGGAGAGATTTTATTTTAATTAATATTCACAGAGAGATTAAAATAATCACAGAGAGATTTTAAAAATAATCACAGAGAATTTTTAAAGATAAGCACAACAAGATTTTAAAGATAATCACAGAGAGATTTTAAAGATAATCACAGAGAGATTTTAAAGATAATCACAGAGGGATTAAAGAATGAGATTCAGATTTCCATTTGAAGAACCAGAGAAAAGAATCAGAGGGAGGAATAAAGATTCAAATCACACAGGAAGAATTTTGATTTCAGAAAAAGAGATTTTAAACAAATAAAGGAATATGATTTTCTTTTGCTAAAATTTTTAGAAGAAAAACAAAAGCAAGATCATGTGCATATTTTCTTGAGGGAAATAAAATAATTTAAATAACTATATTTTACATGCACTATATGAAAGCATCATCATTACTATTTATCCTCAATAAAAGATTTAAAATCAAATAAAAGAGTTTCTTTATATAAAGGAAGATCTATAACTATTGATAATAAAAATTCCTCATAAGTAAATGTAAAGATAAACAACGAGGAGAGAACTTGGTTTATCAAGCTTGATGTTGAATCCACTAGCTACCCTTATGATCCTTCCTTGCAACTTGAAAGAAATCCTAAACAACAACTTAAAATTCTTGCAACGAAAATGAGACTACCAAAAAGATCTATTTCTAAAACTTGGAAAATTTCCTTCAAAACATAATCAACTCCCCTCTTTGAAACTTGCATATAATTTTATAAGAAAAGTCCCTCCATTCCACTATCTAGAAAATTTAATTAAAAAGGAGATTCTTTCCCAATTTTGGACTTCATGCAAATTGATTAGACTTAGTGGAGGAGTTACATGCAAGGTGGTGGAGAATTCTCTAGAAGCTTCTTATTCTTCCTACAACATGTGCCATAATTGGATGTGGAAATTAAATAAATAAAAATAATGTATATTTTCCATGTGTGTGTGTGTGTTATTATTTTTCATTCTTTTTATAACATTTACTCAATCATTTAAATAGCTTATCCAAAGATAAAATAAAATTGTGATTTAAATCCAAAAGTGATAAAGTAGGGTTGTGACAATATTACTCATTCTATTTATTGGTTTAGATATTTTATTGTCTTCTTTCATGAACATTCCGAAGGGCTTTCCTTGTTCGGGGTTTATGGTTTTGTTTCTGAGAGCATAGGTTCTTTTGGCTTGTTCCACTGTAGCCACCATGATTCTCTCCCTTTCTTCTTCGGTGGGGATCCTGAGTTTGATTTCTTCTTCCTCATATGAGAATATTTGCTGCATACAACATTGATGATTGATCCGTCTGGAACTTACATCACCATCCCCCTCTTCCTCAGATGAGTTGTATTCTTCGAATGAGGAAATTTATGGCATGGTCATCTATATACCCTTCACATTCTTCTTCTTCTTCTTCTTGCAGCTTCTTTGCCACTATACATTGGTAAGGAGAATGCGGCATGTCACATGAAAAGCACCGCAGGTTATCATCTGATACTTGATTAATAGTTCTTTTCAGAGGATCTGGTGTTTGCATATTATCCTTTTGACTCTTCTCCACTAGTTTCCCATCCTTCCAGATAGTGTTGTAAGGCATATCATGTAGTCTGGCTCTATCATGACGGAAGAACTGTTGTTTTTCTATTTTATTTACCTTCACAGATAAATCTTTTATAACATTTAGTACCTTGTCCAATTTATCTTGATGTTTAGTATGTTTGGGAGCTTTTGGGTTGGACAACCTAGTATCCTCTCTCTTCCCAATTCTCCTAGAAGCTTTTCTATTGTTTTCTATAGTTATGGCAGCTTTCATAACTCCTTGAAGAGTTGTAGGGTTTTTTGTTCTGAGTTCATAATTTGTTTTGCTGTCAAAGGCATTTATGTAGTACAAGATGCTTACTTCTGGGACTGGTTTTATCCTATTAGGAATTTTGTTTATAACTCTGTTAAATCTTTTATTAAAATCGACTACTGTCTCATTAGGTTCTTTCTTGATACTTATGATTTCATGTAGTGCAAACTCAAGGCTATTTTGATCTCCATATTGTTCGAGAAAAAGTCTCTTAAACTTTGCAAGGCTACTTATTGAATCATCAGGTAATGTTCTGAACCAATCTCATGCATCCTCTGTTAAAGACTACATGAATAACTTCATTTTAACATCTTCATATGGGAGGCAGAAATCTTTCATGACTATATCGAAAGTCTTGCAATGTGCTTCTCCTGTGATAGCATTATTTCTAGCGAATTTTGGTACTGTAGTTCTGATTTCATTTGGGATGGGATGAGGATACACCATCATTCCTGAAAATTCAAATTGTCTAATACGCTCTATATTCATCAATCCATATCCTCCCTAGAAGAAATTCCCATGGTTCTAACTCATGCTATTATAATGGGGAAATTGGTTTCGGGGTTGGAATTGAGTTTGATATGCAAAGTTGTTATAATGATTGTATTGATATTCAGGAGGTACATGGGTGTATGCATAGTTACTATTCCCATGATCGTATAAGGGGTTTCCAATTATCTTATACGTATTGTTCTTTACATTGGTTTCATCTTTATGATTTCTTCCCTTGTGTGATCCTCGGGTTGCATGTTCATATCTTTCTTTATAATTATTTAGGTCATGATTAATATCATTTTCATTGACATTGATACCCAACCTAGCACATAATTCCACACACTCCCTTGTTCTTCCAGTATCTTTCATTTTGGTCGCCACATCTAACATTTGTTTCATCAAATCTGCAAAATAGTTTGATGCATCCATCCTACTTGAACCTGAGGAACTTGATGTATTTGCTCTCGAATTTGGGCGATGATTTTCAAAACCAGGAGGGAATTTTCCTTTTTGTGCTTTATCTATAGCTGCCAAGTCCTCATTTCTTGGGCATGAAGGAATTGTATGGTTTTGTTTATTCCAAGCTGACTGTGAGCTATTTTTAGAGTAGTACTAGTTATACCTCTCATTCATGAAATCATTCATGCGTTCCATTGGATTGTTTGTTGGTTCTTTTTTTTTTTCTTGTTTATTTTCTGATCAAAGTTTAATTGTACTATTGGATGGCCTTGTGTTATTGACCTCCTCCCATACATAAAACTTCTTCTCTTTATTTCAGAGTCACCACCTCTATCTAGAGAGGAAATTTGTTTCTTTTATATGAGTTCTTTCTCACATCAGAGTCTCTTTTTTCTTTAAATGAATATTGTCCCCAGCAGAGTCGCCAATCTGTTGGATCTCAAATCAACAGATTGGATAGGTTCTAAGGAAATTCCAACTCCTATGATCAAACCCTACAATTTGACTTGGCCAACTTATAGAGTGAACCTATTTGGTTACTAACTCCCTCACTTTAGATTCTGCAAGACCTAGGCGGGTATACCTATTCACTAGTGGCTTTCAATGATTAATGCTTTTTATAGCAGATTGAGTATCTTGATCTAAATTCTTCCCTACCTCATAATGGCATAGGTTCCTAGGATAGGTGGCTTTTAGATGAGTTCAAGATTATTGTTGTGAAAACTATTCAATCTTTGTACTTGAAATTTATAAGTATGTATACTATTGCTAATTGGTTCTATGTGTCCTACTCAACTAGTCCTATTGCTTTAATGTAAAGGTAATTAATATGGCAAAGGTTGTGATTTGTGAATGACCAGTGTCTTTCCTATTATTTGGGCTACAAAGTCTTATATTTCCCTAGGACTTAATGTATGATTTGTGAGACGGTTTTTAAACCTACCCTCTTTAGTAAATCTGTCAGTTACTATTTCTTATGAGATCTGTTAAATGTTTATATCATAAACTACTTGAATGAATTTAACCCTAACCTTAAGGGACCATTCAAGGAAGAACTACAAGGAACAATTACAATCCACAAGTAAATCTTTTTAATCCAAGTTCATAACAGAGAAACATAAACTTCAGTGTAAGAATACGAATAACCTTATCTCCTTTAGATAATATCACAAACAACTGCCTACAGAAAATGAGATAATCCACAACACACATGCAGAGAAAAATGATTGATTCTATTAAAGCTTCCAAAATGGTACAATAGTATGCCAGAGGCTATAGTATTTGTCCGATATATAGTATTCTAATCATCTCTTCATTTTATAAAAAATATGCTCATATAAATAAATGAGAAACACCTATTCTATGAGAAGTCATGTCCCTTCATCATTAATAACCTAATTACAATTGCTTAACAAAGTGAAAGATAAAGAGATTAAGCATGCCGAGATGATTAATATAACTATCACTCTTATAACATCTAACGACCACACCTTTTCTTTTCATATCTGTCTCCAATGAAAAGAGATCACATACTGCTTGGTTGACATGTGGGGCTATATCCTCATCCTGGTTAAATCTACCCACGACTTTCTCCTTAATCTGTGCAAATTCCTTTTGCCATTGCTCTAATGGAGCCAATTCTCCTTCCTTCTTTTGTCTCTTAAGTTTATCATCTACAAATAGGGTTTCTTTCGCTTTCCTAACTTTACTGGTCTTCGAAGATGACGGCTTCATTTTAATCATAAGTTTTTAAGGGAGCAAAAATTACTTGAATTCCAAGGGCTCTTCTTGCGAATCCAATTTTGAATTGTCTAGCTCTAAATCGCTATTTGTGAATTCTCTTAGGCACTGTCAACAACATCTCCTACTTCATCAATTCATTGAGAATTTATGGTGAATTTACCAGTTAAGCAACAGTCACACAGATATTCGTTTAAATTTATGGTGATGTGACTTTACTGAGATTTGTTTTGATCTTCGCGGCAATGGGTAATCATTTGTCTAGCAGTGCTTTGAATTTTTTACCGACACTTATCCAACCTTACACATGTGTTGTACTTCGATGAAATCATATGTCTCAATGGCTTTATCTTATGGCTCCCCGAAACACCATATTCCATTGATATCAGTTTATTTCGGTGAATTTGACATTATCGCCGACACTTCTCTTGGTCTCATCAATATCTTTATTTCATTGAAGCCTCGCTATAAGTGTTTATGTCGGTATAATGTTTTATCAATCCATCAAAATATTCCTTTTCTATGAAAATGCTTTTATCACTAATTCCCTCCGTTGTTTTATCGATGTTAGAATTCCATCGAAATAGTTCTTCATTATTCGGCTTTTATACTAGCGTCGATGAAATTTCCTCTTTCGGTATAAGAAAAATAGTCTTCTTCAACCCTTTATGTTCGGCCGATAACAAGTCATGAATGGAAATTTCTCATGTTTCATCGATATTTTATTCTTCGATGAGAAAGATATCTTTGCTCAACATCCTTTGTGCCTCTTCGATACGCTCCTTTTCCTCAAAATAGCTTTGTTGATAAGTTATCTCTAGGTTCCTTCGATTTTATTCTTTTGGCCAAACTTCTTCCCTCGGTGAGCTGTTCACATATCTCATCGATACTATAGTTTCATCGAAGCTCTTTATTTCATCGGAGGGACCACTCCTAATTTCCTCGATGTACTTTATGTTGATGGAACTAATGTTTTCGGTGAATCCTTTTGGAAGTCCATCGTGGCCAGGATTTGTTTGATAAGTCACTTTATTGGTAGGATAATGGTAGGCTTCTTCGATAGAGTCATTTCGATCAGATTGGGTGTTTTGGTGAAGGATTAGTATGTATATCCGATGGCCTTGGTTTGAGCGATAAGTTTTTAGGATTCTGATGTCAATGGAAATGCCAAGGGTTCTATCGAAATTCTTAATGGCATGCTTGATTTCATTTTTTTTTTAGAAAACTTCTGTAGCTTGAATGAAACCGCGAGATTCCATCGATTTAAATTCAATGCTCAACACAAGGTGTGGCCACAAACAAGGGATCTCATCCCTAGTATGAACACATAGCATCAACATGAATTGTCTAGACATGCAAGCACACTATCCGAACATGGGTAGAGAAGGCAAAAAGTTACGAGGGTCTAGAGCACAATTTGGAGCACTAAGTAACTTGACACAAACACCAACATCATCAGCACCAAGGTTCAAACTTATGAGCACAATGGATTAGTGAGGGCACAAAATAGCCCAACGGGGGTTTGATTCTTGGTGGCGACAACAACAATGCCACGATTAACCATCACACTACAAGATGAACCCCACACGTGTAACTACTTCATTTTAAAATGATTTTACTTTTTTTTTAGTTAGCGCCCACATTTTTTGAGAAATTCTCCCATCTTCCTAAGAAATATTTTTTTGTTATTCATTCATTTGATGCTTTTTCACTTTCAAAATTGCTCTTGACAATTTCTTTTGAGCTTCTATGCATTTCCCGCCATGCCATTCATTACAAGACATTAATGGTATCTTCTCCTTGTAACTAGAAGATAACTCGCTTTCAATGAAGTTATGTTTAGAATTTTTTTTTCTATCTTATTAACAAAGATCTAGGCCATGAAATTTGTATGATTCTTCTTCTGTTCTTTTTATGTTGTTTGGATGTAGGCTTTTTATATGTTGTTGATTTTTTTTCAGTTATGTCTTATTTAACCATTCCATTAATTGACAATTTTAGAAATTGAGGGGATTTTAGGAGTTTGACTCTATTATTTATATTCATTTTAACTAAAAATTCTCTCTTATGCTACCAAATTGCCAACTCATTGGATTCTTATTTGATTTGACATGCATCTTCTCTTCTTGTGAGATGTGAAGTACCATGATAGATGAAAAGGTTGAAGTAAATGCATAATGACAATAAATGTTTTTTCTTCACAGTGATGTCTCAAGTATTACATGAAATCCTTGAGTAACACTTTCCTTTGATACATTGAATGCCAAGTTTATCCATCCACAAGGAAAATAGACCCACAATTTAATTTTTTTTTTTACAAATTGCTTACTTTGGTATTCAAATCTTCAACTAAAATTACTTTCCCAAATGTAAGCTTTTGGAGATCTCCTTTGTTGCAAACACAAACAAATATCTGGGATATACGTTTGACATTTTATGTTATTGAAGGATGAAGAAGAGAAAAATAACAAGCCCTAATGTAAAGCTTATTTTGACATTTATTTATTTATCACCATATAAAATTATTTATTAACATTTATGTGGATCAAGGATGCTTTCTCTTAGCATTGACATATATAATTAATCGCTTTCATAAAATTGTCATATAATCATTATCTTTAGACTTCAAAATTGGTTGCTAATATAATTAAGTTATTTTCAGGACTCCCTAACTTTGTATTGACAAGTTTCTTTTGCAAGGAATATATTAAAAATATCTATAAAAAAATGCAAATCTTTTATGTCGTCTAAAGATAATCTATTGGTGTTCCATGCATATAATCTTAGGATTTATGGTTGCTATTCTTCCTCTTGCACCTTCTTAATTGTTTTATTATCTTTGCATTGGTCAATCATCTTAATATATTCCTCTTTGAAGTATTCATTTAACTAAAACTTTTCCTGCTTGAAATGATGATTATAGATTCATATGTAACCCTGAACACTTTGGTCACCCTAGTCACACTATCTATAGATATATCATGGATATTAAATTAATTATTAACCTTTAAGGTTCTTATTTTGATGGTTATGCGGTTTGACTTGTATAATATATAACTATTTTTTTTTAATTATAATTATTAACAAGTCATGATTTAGTTCTTATTTGTGATCTACATGATGACAATGATGGTGCCTCATTTTTTATTAAGAAAGAAACAAAACAAGGGTGCTGAAATGATGGTGCCTTATTATAGTTGTGCTTGAAATGTCATTTGTAAGTGTGGCCTAGCATGGACTATAGACACCAAAAAATGATGCTTTCACTTAACCACTCACATCATTTCATCATATCACCTAATTCATACAATCACCACTTGGATTCTAGTTTCGTCTAACTCATTTAATCATTCTATCAACTAGTACACATACGAAATCACCTGATCAACTAACACCTAATCAGCTAATTGAATAATTCCTAAGTTATTTAATTAATATAATTTATTGATTTATCCTTTTTCATCTACATTAATTAAAAAATTTAATTATTAAATTAATTTCTCCATTTACTCTTCCCATGGACATTAATTAAATAATCTTTGAATTAATTAATTAATTAATTCATTTATTATTCTAGTCCACTATAGTTATATATATTATTTAATTAGCTAATATTTCATTTACATTTAATTAAATTTAAATAGTTTATGTAATTATTTTTTCTATCTTTAGTTCTTAAAACAAATAAAATTAGTATTTTATTTATTCTCTATTCTTATAACCACTCACATGAATTGTAATTTTATTAATAATTCCCAATACACCTCTATTTACATTAGTTCACTCTTAGTCTACTCATGAATCAAATTAGTTCACTCTTATTCAACTCATCAATCAAATTAGTTCACTCTTTCATGCAATTGGTTGACTCATTCATACAATTAGATAACTCATTCATCCAATTAGGTATTTTTAGTTCTTCAGAGGGACACATGTTACATGCACATTCATCGTTTCCTCTCAATCATTATCATCCATTATTATTCTAATCAAATTCCATTGTTTTGATTAGGTAAATTGAGATAGGGCCTAAACTCGTATACATATCAACCTTCAAGGCAACTGTAGACATTGAAAATTGTCTTAAGTCTTCAACAACACTTTGCACTAACCTTTCATCTAAACTGATTAAATAATTTTAATTATTTAATTAGTACTAATATTCTTCTTCTAATTTCTTATAATTAAATAATTCTTAATCATTTAATTATTTTTCTTCTAAACCATTAATTAAATGATTTTCATTATTTAATTAATATTCATCATTATTTCTTTCTAATCAATTAATCTTGATTGTAATCGACTAATCCTAACCATTCCTCTTCAATTAAATAATTCACTTAATTATTTAATCCCTTTATTCTAAGCTAATTCTTCTTTCATCATTAAATAATTAGTTTAATTATTTAATCCCTTTCTCTAAATTATTCTAATTAAATAATTTTTTAATTTATTTAATTACCATGTGTGGGTGAAATAAATGAATTTTATTTATTTATTTATTTACGACCCCACACAACTCTTCCACTTTCTAATTTCTATCTCCCTTTAACTCTTCCATCTCCTTTCACTTATCTCTTCCACTTTCCAATTTTCATTCCCACTTATCTCTCCCACTTGCTAATTTACGTCTCACTTAACTCTTCACTCAACTTATTCATCACTATTCCTTTCCTCCACTTTCAAATGGCATATTTTGTTGAAAATAAATGTTCCCAATATTCATTTTCACTTAACTCTTTTTTCATTTTTATATTTTCCCCCACTTGGAAATGCAATTTCCTATTTATCCTCAATTAACAAGTAATCTCATTTAATCTCATATGTTGATTACTTTCGGTCCCAAATCAATCTTAGCCATCCAATCAATCTGAATTTTTCTATAAATTGAGCTCTCATTGCTTATTTTTGACAACCACGCCTTTGATATCTTCATGCTATCAAATCAACAACTCGCTTTCAAATTTGCTTTGTGCACACACAATTTTTGAGAGACATCATACAAGAAGATTAAGAAGAACAATGGATGTCATGAATTCGATGCTAGGTATAATCATTTTGATTTTCATTTGAATGCATTTTGAATTAATCTTTCATTGATTGTTTAGGTTATTTTCCTTAGAACTTGGTTTCCTAGTTGCCTAATGGTTTTTTGTAGGTATTTTTCAAATTAACCTATGACAACAACATAGAGGGATCTCACGAGGATTGAAAACTAGAAAACAAAAGATTTTTAATTGGAGCTAAGAATTGACAAGAAACAAAGGTCTTGACCCTAGAAGAAGAATTACTCTTTTGGAACAAAATAAAGAGGGAGAGAAGAGGTACTAGGTCCTTTCCTCGATTTGCTAATAAAAGTCCAAGCAATGCTATCCTTTGAACTCCCATAATGAAAAGAAAGAAAAGGAGGTCCTCCCTTGGGGAGACAAATAGTCATTGAATGGGGAAAAATAATAGGAGTGGGCAAGAGATGACCAATTACCACTGAAGAAGGAGCGGAAGTCAGTGGAGGTATAGGAAGAGAGTTAGTACTATAACAATAACCTTAGAAGGGACAAGAAGAGGAGACAAGGCCTCCCCAACTAAGTACTCCTTAGAATCTTGGAAGAGAAATCCATAGAAGAGGCAAACTTCTCAACCATCTAGTGATAATAAGAATCACTCTTCCACCAAGTAGCATGCCTCTTTTGATGACCCTAAGAGAAATCTAAAGTCAAATGACTAGTAGCAAAGCAACGATGACAACATAAAGGTATTCCCTCATAATCAAAAGGTTGAGACCAAGATTGATCCCAAACCATCAAAATCGCATTACCACAAAGAGGTATAAAGAGATCAACATCTATGAAGAAGTAAGAAAAGGTAGAGTGCCCTATGAAAGAAGTGGACTTGTAAACCTCAAGGAACCGACCAATAAAATTCCCAATGGCCTGATAGCAAGACATCTCCCAGATTTGGAGGGGAAGTTGGGTAGCCACACCCAAATGATATGCATATTATGTAGTTTAGAAAAAGGGGTTGAAAGTAATAGTAAAAGGCTTAAGAGAGAGAGGGTGCTCTCCCGAAGCCCATAACTTGCCCAAAACCAAGTTCCTTTCTTCCAAAAAAGAAAAAGAAGCAATAAAGAAGCCTTTAGCATAGGGGTAAATCTCTAACTTACAAACATCAAGGGGTTGCCAAGAATCCAAGACCCAAGTGTGGAGAATTGGAAAAGAAGGCCAAAGTATAGAAAATATGCAAACCAAGGCCTTCTTCAGGTAGAACTCTTCATTCTCCACAAAATCTTGACCTTCAAACACCATAGGGGGGCTTCACATAAGAAAGAGGACTAGGTTTTCTCTTAGGAGGAGGAACAATTAAATACCCAACAATCTGGGAAAAACTCTAGACAAGTCTACTGGAAGCCACACCTCCAACATCAAAGGGACCAATACCCACTGAGGGAACCACAACAAAGACCCCAAAGTTAGAGATAGAACCAACACCAACAAAACACCCTATAGAGAATTCCATGATAGAGATCCAAACAATAACAACAATCAAATCTAAACCTTTAGGGGACAAAGATAAACCCTGACTTAGACAAAGGTGCTAGGGTAGAGACCAAAGCAATAACAATTCGAGGAATAGACACAAGACCTGCCAAATGAGTTGTACAACCTGGGGTGACAACAAGATTAATACACATAGGAACAAGACTCCCAATCAAAGAATAAATGGTGTCATTAGCAAAGGCTCGAGTGAGAAGAAATATGGTAGGGGTAGAAATCATTGAGTTTCTCTTGATCAATCTTCATTGTTGATTGATATCAAGTCAAATCTATAAATCAACCTATCTCTCACCAATAAATCTCTCTCAAACATCATCAGTAATCAAGCATTCATCAAGTATCCAAATCATATAGATTCCATATCTAGAGAATGTCGTCATGCTAAGATATTGAGCAACCAAAATATTAAATTTTTGAAGCATATTCAATGGAACAATACAGGATTACATGAAGGTTTAATTGTTTTTTCATTTTGTTTATGCATTGATCTTATGCTCTATTTTTGTAATTATTAAATTTGATTTAATTATTTTATTGTTATTGTTTTTAGTTTTGGTATTTAGCATTCATTCATCTACATTTTGGCACGTTTGATGGGATCTACATCCTTGATTTTAATAATTTTGTGAAGAATTCTATGTCTTAAGAAGATATAGGAACATAAAGATGTATTTGATCTTGTATGTGCATATATGATTTTTTATTTAGTGTTTTAAAGCTTCTAAACAATGTGTTTGACCAAGAAATGACTCATCTGATTTTTTTTTTTGTCTTTTGACAAGTTGAGAGAAAATGGGTGCTATTGAAAGCCAAAAAGGTGAATCTGATGAATACAATGACACTTTTGATCATTTAAGTGGTTCTTTTGATCCAACTTATGGTTTTATGCTTCTAATTGCAAATTGACAAATATAATACACATATTGGCACATTTTTTTATTATATTGGCACTTTAGATGAATTCTGTGGCACTTTAGATGAATTGACATTTTTTTGTAGGATTTCATCTTTTGATTGTATGTGTTTTCAACTCAAGACTAGATTGACACATCTAAAAGGACTATTGATGTATTTGACAAACATCTCATTTCTTTCAAGACATGTATCTAGATTCTTTTAATAGGTATAATGATGCTTTTGATATATTTTGCTACACTTTTGATCTATGTTGTTATGCCTTTGATATCTATTTCAACTATTTTGATCTATATGCAAAATTATTATTTTGGCCTAATCTTGTTGTGGTTTTGTGACTAATTTTCAATCTTGGTGTAGCTTGGATTTCATTGGGAGAAGACAATTTTTTTAAACTACTAACAATATTTGGTGTAGGGCCTTATTAGAGATTATCTTTTTTTAAAGATAATTGCACACTTCGATCTGTAAAGGGTAAATGACAATGTTTGATGTGTTTGTATAAGCTATTTTGTGTATAGTCTCTCTTCTTGTGCTTTATGGGAGCTTAAAGATCAAAATCACCTAAGTGTTTACTTTTTTTTTTTTTTTTGTTACTCATGTTTGTGTTAGTTTTCTTATTCTTTCTCTTTGCACTTTATGCAAGATTGAGGATTAAAAGCACTAGAACCATTCCTATTAGGGCAATTTGACCTTAACCATGTTCCTAGTATAGTGCAAGATACAATATCATGCTTGAACTTACTCAATATATGCTATTAGAGTAGAGATGTAAATTCTTTGGACTAAATGTGTCAAAGCTTCCAAAGTATGGGAAAAGGTAAGCCTTTAAGCCAATGGCCCTCTACGGATCAATTATTGAGGGTATTTTATCATTGAGTTTGTACTTGTGAAGATAGACTTATATGAATAATTTAGGGTTTTAATTTGCGTGACAAGTTTTCTTGTGAGATATCAATAAAAGGCAATTCAAAATTTCTACCTTGGAAAAATCATCAACCATTATGTTTAATTGTTTGATCTCTTGTCAAAGCAAGCTATCTTAAACCAGTCACTACATAAATATACTTTTTATCTGAATCCATATGCATCTAATACATACAACTATATAATTGACTTGAAAATGCACACATTTGACTAATAGATCTACACTATTAATTAGTCTTGCTATGCATATGATTCATAGAATTACACTTTGACCCAAAACTATATGCATATGATTCACAAAATTGTGTTTTTCACCTATACCTATTTGTTTGGTATAATTACACATATGATCAATATTGTGGCACATTTAATCTATAGTTTGGTGCATTTGATAAATATCTTAGTGCTTTTGATCAAACTTTAACGATTTAATCCTTCGATGCTATTGATAAGTGCATTGGTGCAACTGACTAGTACATTTATGCATTGATCAACATCTTGGCACATTTGATCAAAATTATATGGTACTTTTGATGAACATCAATTTTGTATATCTTTTATATTCCAAATCATTAATAAGAGTTTTAGATTCTTTACATGTTGGATCTCAAACAAACCTTAAACATCCTAGTTGAGTCCATCTGTATTATAAAAAATTACACCCTATGCAAACTCAAGATGACAAATGGAGCCTTCCTCCATGCCATCAGAGGTCAGGTGCTGCCACCATTGTCCTTTTGTCCACTTGGATCGCCCCATTAGCTCCAAACTAGTCTCTACCAACTCCGCCAACCTGTCACCTTCAGGGACTAGGGCGTGACACAGAGATGTCTGTGTGACGCGTTAGTGTCCCACGAATCTGACAGTCTGCAGGTGGTCATTTGAGAATTACACCTGCACTCAGAAGAAATCATAACTCCCGCATGCACCCACCGGCATCGGTTTGTCTTCCAAGGCCTATATCTTGTTCCGTTTGAAAGCATTTTAGGGGATTTTTGGCATTTTGGATATACTAGTTGCAGTTTGGATCTCTTGGCAATCTCTTTGGACAACATTCATAGTCTTTCTTGCAAAGTCTATCATTGCTGTAGCTTTCCAAATAGCTCACAACACTATTGTCATAACATCTCAAAAAGGGGAGTTTACTTGTTCTCTTTTTTATTTATCTCACACATTATCGTTCTTTTATCTTGCATTGTCATTCAATTATCTTTATTGGTTATTTTCCTCGTGGCTTTTATCTGGGTTGTCCGTAGAGGTGGAAACACCAAAATGAGGGTTTGACTTAGACAAACTCTAAAACACAACCCCAAATAGTTTATCTCTCGCATGTGTGTAGTTGAATAATCATAGGAGGATAGTAATCTTGTGGGAGGATTCAGGTGTGGTCCGACTATGAGTCTCTTTCTCACCTTCTCTCCTTCTAATTTATCCTAGTTATTTCATGTTCCACATATATAGGTTTAGTTTACTTGTTTTTCGTGTTTTACTGCATCATACTTGCAATTGGAGCATTCTGTACAGATTTTGTACCTCGCTCGTACAGGACGATAGCGTGACGCGCTGGTGTCCCAAATTTGTGTGGCTCGTCCTCGGGACAAAGGCTTGACAAATCCATCTGTGAGTCTCAAGTTGCGAATAGTTACTCTAGTTTGTCATTTTTATCCCCTGGCTCATCTTAGCGTTAGTTCGAGTGAGGTATCAGAGGGTCTTTTTGTTCTCTTGGATTTATCATCCTTAAGGTAGCAAATCTCCTCCGCTACATTTTGGTGAACCTGATGTGAAACAACTTTCCTTTTGTACTATGCATTTGTCATTTATATCATTGCATTCATTTAGCTAAAACCAAACCTCTTTTTTTTTTTTTTTAAATCTTTGTTTTAGCATTTGCATATAGGCTAGCTCATTTGCGCTTAGTCTAGTTTCATCTTTCAACAAAGAATTTATCCAAAGACAGAACACCTTGTGTCACTGTAGTGCAGTCTTAGCGTCAGGAGGCTTGTCTATGAGCTTTATGACTCAGACTACCATAGGAGCCATAGTCAAGAGGACATCTAGGGAGAGTTTCCCTCCTGATCGTTACAACCCTCCTCTACCCGATGTGATGAACAAGGATCCTCTTCCTGATCTGAATGAGTTTCTTACCTCCCATACTCTTCATATACCTTTCATTGGAGGCTCCTCAGCTACCAGTTCTCAAAACAAATCCCCGACAAACTCTCCACCACCTTCTCCTCTTGCTGTTGACCATGATTTCATTGTCACTATCGACTTTGACCAGATTGAGTCTTTAGAGGAGAATCTAAGAGACTTCGAAGGGTTTTTTAATCAAGAGAATGTCCTACCCCAAGCGGGAAATGTAGTTAATACCTTGAGAGACATGCTCATCTCAGATAGGAGAGGGCTAGAGATGCCGAGATCATTGTCCATGATAGGGAAGAGTCATACAGCTCTAGTAGATGCCTCTCCTCAGGATGACCAGTATGATGTTTGTGGTTCTCAATTGAGTGTCAACATGCTTGGTTCTTCTACTGTAGACACATAAAATTTCTCATCTTAATCTCACGTGAATCCAATTCATTATTCATGCACTATTTCATCTATTTTAATTTATCCACTTATCCATCATTTATTCATTAATATCATTATATATTATTATTCATTTACCCATTAATATTATCATTAATTCATTAACATTATTATAAATCATTTCATTTATCCATTATTAATATTATTATTATTTCATATTCCATCTATATATTTAATAATATCATTATTCTACTATTTATCATTTAATATTTCGTCTATATGTTTAATAATAATATCATTTATCCATTTTCATAAACATATGCATGAGCAATTACATTGCCCATTTATGCTTTTCCCTTTATCCTATTTTCATTCATTTCATACATGTGTGATTAAACTTTCAAGCCCTATTCTTTATCTCACATTCATCCCATAATCTAGATTCACCCGAGGATGCCTATTTAAGTAGAGCCCCTCTCCCATTTGGAGGACCACAACTTTTGCATTCAAGCTCTTGCATTTATTTAGTTTGATCTTGCTTTCTTGCATATTCTCACTTTCACATTTCTTTGCAAATCATCTTTAATCTCCATTTTCTCATAGCTTTCATACATGTGCATCTGAGAGCAATAACTTTTGAACATGAAATCTTAAGAAATTGGAGTGTAGTGGAGTAGCATGCATGTATGTTTTAGTTTTGATTTTTTGGTTTGCATACGTGTTCTTTGTAGGTACTTCAATGTTGGGTGAATGATCTATCTAGATCTTCTCTCATAAGATTTCAGATAATCTTTTCTCACACCTTTGGTCCCTTCATTGGTTGATTCTCGCTTGATTTAGGCATGTCAAATCAATTCACATGCCTAGTTTATATCTCTACCTTTTACAACGTATCTAGTTTTGGGTGCATGTTAGCAATTTATTAGGAAGTTTGTAGAGAATCTTTAATAGATCCATCTTGTGCAAATGTTGTGAACATTTCAGTGCTTCAGATCACATTTCTCTGAAGCAGTTCATGTGAATAATCTTTGCTCTCTCTGGAGGTCGTATAATGCATTTGCTTGAAAATTTGTAACATAACATAACATTTTTTTAAAAATAAAAACCGTTTCAACAAGATTCATTTCAAAACTATAGTGCAATCATGCATTTCATGTGATAATATCTCTTTAAAGGTTACTTGCTGCAAATAGTGCAATGTTAGTTTAGTTTCTTTTTCTTTTAGTTTTAGGTTTTTAGGTTCCATGTATCTCCTCCTTAATTTTTAGGTTTAACTTTTATTTAGTATAAGTATAGATTTTAAATTTGTTTTATTAGTTAATTTTATTTATTTATTTATTAGTTTAGCTTTTTAATTTTTTTTTTTGTTTGTTTATTAGTTTAGCCTTTTAATTTGTTAATTAGTTTAGTTTTTTAATTTTTAATTTAAATTAGATTTTTTTTAATTTGTTATTTAGATTAGTTTAAATTTTGAATTTTGCTATTAGATTTAGATTTTGTTAAATTAGATTTTATTTTTGTTAATTAGATTTCTTAGTTTGTCTTGTTAGTGTTGGTCAGTCTTGTGAGTTGTTTTATGTTTGTTAGTAAGCTTGTTAGTGCATTAGTAGTGTGGATTTTGTTAGTAAGTTTGTTCATTTGGCTTTTTTATTTTCAGGCTAATCTTTTGAATTTTGTTTTTTGGAGGGCATCCATTTTTGCTAGTCAAAGATCATATCTTGAAACTACTAATGAGATTTGGTGCAGGACGCTTGATGAAGACTTGATTTTGAAACTGAATGTCTATTAGTTTAGTAAACACTTCAATTGGTACTTTAAACTTAACCAATGTCTTTTGTGTCTTGAGCAATAGGTTGTTTTTTTTTACCTTTTAGAGGGTCTTCCTCTTGAGAAGCTCTTAAGGCTTAGTGAGAGGGAACAACCCAAGTGGTAATGAGGCTAAGGCCAAGCCCATCCAAGCCACTATAAATAAATGTGTCTGTGAGGAAACTTATAGGCAACCAGTGTCGATGTGTCATACCGACGTATGTCTCCCTCAACATCCATGTGATGCGTAAAAACCTACAAGGGATGGGATGCCTCATTAATTTGAGTGAAATATCACATCTATGGCCACTTGAATGGATGCCCTTACTATAAACTCATTATTTTAGCAACCTTACCTTCTACTTTTTGACTTAGGTGTTGTGATACACGCATGCCGAAGATACCCCTCACGTGCCCTTCAATTTGAGATAGTAAATTTCTTGGGAAGTGATGACCTAAGAAATTTGAAGCTTGGTATGCCCGAGAAGTGAGTGACGTGGAGTGCATCCATTGCTACCAAGCTTCTAACTATCCAACTGAATGTGGTATTTTATTTCTGTTGGCATTCTACACTCTAGTAAGAAATGATGGTGTTGTCATTGATGGCAACCTACCGGCAACCTTCAGGCAACCACCCGACATTCATCTGGTATAGACACCGGCAGACACTAGCACCAACATACACTTCACCGACAGTGACAACAATGTATACCGACACCGTAGCCGATAGGAATAAAGTTTTGTTTATTGTGTTTAATTGTAAATATCTTTTTGTATAGCTGACATGGCATATTGTAATAGACTCATATATGTATGAGGTCTTGTAAATCATTTTAAAATATGGATGGACATATGATGTAGAAGTGATGAACGAATATTAAGGGCAGATTTTGTATAAGGTTATGGTTATAATATGAGCTTAAACTAGTACTGAACCTGGCATAGAAGATGCTGAATTGTAGTAGTACATTATATTGTATTTTCATAATCCATTTTGTAAGTCAGTGAGACTTCCATTTTGTAGATTGAGCAGTGAGCTCTAGGCAGTTGGCCTTTCTGCATGTGCAGGCCCCTCTTGTAAGTAATATCCATTCATTGGCCAGTGAGTGAATATTGTGGGTCACAAATCCCACTGAGGTTTTTCACACACTGGGTTTCCTCATTAAACATCTTGTGTTATGGTGTGTTTTCTATGCTGTCTTTATTGTTCCTATTTACTGCATTAACTCTTGTTTACCGGTACACTGTTTTGGAATGCAAAATACTTAATAAGGTTAAAGAATCTGTTCATTGATTAGATACTGATTCACTCCCCCCTCTCAATATCTTTGGGACTATCATTAATCCTAACAATTGGTATCAGATCCCGGTCCTCTATTTTCAAAAGCCTAATAGCATGAGAAAGATTCTGACACCGCTACAAATGAAGAACTTAAAAAAGCAATTAGAAGGAGCTCTTGTAGACTATGATTCAGAGAAGTTGAAGAATATCAAACTTGAAGATGATCTGAGGATTGCACATGAATTCATTCAAGGACTTTAGGAGAATCTCACTATTGCTAGAAATAAGAGAAAAGAACTTCATGAGAAGATGCGAAGTGGTGATGATGAAAATGAAACTCTTAATGAGCTTGTGATTAAATTGAGGCAAGAAAACATGACTATGAGGAATGAAATGCAAGATATGACTATGAGATTTTGTAAAGACATAGAAGATAGAAAGAAGAATGAAGATGAATTGACTAGGAGACTCAATGATGCTGGAAATGAAAATCTAAGACTCAGTCATGAGAATGATATGTTGAAGACAGATTTGATTCATATGGAACATGATAAAACTGAACTTATTAGACATATCAGAATTCTGGAAAATGAGTTGGCTACTACAAATCAACATAAAGAGAAATTCAAGAAAAGTTCAGAAGAACTAGATGGTATGCTGAAAGTCAAAAACCTAATGGAGATACTAATGGACTTGGATTTGAAGTTGGAGAAAGTTCCGATACTGCAAACAATCATGATCACAGTAAACCCGTAAGACAACCTAATGCTTACAAATTTAATGGGAAATCTTTAACTGTAACAAGTATGGTCATAGAGAAAATCAGTGTAGATCTAGAAACAATCAAAACATTAATGCACCCACTGGTCAATGTTCCAAATGCAACAAAATTGGTCACAATTGAGAAAACTGCAGAATGAATGTAAGATGTTATGTTTGTGGAAGATTTGGGCACTTATCTATTCAATGCAGAACACAAATCGACATAGGATATGGAAAGGCTATTTAGAAGAACAATGTGACTTGTTATGCTTGTAACAAGATTGGACATATTGCAAAATTTTGTAGAAGCAAGACTTCACTGACAAACAATAAAGGACCCAATTTGAAAGGCAAAGAGAAGGTAGATGAGGTAAAGCAATAATTTTCAAGACAATGGATTAGAAAGACAGATCAAAATGTTGATGAGACTATTCCTTCACCAGTAGAACATAGTACTACTCCACCGGCATGAGATTCTTCATTCAACTGAGAACTAACCCTTCGGGGATATTGTAGCAAGTTGCATATCATGCAAATTACCCTCAGTAGATGGTGAGAAGATAGATTTCTTCTTTACCGACAGATGTGTTAAGTTTCACTTAACTGACAAGAATTTAATGTGGTTGTTGGAAGAAAAGTCATTATAAAGCATCAGTTTTTCCCTCTTTTTCAATTCACCAAGCATTCAAACTTTTAGAGAGTGCAAAATCCGAATGAAGGCATCCAAGGCGAAGAAGTGAATCAATTTCTTTCAAGCACTCAACCTTTATCAGGCAGCTTAAGGTATTTTTCAATGGCTTCCTCCTCTGCTCTGAAATTTATTGCAAACCCTACTATTGTAGAAGTTGTGAAGTGCCCTAGGCCCATTTTTAAGATCATTCCTGAGATAGCGAAACAAGATGATTCCATAGGTGCTTTTTCTAAAATTTCAAAAGGTGTTGCTTATGCTGAAGACCCTAGAATCTATATTCATTGCAATGTTGAGGAATTAGGTTCTAAGGAAATATTGAAAATGTTTAAAACTATTATCTGTGATGAAAATGGAAATGTAAAACCTGAGCACAAGGTAATTGAAACTTTAGGTTTTGTGGAAATCTTGGACATCCTTGAATTTCCTAAGGAGGTAGTAAGAATCATCCTTAGCAGAGTTCATGGAGAATGTATTTGGCTAGATTCAGTTTACAAAATCACTAAGGAAGCAATTAGGGCAGTGAAAGGTTTACCCTCCACTAGTAACAGGGCAAATAAGACTAAGAAGGTACCCAATAACACAATCATGACATTAACAGGAGCAACATATGATAGCAGATCCCTGAGAGTAAATGATGTTAAAGATGAAAATGTCAGATTCATAAGCATGATCTTAGGTTACAAGACCACACATACAAACCGACTTAACTCAGTATCCAGTCTTTGCATTAAAAGTGCTTATGATATGGTGAATAATGATGCAAAAATAGATGTATGTGAGTGGCTAAAAGATGAACTGATAGACAACCTGAAAGAGATCAAAGGAGATAAGAAAGGAACATTTCGTTTTGGCAATATTTTGGTATGTCTCATGTTGTATTTCACAAAACAAGTTCCCGGTATTGGAAAGAAAGATTTTGGATATGATATACTGGTAGGCAAACAACCGCTGTAAATCTTCACCGACATGGGCACTGACAAGGAAAACAAAATAATAGAGTACTTCAAAACCTTCAAAGCAAAAATGAAAACAAGGGAGAGACTACCACAGACTGTAGTAGACAAGTACAACAAAGAAATATGTTTTGTAATTAAAAATGATGAAATATGGATGGAGGCAGTTCTTCCTAGAACTATATGGGTAACTAAAATGGGGTACGATGCAGATGTAAACATTATTGAAACTTATGCTAAAGCCTTATTAGAGGCACCTAGAGAACTGGAAGAATTTTTTTTTGGTAATGTAGAATAAATTGAGAGTGATGTACAAACACTGAAATAAAGGAAGAAAAGAGAAAAGTACATTAGAAGTGCAACAAAACAAGCAAAGGAAATAAACGAAAATGTCTTGAACATAACTGGAATTAAGGAAAGTGACCTAGAAGGATTACAACCAGAGGCACATCTCTCACCGGTTGGTACATAATCAGAAAGTGAAATACCCGTAGAGTTTAAAAGAGTTGATAGGAAGAGAAAACCTTCACTGGTACCCTCTCCTTCACCCAAGAAAACAAGATCACCAAGGAAGAAGCAACAGGCAATGAGACCACCGGCAAAGAAGTTGACACCTAAGAAAAGGAAGCAAAAATATGTTATACCACCTCTGGATAACTTATTGAGTGAAATCACTGATGACGACAATCTATCAAATGTGATCAAACTGTATAATACATTCACTGATGCAGAAAAAGAAAGTGTTGAGAACAACATAATTATACATCTATATATTTACAAGAAAGTATTAATAGAAGTTGTAGATGATTTGCCAAATAAATTGTATAGGAGGTTAGATGCTAAAAGGATTGCAGTTATGGAGCTAGATAAGAAACTCAAAATTGAAAAAATTCTAGCGGTACATCTGATTAACTCTATAGAAGAGATTGATCAACTAATTAGTGAAGCTAACATATCAGTTTTCTCAAGTGCACACTGACATGTAAGCCTAATGGCTAGTAGAGTCAATGAAATTGCAGAAGAAACAACAGACAAATGGGATATCTTTTTTGTGGAGAAGGAAAAATAGGAAGAGTTGAACTGACCTAAGAAAACTTTCAAAGTTTATCAGAAGGACAAAGACAAGGGGAAAGGTAAAGTTGGTGGATTACCAAACATAAAAGTGACTGACAACCTACCACCACCTTCTTTGGTTACTACATTGACAAATACTGAGGACACACCAGCTACTGAAGATGTTAACACAACACATGAGGATACTAACCCTGAGTCAAAATTTTTATACACAATGAACATTAATACTCAGGAAGTAAACATTACTATGGATAAAGATATCATAGAGGCACATGATAATATTGCTAACACTGAAAACATTGAGCAACCGACAGAAAATATTGAGGTTGGAATACAAGCAGAGAAAACAGAGCAAACAATGCATATAGAACAACCTTTAGATAGTGAAAGAAATAATGGTAATGTAGATGCTGGCACAGTAAAATCGACAAACATAGAGATATCGATAGTAGATAATATAGAGAAACCAACTCAGAAACCAGTAGATACATAGGTACACATTGAGACAGTACAAACGGTAATCACTGAGAAGGCTAAACCATTGCTAGTTGAAACACAAACTTAGACTGATCCATCGATGGTTGAAACAAGCAAATTGGTTACTAGTACTGCAAGCACTGAGATAGTGAAGGCAGTTGGTCAGACATCTAGTACTTCACTGAGCGAATTCAACCTACAAATGTGACTGAAGTACTTTAGGACTCAATAAAAAAAATAACAGATTGTAATGCATTGGCCTATAAGGTGATTGATGACACAATACCCATTCTTAAGATGATTGCACCCAAATGCAATTTAGATCAAGTAAAGGATTCTTTAGGAAAGTAAGACACACTGTCTAAATTCATTAATGGAAATTTCTTAACAGTTGATCAAATTAATGAGGAAACATTCAAGGAGAAAATGGAAAAGGAAAAAGGAAAATTCTTTGAGGAAACAATAAACAAGTGCACGGATCACATCAATACACTTTTACTAGCACTAAATACAACAATTTTGGAGTATAAGGAACTGTACAAAGATACTTGCAAGACAAATCTGTTAACAGTAAACATTGATAAGGAAATAAGCAAAGTTCAAAAGGAGATAGATGATATAGTTGATAATATCATTGGTTCATCTAAACCTATATCAGTTATTGAACAAGAGATAGCAAGATTTGAGGAAAAAATGGAGAAGCTAGAGAATGAGAAAGCAAGGATCAAGGAAAAAGCCAAAGAGCTTAAGCATAAACTTAGTCCTAAATTAGACAACCTTATCTCTCTGAGGAAAGAGATCTCTGAGGTATTAATTCAAGGTCAAAATTCATCGGAGGAGCATATGCATCATCTCACCGGTACAATCCAGAGCACTGAGGTAACCATGAAGGACAACAACAGGTTCATGCAGAGCTTAAACTTGGTTTTGGTCGATCTATTTCAAATTTTAACCAACCGGTTACAAAGTTCAAGTTGAAATTCTACACTCATTTGACATTTTTTTGACAACCTTTCTCATTGATGTCAAAGGGGGAGTAGTGGACAAAGAAAAATGGCTATTCAGAGGAGATCATCTACTCAGGGGGAGCACACATTTTTGGTAAAGTTTTGGACTTCATTTTTGGAAACAAATTTTTGGATTTTTCTCATGAGTGTTGCCATCAATGCCAAAGGGGGAGATTGTTGGCATTATACACTCTAGTGAGAAATGATGGTGTTGTCATTGATGGAAACCTACCGGCAACCTTCAGGCAACCACCCAACATTCATCTGGTATAGGCACCAACAGACACCGACACCGATAGACACTTCACCGACAACGACAACAATGTATACCGACACCCCAGCCGACAAGAATAAAGTTTTGTTTATTGTATTTAATTTTAAATATCTTTTTGTAAAGCTGACATGGCATATTGTAATAGACTCATATATGTACGAGGTTTGGTAAATCATTTTAAAATATGGATGGACATATGATGTATAAGTGATGAGCAAATATTAAGGGCAGATTTTGTATAAGGTTATGGTTATAGTATGAGCTTAAATCAGTACTGAACCTGGCATAGAAGATGTTGAATTGTAGTAGTACATTATATTGGATTTTCATAATCCATTTTGTAAGTCAGCGAGACTTCCATTTTGTAGATTGAGCAGTGAGCTCTAGACAATTGGCCTTCCTGCATGTGCAGGTCTCTCCTGTAAGTAATATCCATTCATTGGCCAGTGAGTGAATATTGTGGGTCACAAATCCCATCGAGGTTTTTCCCACACCAGGTTTCCTCATTAAACATCTTGTGCTATGGTGTGTTTTCTATGCTATCTTTATTGTTCCTATTTACTGCATTAATTCTTGTTTACCAGTACACTGCTTTGGAATACAAAATATTTAATAAGGTTAAAGAATTTGTTCATCAGTTAGATATTGATTCACCCCCCCTCTCAGTATCTTTGGGACTATCATTAATCCAAACAATTTCAAGGAGATTCAACAAGTATTGTCCTAACCATCCTTAGGATTGTGCTTAAATGTGCTTTTATTTCAGTACAAAATCAAACAAACATTTTGTCTGCCATGTTTTCTGAGTGTGTGCAAAACAAACAAGAACATTTGACAATAAACACCACACTTTAAATTGAAACACTTCACAAAATCCTTGGTCTAAATTTTCAAGTATCCATCCACATTGTAAAATGGAAACAATGCAAAACAACATTGTCATTAAAACATTGAACCTATGTTCTCAAAACACGCATTTTAAATCTCTTGAAACATAATTTTCTAGTTCTGATCTTTTAGGTTCTTTCATAGTCACATCATCACACCTTTAGGACCTTACATACCACTCTTAGATCATTCCCTTGCATACTTCCTTTAGGTCTTATCCTTGCATCACATTATTAGGTTCCACCATTAGGTCAAACCTTTGCATAGAACCCTTAGGTCAAACCTCTACATACTGCCATTAGGTTATAACCTTGCATCATTCCCTTGGATCATACCCATAATATTTGCATAGCATTACATCATTTTCTTAGGACACACCCTTGATCCTTACACACCTTCATTAGGTCATACCCCACCTCTTGCATACTTCTAACATTACTTTAGGACATAACCTAAAACCTTGCATAAGTGCCTTAGGTCATTTCATCATTGGTCCTAGTATTTCATTTATCCTACCCTTATTACTTGCATACCAAAAAAATAAAATCCAAAATCTGAAAAAACCCAAAAACATTGCTTGCACTTAGGATTTCTCGTCTTAGTTTTGACATCAAATTTCAATCATCAATAACCCTTATCACTTGAGGTTCATCTTCATTGAGTTAGGGTACCTATCCGTGTCTTTGAGTTGGCATTCCGCTTGGAGTTTATCATCTCCTATCATAGCATGCCCTCTTTTTTGATCACTTATCCTCATGTCTATCTATCATAGCACAAGTCAAACCTCACATTGCAAATATTTTCAGACCTAGAGTATCCTTAGTCCTTTCATCAAACAACATTAATCCTCATATCTCATTTAGGGTTTAGTTGCACATCACTTTCCTATCATATAAATCGCATTTTGCATCAATCCTTTAGCACATTCCTATCTCAATCATATCACACAGATTGCATTTTGCATTGATCCTTATCACATCCCTATCTCACCTTCCTATCACATAGTTTGTATCTAAATCTTTGTATTGATCCTTAGTTACATTCTAACCTCACTCATATCATATAGTTTCCCCTTTGCACTTTAGGGTTTACATCGTACCTTGAGTCTCATTCATCATCATATTCATAAACCTTATGTCAAAGATCAGAACAATTGCTAATGTCTCCTAACTTGATAATCAAAATATTTCAAAATCATATATTTCAAGATGGAGACAACCTTATTGATTTTAATGAAGAAGAGCAGATTAGCGTTGCAACTAGTGAAACAAGCGAAATGAGCAATGAAGAAATAACTCAGACTACCATTGACAAAGAATTTCACGATCATATATTTACTAAATTTCTTAAAGAGGTAGTTAAATATGATCCATAAGCATACTTCAAAGCCCTTGTTGATGAGGGAATTAAATTGCCACCTGATTTTGATATATCATTTCTCACAGTTAAGGACAAACCGAGAGTTAGTGAAGCTAAACCTACAAGGACAAATAATGAGGAGAGGATAAAAGATCACAAACCTTTCTATTTACAACCCGGATACAATAGGTCTATGAAAACATTGAAGCCTATACTACCAATGATCCCATTTTGAATGAATTAAGAGCATTGAGACAAGAGCTAGACACTCTCAAGAATAAGAAGGCATCTTCATGCAAGTTTTCTATTGACGACATATGTCCCTATCCATTTGATCTGAGTATTCTGATGCCACCTATTCCTAGCCATTAGGAGATACCAAAACTCAATAAGTACAGAAGAAAATGAGACCTTAAAGATAACTTGAGAGAATTTTGTGTTGCTCCCTTAGAATTTGTAGTAGATGAAACATACCTTATAAGACTATTTTCTCATAGTCTTGGAGGAAGCGCTATGGAATGGTTCTCCTGATTACCACCAACTATCAAATCTTTCCAAGGATTGGCTGATAAGTTTATCTCACACTATGCTTACAACTACGAACATGAGGTGACCATGATGGAGCTCTTCAACACAAAACAAAAACAAGGAGAATCCTTCATATCATTTTTGCAAAGATGGAGACATTTGACAAAAAGATAACCTTATAGCAATCTTGATAAGCAACTTATTGACCTCTTTTGTCGCAATTTAAACAAGAAAATTGGAAGAGAACTTCACCTCAAGTGTTTGGACACCTTTGATGAGGTCGTAGACATGGTATTCTGCATTGAAAAAACCCTTATTAATGATGGCACTATAAAGATAAATGATGATAAAGATAAAAAAGGATCAAGTTCAAACCATAAAACATCCTTTTGGGCTAAGAACAAGAATTTGGTTATTGACAGAGTTGTTGAGGCAAAAAATGCTAAAACATCATCACTTGTTTACAACCTTAAGGGTTCATCCTTAGACAAAGGAAAACAGAAACAAAGAAGCTTCCCTAAACAAAATTTTACACCATTGGGACAAACGCTTGACTCAGCATTGAAAGAACTTGAAAATAATCTTATAACATTGCTAGAGATAAGGGAATACAATCCCGAAGTTAAACCCCAATGGTGGAATGATGATCACTTTTGTGACTATCATAGACACAAGGGTCATAAGATGAACAATTTCAATAAACTCTGACATGTCATAAAAGACCTTCTTGATGAGGGAAATGTTTCATTTGATGCACATACTCCTTTCAGTAACTCCAATCATGAGATATTCAATAATCCTTTCCCTAAGAATGACAAGGATAAAAGGAAGGCCCCCAAATCCGATGATGGCGTGAACTATACCAATGCTAAATAAGATTATACCATAAACAAAATCAATGAGGTTGATAATCATGTGAACACCTTCATTATAAAGGGAAAAGAATCTGGTTGTAATGTTACCACCCACAAAGGCACATTTATCCTTAGAGGCCCTAATTCTAAACCCGTTACACCATATTCACAATATAACCTTATAGAGCATTTAGGGAAAATGCTAGCGCAAATTTCTATATTTGAGGTGCTATGCTTATCTCTTGAACATAAATCTATCGTTGACAAAGTGCTCGTTACCACTACTATGACTACAGATCTACATGTAGATCAGTTTCAAGCTATGGTGGGAACATTTCAACTCCCCTCATACCCTCACTTTCACTGGGAATGACAATTTATCCATGCAACAACCACATAATGTGCCCCTACACATTGAGGTCCTTGTCCATGGAGTTAAGATCAAGAGAGTTATGATAGATGAAGGATCATGTCTAAATATTTGTACTTTGAAATTGATGAGAGAGATTGGGTCCAATGAAAATACAATTGATCCAAAGAAAAAGATTACGATAAAGGCATATGATGAAGATGAACACTCATCCAAGGGATCAGTTACATTACCTATCAAAGTGGGACCTATGGTGAAGGATGTGGTTTTCCAAGTCCTTGATATCCCCTTGACCTATAACATTATCCTCAGAAGGCCCTAGATGCATGCAATGCAAGCTGTACCTTCTAGCTACCATCAATGTATCAAATTTCCGCACAATGGTGTCAAAGTAACTATACTAGGAGATCCAAACTCTTTTATGTATTGGAACAATCTGAGTTCTAAGACCGAATCCATCATTCCTAGCAACTGTGAAGCACCTCCTTCCCAAGCATACATTGATCCTGAATCCTTAAATGAATCCACTTCCAAATCCAATGGAGTTGAGATTATGATAAAAGTAAAAGACCATGGAGTAGGGGAATATTCTATGAGTCATGCTCTCTACATTGGAAAGATACCTTTGTCCCCTCACACTTATGGAAAACCACTAATGAATGACACTGTATTGGACACCACTACTATAGTTTACAAACCTACTATTTTCAAAAAATGCGAAGCTTTGTATGATGAAATAGAAGAAGAGGATCTTCTGAGATGGTTGTATAAAGATTAAGATATAGAGAAAGAACAAATTGTAGAACCTGAAGTCAAAATACTAGCTGAGCAATATGGAAAGGGACTGAAGATAATGAAAATATATGGCTATGATGGTCACAGTCCTCTTGGTTTACACAAACAAGGTATACTTGAACCAATCAAACCTGATGGTGGATGTAAGGTTCCTAGTTTAGGGTATGATACACAGAAAGATAAGACCTTGAGTACTAAGCGTAACTCGAGTGAGGTACGAGAGTGTTCTAATGCAACATAGTTTGACCAGGAAGGTATGATTGATGACTCTAACAATTTTATTGATATATACAACTATGATTTTATCTATACCCTTGAGCCTATTCACAACCTGGAGCCTAATCATGACCCTTTATCCCTTTTTCACCCACAACTTATTGATTGGGACCAAAAAGGATCACCCCAGTTAGATGTTTTTCAAAACAATGAGGCAGTTTTAAAATTTCTTGGGGTACAAAGTGACTTACCCCTCGTAGATCACAGAGCAAGCTTCACCATAGAACTCAATAGTGAGACTTACTTTGAAGGCGCCAATCCTTTCAGTCGCAAAATTATGGAAAATATCAATAGGTCTTCTAGTGAGCCATTTTACGGCACTATTAGACCCAAAAAATGTAAAAATAAAGGACATATTCGAAGGTGAAAACCAATCTGAGGTGCTTGAGGATGGAAGGCTTGACACACTTCCCATAGAATTATATCATGAGAAGTCATATATGTTAGTGGAAAAGACATTACCAACAAACTTGGACGTAAAAGAGCAACCAACGATTATACATCTAGCTGAATCATTGACCATTAAAGAGAGAATGGAGCATATCCAATTTTAAAGGGAAAGACAAGTTAATTTTTTGCGGTCTTATGCAGACATGCCGAAACTTGATCCTGATTTAATTATGCATCACTTATCTTTACCATTGGGGAAAAAACCTGTCAAACAAAAATTGAGAAAAATGCATCCCTACACGACACTGTTGGTAAAGGCAGAACTACAAAAGTTGCTAGACACTATATTTATAAGATATGTTGACTATGTTGATTAGATTTCAAACTTGGTACCGGTTTCAAAACTTGATGGGAGTATCTGTGTTTGCATAGATTTCAAAGATTTAAATAAAGCTTGTCCTAAAGATGACTTCCCACTTCCAAATATTGACATGATAGTGGATTCTATAGCTGGACACGAGATGTTATCCCTCATAGATGGGTTATTGGGCTACAATTAGATAAAAAATGCTCCTGAAGACTAGATCAAAACAACATTCACTTGCCGTTGGGGAAATTTTTATTGGAATGTCATGCCCTTTGGATTGAATAATGATGGAGTCACTTATTAGCATGCAATGACCACTATCTTTCATGACATGATGCATATATATCTGGAAGATTATGTAGTTGACTTTCTCGGAAAAGCTTACATTAGGAAGGGACATTTAGAAATCATGGATTAAATGTTTGGGGTAACCTCCAAGAAAATCCTTGGATACATAGTCTCATCTAAGGGAATTGAAGCTGATCCTAAAAAGGTAAAAACCATACTTGAAATTCCATCATCGAGGAATATCCGTCAGTTGAGATCTTTACAAGGGAAACTTCAATCTATCCACTATTTTATAGCACAACTTGTGGATAAATGCCAACCATTCCAGCACCTACTACATAAAAATGCTTCATTCATATGGGATGATAAATGTCAACAAGCCTTTCAAAGAATCAAAGAGTATCTGATGTCAGCACCAATGTTAGTACCTTTTGAAAATGACAAGCCTTTACTACTGTATATATCCACAACTACCAGAACACGGGGGGCACTTTTGGCGAATCATGACCTTGAAGAAAAATAATATGCAATATATTACATCAGTTGTACCCTAGGGGGATATGAACTCAATTATAATCCTATTGAGAGAGTGTGTCTTGCTGTAGTTTCTGCCTCACATAAACTATGACATTACATTCTTACACACAAAAAGCTCATTGCAAAAATTGATCCACTCAAATATCTTATGAGTAAAGAAGCTCTTACATGACAACTGGCTAAATGGGTCATTGATTCTTAGCAATATTGACATTGAGTATGTAGAAAGAAAAGCAATAAAAGGATAAGCTATAGCAGATCAACTTGTTAATTCTCCAGTCATATATGACCATCCACTTATTAGAGAGTTACCAGATGAGTCAATCTCCAACATGAAATCTTCAAACCTCTGGACTTTATATTTTGATGTCTCCTTCAAACATGGTGGCTCTAGCACTCACATTCTCTTCATTACACTGCAAGGGGATTGCATACCAAAGGCTTATAAGATACAATCTCCTTGTACCAACAATATTGTAGAATATGAAGCATTACTTTCTGGACTCGGTATGGTTGTACAATGGAAAATTTTAGATTTTCTGTGTTCTCGATGACTCCCAATTAGTTGATTAGATAGGTTAATGATGATTATAAGACAAAATGTGAAAAGATAATGCCATACAAGAGAATGGTGGATGATTTTAAACAAAACTTACTTTACCACAATTACATTTGAGCAAATTCCTTGGGACAATAATAAAGCAATTGATGCAATGGCTACAATCGCCTTTCTTGTAATAATTCCAAGTAACACTGAATACTATGAGTTCTTGGTTAAATCACTCTTGGAGCCTACCTACAATTTACCATAGTTTTAAATGATACATCTCATCGTAGGTCCCAATTCCATGTGGTATGGAGATATTTATGCCTACTTACATGATAATACCTTACCTCTTGATCTATCCATTAAAGATCAAAAAATGTTTATTCACTGAGCCTCCCGTTATGCCATTTTAGCTGATACCTTATATCATTGGGGTCTTTATGGTACATTACTTAGATGTTTTGAGTGTGATGAAGCCAACACTGCATTGTGAGAGGTACATGAAGGTATATGTAAGGCACATTCAAGCGGTCATACCCTAGCTAAGAAATTCTTGCATACTGGCTATTACTGGACTACTATGGAGAAGGATGCTTATTAGTTTGTTAAGAAATAAAAGTAATGTCAAATTTATGGAGACTTGATACATGATCCTACACAGGATCTACAACCTCTTATCATATCATGACCCTTCTATCAGTGGGGACTCGACCTCGTGGGAAAAATCCATCCACCCTCATCCAATGGCCACAAATTCATCATCACTACTACCTAATATTTCACTGATGCATGTCAAAAGGGGAACAAGGAACACAAGACAAATTCAAATGTTAGTAGATTAGTCACAACCAAAATGAAACACAAATGAACTTAAAAACCTTAAGATGCATATCAAGAGAGATCTAAAGCACACAATAAAGAACATACACAAATGGAAAAGGGAAAGAAAACCCCCCAAGATGCTCCCCAAAATTCTCATAGATGTTCCTCCCTTGTTCCTCTCCTCTCCAAGTTCCACATGAGTGTAGCTCTCAGATTTTTCCACTATCCATGGATGCCATATGAAGATTCAAGATGGTTGTAAAAATGAAAACAAATTCTTATGCAAGTGTGGATGATTTACTATGAGAAAGCTCCTAATTAGTCTATGTAAATCTTAATGCCTCTTAATTCTCTTTAAAATGACTATAAGTTTGATTCACAAAAGACTTCGAATCCTGAAAATGAAGAATAAGAGCTTTATTTATAAGGGAAATAGGGCAATGGATGGTCAAGATTGAGTAATCTTAGCAAGGGCCAAGATTGATGGGTTTATGATCCATGTGATGGCTTTCAACCCAATCCCATGATGACAAATGTCAACATGAGATTTCTTGAGAGGAGAGGGAAGAAGCATTAAATGTTTGAGATGATATGAAGGTTACCTTGGGAGGGTTTGGTTAGGCTTGAGTTATAGGATAAAGCTTTTATCCAGGGGTAATTGCTTTTATCTAATGGATAAACTCTTGTGCAAGAGTTAGTGGTGATAACCATGGTCAAAGCAATTAATGCTTGAAGAGACCCATGAGTTAAATGAGGGTTGAGTTAGAGGGAAAGCCTCTAACCATGTGGGCAAGTTGAGTTTAACCATTAATGGTTATGTAAGAGCCATAAATGGTTATGAAGACTTTGGGGGTTAACTTGTTGAAGGAAAAAAGGCTTTTAGTGCATGACTTCTCTTTGCTTAGGAATGTGACAATAATTAGGGAGGGGGATTAGGCTAATTTGGAATGGATTAGACAAATATAGAAGGGGTTTAGGATGCAAGTGGGTTTGGTGGGTGAGAGAAAATAGGATTTTAATTAAAATAAAATTCATTTATTTCAACTAAAATTGTGCAACTTGCCTTTGTAGGAGAATGCAAGTGGGGCGGGGGGTTAGAGATTTAAATAAATGTTTATTTATTTTTTTAAATGAGGAAAGGGGGTAAATTAAACAAATATGTTTTATTCATTTAATTAATTGTTAGAATATGGTTTAATGACTTAAATTAAATAAATTGAATAATTTATTTAATTAATAGGAGAAGAGGTTCGGGATGAATTAATTGAATATTGATTTAATTAATTGTTGACTGATGGTTAAATAATAAAATATATACTAAATATTCATTTAAGTAAGTGGACATATTTATGTGTCTACATTCACAAAATGGATTGAAGTTGTTCCCCTTACCCATATCACTAGAAAACATATTACTACATTTATCTTGAAATACATCATATGCTGGTATGGTGTCCCCCTTTCCATCATTACTGATAATAGTCGTCCCTTCAAGAATCTAGATGTCTATGAGCTTTGCGAGAAATTCCATATCTAGCACCATTTATCCACACCATACTATCCTCAAGGTAACGACTAGGCTGAGGCCTCTAACAAAAATATCCTTAGAATCCTAAATAAGATGGTCAATGAAGTTGGTCGTGATTGGCATATCCAGTTGAACCCTGCCTTGTGGGCTTATGCCATGAGTGTCCGTACTCCCACATGCACCAGTCCATATTCCCTTGTTTATGGTGTTGAAGCTATATTTCCCATTGAGGTTGAGATACCTTCCATACGGGTCTCTTTGCGCAACCTGATTAGTGATGAAGACTACAGAGTCTCCTGCTTGCATGACTTAGAATTGTTGGATGAAAGAAGACAAACTACTTTTGATCACCTTAGAGCATATCAGCATCGTGTGTGCAAAATTTACAACCATAGAGTTAGATATTGCACATTTGAGGCTGGTGATCTTGTCCTTATAGAAAATCCCAAGAATCAACAAGAAAAAGAGAAAAAGTGCAAGTTTGAACCTAATTGGCTTAGTCCATATATCATCATGTCTGTTTATGGATTAGGAGCGTATTGGCTAGCACCTCATGAGGGTGAATTGCTTGAAGATCCAATCAATAGCATTCACCTTCGCAGGTTCTATGCTTGAGTATTTCAGACAATTTTTTTAAAACATCTTGAAAAAATACAAAAAAAGAAGAAAAAGACCTAAAAAAATACAAACAATAAGAAAAAGACCTAAATTTTTTTTTTAAAAAAGAGAGAAAAAGATCTTGAAAAAATCATCACTATGGTGAAAACTTGGCAAACAAGCACCTTGAGACACACAAAAAAAGTGAAAAATAAAAAAAGTAAAGAAAAATAAATTTGTCCACTAGTAAAAACCTGGCAAACAGGCACCTTGGGCAAGTACCATGGTAAAAACCATGCAACCGATGCCATGCATAGAGATTTGGCTCCTCTTTCCTTCAATACTCTCCTTGATCATGCCCTATTTGTATCCACCCTCCTATTCCATAATAGCCTTCCCACCCCCATCATAGCTTGTGGATTGTTTTGCATAACCCACACACACGCTGCTCTTGCATACTTAGCTAGTCTTGTCCCTCACTGGGGCATCTCCTCAACCTTATCAATGGGATGGGATATTTGGCATCTCACGGTCGAAGGAACTATCTTCTAAAATATCTTAAAAAAATCCTAAAAAATCCTAAAATGTCTTGAAAAAATCTTAAAAATCCTAAAATGTCTTGAAAAAATCCTAAAAATCATAAAATGTCCTAAAAAATCATGAAAATCAGAAAATGTTCGAAAAAAATCCTAAAAATCAGAAAATGTCCTAAAAAACCCTAAAAATCATAAAACTTTTCATAAAAATCCAAATACATTTAATAAACATTTCAAAGACAGGCACTTTGTACAAGAACAATCAAAACATTAAGAAAACATAACAACATCCCATCGACTTATCAAAACCAAACACATTAATTGTGAATGAGAATCACTATGGCATCAAACATACTGTCTGTTTGTTTCATTATGTCTTTTGATTTTTTTTTTAATTTTATCTTTGGTGACATGTCTTGTAGCTTTTCCAGGATGTCTCTGACTAGAGATTTTATCTTTAGTATATCTTTTGACTAGAAAGGCGAGGATGGGGCATCTTCACCTGTTTGCTGCTTGTGGATTGTTCCTTAGTAATATGATGACTCATCTTAGGACATGATCATCTAAGATCATTGAGGACATAATAGTTTGATGCAAACTGAGGCAATCTTTTCCTGTCTGATATGTTTTATTTCACGCAATTTTTATGATGATTCATTTGGGTCTTATTCATATCTAGATGAGTTTTATCCTTTTGCCATAATAAGCTTGATGATGATATACGCACTTAAAAAGGCACAAGAATTATCATCACCTTCATATTCTCTTTCTCATCACTCATTCTTATTTCTCATCAGTTTCCCCCTTCCATCTCTCCTTTTCATCATTTCTTTTTTCATCCTCTTCATTCATGTCATTGCAGCGAGATCAATCAAACTCTTTATCCAACTTATGCATGTCTCTAAATCTTTAATCACTCTATCAATCAATAAAATGGCCTCTTGAAATCTCCATTCCCCTGGATCAATTAATCAAATCAATCATTGGATCACTTTATCTTACGCTAGCATCCATCCTTATTAGCTTAATTAGCTAATTAATATGGCTATACTATTCATTTCCATCAATTGTTTAGTTATACCTCATCAATTGTGAATTTCAATCAAATGTACATCTCAACTTAATCACTTGTGCATTATCAATTATCTATCTCCTTTTCATAATTTATTGAGAGATCAATCTATTCGATCAATATCTCGAGGGGGCATAACCATTTAATCACCATCCTTATCAAGATATCTTGGGGGCATATATCAGTTGATCATTTTCTTTTGAAACAACGTGACATGCTACATTGTCTCAAAGAGGGGCAAAATGCAGACACATAAAATTTCTCATGTTAATCTCAGGTGAATCCAATTCATTGTTCATGCACTATTTCATCTATTTTAATTTATCTACATATCAATCATTTATTCATTAATATCATTATATATTATTATTCATTTACCCATTAATATTATCATTAATTCATTAACATTATTATAAATCATTTCATTTATCCATTATTAATATTATTTCTTATTCCATCTGTGTATTTAATAATATCATTATTCTACCAATTATCATTTAATATTTCATCTATATGTTTAATAATAATATCATTTATCCATTTTCATAAACATATGCATGAGCAATTATATTACCTATCTATTCTTTTCCCTCTATCCTATTTTCATTCACCTCATACATGTGGGATTAAACTTTCAAGCCCTATTCTTTATCCCACATTGATCCCATAATCTAGGCTCACTCGAGGATGCCTATTTAAGTAGAGCCCCTCTCCCATTTGGAGGACCATAGCTTTTGCATTCAAGCTCTTGCATTTATTTAGTTTGATCTTGCTTTCTTGCATATTCTCACTTTCACATTTCTTTGCAAATCATCTTTAATCTCCATTTTCTCATAGTTTTCATAAAAGTGCATATGAGAGAAATAATTTTTGAACATGAAATCTTGAGAAATAGGAGTGCAATGGAGTAGCATGCACGTGTGTTTTAGTTTTGATTTTTTGGTTTGCATGCATGTTCTTTGTAGGTACTTCATTGTTGGGTGAACGATCTATCTGAATCTTCTCTCATAAGATTTCAGATCAGATTTTCTCACCTGCATCTACCACTCCCTTGGGGTATACAAACATGTATAGTAGTTCGACCTCTTCCTCTATTGTGGCTTAGGTCTCTATGGTTAGTGATAGTAATACCTTTGCTACTAGAACTGGTCCTTCTAGAGGTTCCAGTGGAGGTGGTGGCAGAGCCGGTCCGCCTCCACCTCCTCTACCTAGAAATCCAATCTTGAAAACCATCTGGCAGAACATGGGACAGTTGCAGTTGCAACTCACAAACAGCCTCTGGTCAGTCATCTGTGCCCACATATTTCAGAAAGAGTCCCCTTGACATCACCATCCTGAACACTATCCTTCTTACCATGGATGAGTCATTGAAATTTGATAGGTTCAATGGTGATGGGGACCCTAATGTGCACATCAATTCTTTCAGGATCATGTGCAACGACTATCATAGCTTAGACTTTGTGTTTCTTAAACTATTCTCATGGTCCCTTTAAGGTATCATGTTAGAATAGTATAGCTCTTTACCAGATCATTCTATCCACACCTTTGATCAACTTATGGACCTTTTCCTTGGATAGTTTCAGCTAACCTTCGCATCAGGGTCACTATCACTGACCTTTTTCATTGTAAACAAAAACCCAATGAAAAGATCATAGATTTTATTTCAAGATATCAATCAATTTCTACCAAAATCCCCTTTGCCTGCTAGGTAGCGATCTACAGAGGATGTTTATCAGCAATCACAAGTGGCATTCAGGGAGAAGATATCTCTCAATCGATATCAAAACTTTTCTAACATGTGTTCCACACCTACGGACTACCAACACACCATGTCGTAGTTCAAAGATTCTACTTTAAACCATCATGGTGGGTCCTTTCCAAGAACATCCTATTGACATTTTTGATGATTATGTTGTGATTGTCATTGATGGACACACACTTTCTATGAGATCACTTTTTGTATGTATGAGTTATGCTCAACCGGTATTTGTTTCAAACCGGTATTATGTTATAGTCTTTAGACTATTAGTGTCTTGCAGAAAGTGTTTACTAATCTCAAGCGGCATGAGGACCTCAAGCGGTTTGAGGATCTCAAGTGAAATGGAGCAAAGGAACTAGAAGCGACAGTTATCATTTTCCCAAGTTCATTTCTGTCAACCGGTAATTTGCTAAACCGGTATTACTCTGAGTTACCAACCGGTAATTTGTTTAATAGTCAAACCGGTATTACTCTGAGTTACCAACCGGTAATCAGTAAAGTTGTATAAACTAGCAATACCCTGTGATGAGTTACCAACCGGTATATCTTTGTGATGAGTTACCATCCACCGACACTTTGACGGTGATTTTGTGTCATGTTACCAAATGTGTCTAGATATAATGAACCTAGGAACTTGCAATGTAATCCTATTGCACTGACATGAAATCTGATTCCTTTTAAGGATATCATGTCTAGGGTTTTAGTGTGTGTAGCTATTAGGGTTTGTGTGGTTGATGAGTTCTTGTATGTGCGATCTTAACAGAAAAGATCAAGTCTGTGTGCTGTAATAGAGTGTGGATTAACTAAAGACTGAAGTAATGCTGAAATGGATTAGCAATGAGCTATCATGGATCTAACCAAGCAGACTGTGCTATTTGCTAGATCATTCACTTGTTGATTACTCACATCTTTGACAAGTAAGAAACCCTTAACCGGGTAGGCCTAGAAAAGCCTTTGTAAATCCTCTAACAAGGTGATTCACATCTGTGGATCTAAAATCCTCTCACAAGGTAGTATTTAATCGGACTTATCTCCTAACAGAGATTGAGATTCCTAACAGGATCTGTTCTGGTAAAGAACATTGTATGACCTTAATCCGTCTGACCTTAACCGATCTGGTTACTATTCTGCAGATAGTTACTTGTGAGTTTCATCTCACCGTGGTTTTTCCCATTTGGGTTTCCATGTCAAAATCTCTTGTGTTATGGTGATTGTGCTTCTATGGGTGAATGCCTTACTTGCTGTTTGGTTTGCATTTGTGTTAACTGGTTTGTTAGTTAAACTGTTATACCGGTTTACCGCTAGACTGATAAAGTGTTTGAGTTCAGTAATTTTTGGTATACTAATTCACCTCCCCTTCTTAGTATTCATCACATCCATGGAAGGGTCTAGGAAGAATAAGGTAGTAGCTAATGTTGTGGTTGTCCCTCTAATAGCTACCGGACAAGCCTCCCAATAAAATAGGGTCTTCACAAAATTGAATGACTTATTTGAGCATAATGTAACAATTGTTGAAAGACAATCTAATCACCCTTCCTAAAATTAAACCCTTATTTGATAGTAGACCCTACCCACAATGGTATGATGGGTCAAAGTTTTGTCATTACAATTGTGTGCCTGGTCACAACACCGAGTGGTGCTATCATCTTCGATATATTGTCTAGGACCACATTGACAATGGTACATTTAAAGTAGATGAACAGAAACATAAGTCAAACAAGTTTGTTAATAAAAATAACAAGGACTTATAGATTTATACAAACCCTTTCCCTCCACATTCGACAAACTTCATCTCTACATTTGATCTCTCTTTGGATGATGGTTTGTTTGTGAAAATGATCACCGTTACTCCTCTTTGCTCACCTCCTAGTGAGAAGGGGAAGGCAACCAATGTATCCTTTTCCTTCACCCCTTTGGATGCCCCATACTATGGAGAGGCTACTCCTTTATAAATCCTTGCCAAACTGAGTGGTCAAACTATCATGGGTGTGATGGTTGACATGTCATGAAGAGTCGATGTTATTACAGAGGAGACTATATTTGTGAACGGTTGGCATAGGCCTGCGTATGATGAGTGTCAAACAACCTTGAGGACACATGATGGTTTTTCCATCCCTCCTTTGGGTAGCATCACCTTGATGGTCCTCATGGGAGCCAAGGTTCTATCTTCCACGTTTATGATCATTCCTAAGTCAGACCTCTTTTGAGCCAAACTAGGAATTCCCTAATTTATTGCTATGGAGGTGGTCCTGTCAGTGATTCATAAGTGCCTCAAGTTTCCCCATGAGGGTTTGGTACATGTCATCTAGGACACTCGATATCAACCCCTGGTAGACAGTGGGGATTTTTTGTTAGATCATTTTTGGCCTTCTCTGGTGGGGCCCATGCTTCCTTGTGGTGAGTTTATTTATCATGCATATTTTCAATATAAGATGGAGAATTTAGCTCCTAAATTGGTGCAACCTAGTTTTTCATTGCCTCTTCCTACGTCAAGCTCTACTCCATCTATCCTGATCTTGAAGTGGGTGGTTCCTTATGTCCTCTCATCATCAAGGGCCAAGGATAAGCCTACTCCTTTGATTAGACCTCCATGTTTGCTTAGGACTGCACAAACTCTAGTTGTGTCTTTCGTTCCTGTGACTGCACCTAGTGCAGACAAGGGAAAGGCACCCATGTTGTCAAAGTTTGTGGCTTGCCCTCCCTTTGAGCTCCCGATCATGGATGATATCCCTCAACCCTCTTGTTATGAGAAAGGGAATTGTTCCTCTTGATTTCATTTGTCATCACTCACTCCTACTTCACAACTTGAATCGACACCCTCCATTCTCCTAGTCGCTCCTTGAGCAAAGAAGGCTAGGGAACTCATTGCTATGAATGCCATACCTATTCTGGATGCACCTTCTGCTTCATCAGTTGGGCCTTCTCCAGTCCCTAACATGGTTTCAGAGGCCTCTCCTATGGAACATGATTCTCCTGAATCCTCTTGGGCTTCCATTGGTGGCCCTCATCTTCATCATAATTAGTGTGCACGTGATCATAAATGCTATCAATTGGCCATGGCTCCAAAGTGTGATGTCTATCTATAGATTGCTACTGCATCTGTGACACCCAGCTCTGTCGCATCAACTCTAGTACATATAACGTTTCTGTTTCTGCATTTTCTTTGGTTTTGCTTCCAGCGGCTTTGATGCCTCTTAATGGACCTCCCCCTAAATGAGTGTAAGTCTTCATTGCTCCTTCTCTAGAGCCACCCCTAATCACCTCTTTTCCAGACATGTCTCCATTTTCTTTGCCCATCAATATGTTGCATACACAGATGGCATCTAGCGCAACTCATTCTGCTCCCCCTATTTCACAGCCACTACGATAGGAGACCCATTTCTCCTTTCCGCCCCAAACAAAAGCTTGAATAGGGTCTCATTCTATATTTTTGATAGTGGAAGTCCTTGCAAATATGTTCCTCACCCTCTTCTATGCCTATTTCAGTGCCTATCAGTTTGCCTGTTTCTGTGTGTATGATTGAGAAGGCCCCATCTGCTCTTGAATTTGTTATTGCCCCTCTTCCAAAGACCAGTAGTCCTATTCTTGTTTCATCTTCTTTGAACGATTCACCTATTTCTTCTATGGAGGCTTGCATGTTTGATTCCTTGAAGGATATCCCAACCTCATCCATGATCTTCACGTGATCATTGACCCTTACCTCCTCCGACTTGTGGACATAGACATTGTTGCTACTTTGTCCCTTGCCCTCACTACTGGTGAGGCTCTTGGTGAAGCTCTTGTTGTTGTCCTTGTCCGAGCTCATCTCCTTCTCCCTATGATCTAGATTGGGAAGATGAAATTCTCCTATGGGACAACCTTTAGATTGGTTATCTTTTTCTCTCCATCTACTTGCATGTGTGCAGGATTGTGTTCCCCCATGCTTGCGTTACATGTTTGTTCCTTCCCATAGGACCTAAGTTGCTCCGTAGGTGCTTGGATACGGGAGGTTGACTATATTTATTAGTTGTGTTCTGCTAGAGGACCCGAGTTACTCTATATGTGCTTAGATACAAGAGATTTTCTATCATATATCTTCTTCTATTTGTTGTATCTTTCTTTTTCAATATTCAGGGACAAAGCAAAGAATTGGGGGCATCTTTTGCACCTTCTTCCATGTTGACCCAAATTACTATTTTATCTTTATTTTCATGTTCTCAAATCTTAGAACTCTAGTGCTATAATGATACACCCATCTCACAGTTCTATTACATATCTTTTGTCACTGCTATGAGTTCTGATGCTAGCATATCCAATCCCCCTGTCCTCTTGCATTTCATTATCAATGTTTTGGACATTTATGTGTCACCACCTATTGGTGACATTCCATGGAAACATCTCATTATGTTGACATTCCACAATTGCTCTTCTCCTTAGAATAACATGCCTTTTGTAAATATCATTCTAAGAGGGAGCCATCATATCTGCATTTTTGCATGATCTTTATGATCTTTATTTGTTATTTAGCTTCTCCTATTTCTCTTTCTTGTCATTCACTTTTTCATGTTTTCCTAGGTGGGGGCCAAACCACTTGATCTTTTTTGCCTTGATGGGGGCCAAACCATTTGACTTATCTCTTTTTCTCACCTTGGTAGGGGCCAATCTTCTACTTACCAAATTTATCTTCAATCGCCCAATCACATGGATATCTAGCGTATCACTACCCATGCTGACAATTCTATCTTATTGCCCTATTGTATGGTTATCCATACTGACATATGTTATCGCCCTATCCTATGGTCACCCATACTAGCATACATCATCACCCTATCATATGGCTATCTAGCATAACACACTTTTCTATCCATATCGACGCATCTTAGATCATGACAACCATTTATCATGTATCTTTTCATAACTAGGGGCTTTCCTATACAACAAGGTTAATTTTTGTTATGCTATCTTATCTATTACCAATTTTTCAATCTATCATTTATCTTGCCATCCGATATGTTAGATTGTAGCTAGCATATTTGTGATGTACCAATTAGAAATATCCATTCCAAATCTCATCTGCTTCTTGCTGGGGGAAACCTCGTCTGATCAACAAATATCTGCCTCCCTATCACAACTCTCTATCTTTCTCTAGTTTATTAAAAATTACACCCTATGCAAATCTAATATTAAAAACTACACCCTATGCAAACTCAACATGACAAATGGCACCTTCCTCCATGCCATCGGAGGTTGGGTGTTGTCACCATTGTCCTTTTGTCCACTTGGATTGCCCCTTCAGCTCCAAACTAGTCTCTACCAACTCTGCCAACCTATCTATTGGAAATATATGATACCGGGAGAAAACTGAGAGGGGGGGGGGTGTGAATGAGTTTTCTCATAGTTACAATAGTTAATTAAATCTTAAACTTTATACCGGAGCACAACACAATGAAAGATAAACTATGAAATTACAACACACATGGCACCAATATTTTGATGTGGAAAACCCGATAAAGGGAAAAACCATGGTGGGAAACCCTACCCACAATTAGATAATACTTATGCAATAGTATGTGAAATAATTACAATGGGGATTGCAATTGCAATTAGACCAACAACCTAGAGCTCACAACTCAACACAAAAGGGAAGTCTCACTAACTTACAAAGCATTAGACTACAATCCAGAAAGAATGAATTGTGAAAGTAGTGTCTACTAATGCTTGATATAGTTCCGGTTAAGCACAAATGTCTGCCCTACAATAGAAAACCTTCACCAAAATGATATGACTCTATTCACACATAATCCTTTCTCTTATAATGTATACATAACCACCGATCCCAAAAACCATTTATACTAGTTACATGAATAAGTCACCTATAAATACATATCATCAACCTTATTGACAAAGTCGGCTAAACCCTAAACCCATTATTACAAAAAATACATCACACAATACCAGTGGACCAATATTATGATTTATATTACATAGCATGGACCTAATTCAAGTTCCCAAACAATTCCATCCATTAGAAATTCTGCTAAGACCAAAATCCAACACACTTCACCAATCAGTAGAAACCCTCAATGCAATAACATAAAGTCTAACTGGATCCAAATAGGACCATTATAACAACATGCCGACCAATGCAACACCACCAAATAGTTAGGACATGATCAAGAAGCACCTTCAACATGATAGAAACCGTTCTCATAAGCCAGATAAAAATCATCTGACCAAATCATCAAATATTGCTTACTGGTAAAGCTAACTGGTACCAAGAAATACCAATCGGGAACAAAAGTGATAGCAACCAAAGCACAAAATCATGAACCAATAGAATATGGAAAGAATATAACCATCTAGAGTAAGCATCCAAAATTGAATCCAGAGATCTGATCATACCGGATCAAAATCACAACCAAAACCAAGAGGATCACCAAGACTAACCAGGATAGGTCCAACCAGGATAGCCTCTAACTGGGATATGATGTTGACATCAATGACAACACTTAACCAAATATAGCATATTGCCAACAATCTCCCCCTTTGGAATTTATGGCAACACTGAATGTGAAAAATATCCAAGTTTCAAGGAATGCCAACAATCTCCCCCTTAGATTAACAATTTCTCCCAAAATATTGATTGTTTTTCACATGAACACATTCTCCCCCTTTGACATTAATGACAAAGGATGGATATCAAGCCAAAATAATGAACCAAATAGATGACTACTCCCTCTAAGTAGTAGCATCATCTCATCAACTCAGATTAGAAAAATATGTCTGATAAGCTCACTGGATCAATGCATCCCTGCATATCTAAGTCTCTTGTAAAGGGTTGGTAACCCCCAATTGATCTCTGAGATATTCAAAAGTATCTTTAGGTAATGGTTTAGTTAGAAAATCTGCAATCTGTTCCTTAGTAGGCCCATAAACCAATCTGACTTCCTTTGCTTCAACCTTTTCCTTCAAGAAATTATACCTTATAGAAATGTGTTTTGATTTGGAATGAAATACAAGATTCTTTGACATATCAATAGCAATAGTATTATCATAGTGAATAACAATAGGCACATCATAACTTACCCTTATATGTTTTAGCATTTGTTTCATCCATAAAATCTAAGTATAGTTGGTAGTAGCAACTACATACTCCACTTCAACAATAGACAATGAAGTGCATGATTGTTTCTTACTAATCCATGAAACCAATGTCTTCCCAAGAAATAATGCACCACCAGTAGTGCTCTTCTGGTCATCCACATCTCCCGCCCAATCAGAATCTATATAGGCACATAATCTGAAGTCATCATTCTTTGGATACCATAACCCAAAGTCTGTTGTACCTGCCAAATATTTGAATATCCTCTTAACAACAATATCATGAGTTTCTCTAGGATCTAACTAAAATCTAGAAGCAATACAAACAACATTCATTATATTAGGTCTAGTCTGAGTTATGTATAGCAATTCACCAAACAGTGATTTGTAACTGCTTGGATTTACTCTAGGAGATTCATCATCCTTTGACAATTTGCAACTGGTTATCATAGGATTACCGACATGTTTAGAATTTTCAAGTCCATATTTCTTAAGTAACTCCTTCACATACTTAGTTTTCATCTTACCAATCATATATATTTCAAATTCATTCTTATCATCAGCAAATTTTATGCATAGACTTTCTTCTCCTCCAAAAATGATATCATCCATAAATACTTCAATAATCAATATGTCATCATGCTCAATTTTGTAATATAAGTTACTATCAACATTACCTTTGCTAAAACCAAGCTTTGAAACATATCTATCTAATCTAGCATACCATGCTCTAGGGGCTTGTTTTAGTCCATATAAAGCTTTATTTAGTCTACAAACCATGTGTTTGTCTTCTGATAAAGAAAATCCATCAGGCTGCTCAATGTAGACTTCCTCTTCAATATTTCCATTTAGAAATGCACATTTGACATCCATCTGATATGCTTTGTAGTTCTTGTGTGCAACATAAGCAAGAAAAAGTCTTACCACTTCAATTCTTGCAACCAGGGCATAAGTATCTCCATAATCAACTCCTTCTTCCTGTGAATATCCTTTGCAAACTAATCTAGCCTTGTTCCTCAAAACCTGATCTTCATCATTTTTTATTCCTAAAAACCCATTTTGTTCTAATAATATTCTTGTCTTTAGGTCTAGGAACTAATTCCCATGTCTTATTATTTTCTATTTGATCTAATTCTTCTTCCATTGCTTTCACCCAATTTTCATATGTACTTGTGTCAATAAATGATTCCAGTTCAATTTGAGAAATTAAACATACCTCTTTAGCAACTAATCTTCTTCTAATCATCACACCTTTCCTTTTATCTCCAATGATCTAATCTTCAAAATGATTTAGTTTCACATACCTGGGAGTCTTTGATTTTTCTTGATTTTCTAACTCTTTCTGTTTTTCATATGTCATTGTTGAATTTTTTGATGTTACTGGTGTCACTGGTTCAATATTCTGAACTAATTCTTGCATTACCAGTTCAGGTATGATAAATTCATCTTCTGGTCCATAGTCATATGATCGGATCTAATTATTGCCTTACTCATCCACCTTAACATTTATGCTTTCAATTATCCTATTCAATACTTTGTTATAACATCTATATGCTTTGCTCTTAGTAGAATATCCCAAAAATATTCCTTCGTCATTTCGAGGATCAAAATTTCCTATTGCATCATCTCTTCTAATGTAACATTTACTTCCAAAAATTCTGAATATCTGATAATAGGAGTATGACTAGATCATAATTCATAAGGAGTCTTACTAGTATCACCTTTTATGTGTACTTTGTTGAAAGTGTATACATCCATATTGATAGCTTCTTTCCAATAGATATCATATAATCTAGATTCAATCATCATTGTCCTTGCAACATCTAATATGGTATGTGGAGTCCTAGGTGCAAAAAGTTGTCCATTCTCCTATGGAGTCCCAGGTGTAGAAAGTTGTCTTCTGATTCCTTTCTTTTCACAAAAGTTGTTGAATTCACTGAATGCAAACTCACTACCTTGATCTAAGCTTAAGCACTTTATCTTCAGTCCTATCTCAATCTCAACCATACCTTTGAAGATTCTAAATTTCTCAAGAGCTTCAAAATTTTCTTTCAAAAATTCTACCCATGTCATTCTAGAATAATCATCAATAAGTAACATAAAGTATCTATCACCTTGAAAGCTTTTAGTCCTTGCTGGTCCACACAAATCAATATGAATAAGATCAAGAATTTCATTAGATTTATCATGTATACTTCTGAAAAAAGTTCTAACTTGCCTACCCATTTGACATTCTCTACATACCAGATTATGATGTTTAACAATCTTGGGAAAATCTTTGACAACTTGTGTTGAACTGATCTTCACTATGCAATCAAAATTTACATGACACATCCTTTTATGCCATAGCCAACTTTCATCAATTTGATCAATTAAGCAAGCCTTCTCATGGGAGTTCAAATGAAAGATGTTTCCATTGGTCTGAGTTTCGGAAGCAATTTACATTCCAGATCTATTGATGATCTTATATTTTCCATCCTTGAAATGCAAATGAAATCCTCTATCCACCATCTGACCTACACTTAAAAGATTATATGCTTTAAGCCTTTAACATAGTAAAAATTATCAGTACTAGTCTTACCATCCAATGACATTGTTCCCTTGCCTTTGATCCTACATGCCTTGTTGTCTCCAAATATGACTAGTCCACCATCAAATTCTTGCAGTGTTAGAAATTTTCTCTTGTCACCAGTCATGTGATGTGAACAACCATTTTCTATGACCCATTCATCCTTTTATTTAATTTTTGCAGCTAAAGCTTTCTCCTCAGTATGAGTTGCTTCAATGACAGATTTTGGAGAATCATCCTTGATAGAAATAAAGACCCAGTCTTTACCAGAGCTTCCATTGCCAGTTCCATTCACAGGTTCATCATCATCATCATCATCATCATCATCATCATCATCATCATCATCATCATCATCATCATCAGTGATACCAAAATATTGCTGGTTCCACTCACAGGTTCATCATCATCATCATCATCATCATCATCATCATCATCATCATCATCATCATCATCATCATCAGTGATACCAAAATCATCATCACCATCACCATCATAATAGCATGATTTGTCCTTATTCCATCTGAATCTAGTTTTGCTCTGATATTTTGGATTAGGCTTATAACTCCTTACAAATCTTTCATGATTCCTAGTAGCTCTTTCAGGGCATCTAGAAGCAAAATCACCAATCTTATTGCATGAAAAACATTTAAAAGGGACATTTCCTTCATACTTACTTCTAGCTGGTCATTTAGGAATTCTTCTAGCAATCATGGATTCCATCTCTTCAAGTTCTCTTTCTTCTCTCTCAATGTCCTCCAAATATTTAGAATACAACTCCTTCCAATCTATCTTCTGCTTACTAGAGGAAGATGCTTTAAATGCAGTCTCAATTTTAGCAGCACTCTGATCTCCAATTTCTTCAAGCTCAAAAGTAGTTAATTTCCCAAGCAATGTATCTCTGGTAACATGGGTACTTGACATTGTCTGGTGTTCATTGATTGCAATAGCAGCCTTCTTATAAGCTAGAGGTAGAACTCTCAGAATATTTGACACAATCTCATCCTCATTGATTGATCTGCCATAGCATTTGATACCCATGACAATCTCATTCACTGTATCCATGAAAGAACTAATTTTCTCATCTTCTTCCATCTTCAAAGTTTCATATCTCACTCGAAAAACCTTCAAGTTTTGCAATCTTTACTACCTGGTCATCTTCATAAAGAGTTTCAAGTTTCAACAAGACCTGCGTCACGGTCTCCAACTCTATGACATTTGATAAATTTTCATCAGATAGGGCACTTAACAATGCTCTTTTGCTCTAACATCATTTTCAGCTCTCTTCTGTTCATCAGCAGGTGTTGGTGTTCCAAAGTTAGGATCATGAGGTATATATCCTTTCTCCACTATTTCCCAAACTTCAGATCCAAGACATCTAAGATGAATCTTCATTCGCTCCTTCCATATTTTGTAATTTGTACCATCAAATATGGGACTCTCCTTGCGACAGGGATTGAATGTAGAACTTAATGCCATCAGATCTTCTCAAGCAGTTAAGCTTCTACAAAGAGGACCTTTCTCTGATACCAATTGTTGGAAAGATCTGATACTAGGAGAAAATTGAGAGGCGGGGGGTGAATCGGTTTTCTCACATTTACAATAGTTAATTCAATTTTAAACTTTATACTAGAGCACAACACAATGAAAGATAAACCATGAATGCACAACACACATGATACCAATATTTTGATGTGGAAAACCCAGTAAAGGGAAAAACCATGGTGGGAAACCCTACCCACAATTTGATAATACTTCTGCAATAGTATGTGAAATAATTACAATGAAGATTTCACTTGCAATCAGGCCAACCGCCTAAAGATCACAACTCAACACAAAAGGGAAGTCTCACTGACTTACAAAGTATCGTACTACAATATGAAAAGACTGAACTATGAAACTAGCATCTACTAATACTTGATACAGTTCCAATTAAGCACATATGTCTACCCTATAATACAAAACCTTCACCAAAATGATATGACTCTAATCACACATAATCCTTTCTTTGGTAATGCAGACATAACCACCGATCCCAAAAACCATTTATACCAATTACATGAATAAGTCAACTATAACTATAGATCATCAACCTTATTGACAAGGTTGGCTAAACCCTAAACCCATTATTACAAAAATTACATCACACGATACCAATAGACCAATATTATGATTTATATTACATAGCATTGACCTAATTCAAGTTCCCAAACAATTCCATCCGCCAGAAATTTTGCTAAGACCAAAATTCATTACGCTTCACCAACTGGTAGAAACCCTCAGTGAAATAACAAAAAGTCTAACTGTATCCAAATAGGACCATCATAACAACATGCTAGCCAATGCAACACCACCAAATAGTTAGGACATGATCAAGAAGCACCTTCAACATGATCCATAAATTGAATCAAAATCATCTGACCGAATCATCAAATATCGCTTATCGGTAAAGCTAACAATATTAGGAAATACCAACAGGGAATAAAAGAGATAGAAACCGAAGCACCAAATGATGAACCAATAGAATATGGAAAGCATATAACCATCCAGAGTAAGCATCCAAAACTGAATCCAGAGATCTGATCATACCGGATTAGAATCACAACCAAAACCAAGATGATCACCAAGACTAACCAGGATAGGTCCAACCGGGATAGCCTCCAACCAGTATATAGTGTTGACATCAATGACAACACTTAACCAAATCTATCATGTTTCCAACACTATCACCTTCAAGGAGTAGGACACAACATAGAGATATCCATGTGACACGCTAGCATCCCACAAATTTGATAGTTTGGAGGTGGTCGTTTGAGCGTTATGGTTGTGCCTAGAAGAAATCGTAACACCCCTACATGCGTCCACCGACATTGGTTTTTCTTCCATGACCTATATCTCTCTCGTTTGAAATAATTTTGGGGATCTTTTAGAATTTTGGATATACGGGTTGCAGGTTGGAGCTCTTGGCAATCGCTTTGAACAACATTCACAGTCTTTCTTGTGAAGTCTATCATTGCTGCATCTTTCCAAATAGCTCACAACACTATTTTCATAGCATATCAAAAAGGGGAGTTTACTTGTTCTCTTTTCCATTTATCTCATGCATTATTGTTCTTTTATCTTGCATCATCATTCAATTATCTTTATCATTTATTTTCCCCTTGGCTTTCATCTGGGTTGTCCGTAGTGGTGGAAACACCAAAACGGGGGTCTGACTTAGGAAGACTCCAAAACACAACCCCAAACATTTTCTTTCTCTCGTATGTGTGTAGTTGAATAATCGTAGGAGGATAGTAACCTTGTGAGAGGCTTCAATTGTGGATCGATTGTGAATCTCTTTATCACCTTCTCTCCTTCTACTTTATCCTAGTTATTTTGTGTTCCACATATGTAGGTTTAGTTTACTTGTTTTTCGTGTTTTATTGCATCATATCTCAATTGGAGCTTTCTGTATGGTTTCTATACCCTATCCGTACAGGATGACAATGCATCGCGTTGGTGTCCTAGACCTATGTGCTTGTCCTCAGGACATAGGCTTGAGAGAGCCGTCTAAGAGTCTCAAGTTGCAGATAGTTTCTCTCGTTTATCATTTTTATCCCCTGGCTCATGTTAGCACTAGTTTGAGTGAGGTACTAGAGGGTCTTTTTGTTCTCTTGGATTTATCATCCTTAAGGTAGAAAATATCCTTTGCTACACCATCATCAAAATATTGAGTCAAAACTCCATTAATGTCCCATCTCATCACTATGCCTTCCATTAATAGGTCACAAAACAAACTTGAATATGGAAGAAAATAAAGATAGAACTCCAATATCTAGTTGTAAGCACTTTACCAAAGAAGGAGAATCAAGACCACACAAACATCATGAAACCATACTTGAATAAGAACACCTTGATGATCAACTTGAGTACTCACCTCATTTTAGGAATTCCTCCATGATAATATCACACAAACCTACCTAAACCATCTTAACATTGATAAGGATAAATTCTTGGTAGAATTGACCAAATAACCTACCATAGTTACATAACCACAACATTTGTCAAAAAATGCATCAAACAATTACACAACACTTGATAAGGTATTTTTCCCTTTATCTCACACATCATCATCACAAACACAGAAAGTTGATGCACCTAGAGTCCAGTGAAATTCCTACTAGGAGACACATGATCATTTTCCACCCGACCCATCACATATCATTTCACATTGTATTTTATCTTTACGAAACACCATTTACCTAAACATTCATACTTCTACTTTCCAAAACATGTCTCTTTCACCAAATCCACCTCCAATTGGTTGGGGAAAATGGTTTCTCAAACTTGATTTACATGAGGTTACTATTTACATTAAGTTTTCATTTGAGCACAAAATGGTGCGAAATTCTTGTTGAAGCTTTTGGTTGGCTAGATAAGCATTTTGATAAAGTTACGTCGCAAGATTATAACTAGTTTTGAAGATATTATATTTTATATTTTAGAGGGGTGAAATGAAAGGTTTAAATTTAATTTTGATTACTTTAGAGGCTCCCAAAATGCCTTGAAAAGTGGGTATAAATGACATAGCTGCTTACGAGGCAGTATAAAATTTCATGAGCTTTTCGACGCTTCAAACGGTTCGTCAATAGGACACACGGTTCTCAAGTTATGGCCTCCAGAAATTTATACTTCTAAAATAGGAAATATAAAATACATCAGACACATAAATGAGTTGTAAATGGGAGGGAGATGTGTTGATGTGTGTTTTAAAATGTCATAGGGCATCTAGAAGGGAGATAAGGTCGACTACACCTTATTGGGTGGTTTTAGCCCATGGTTTTGTAATACCATTTGATGGTTTCTTGTATTGTATCTCCTATATATGAGGTGTGTGAGATAGAGGTTGTGATGCAGGAGCATCCCCGATTCACAACAATCTTGCATCAACCAAAAAAAAACATTTTCCTTTTTGTTTTGTTTTTTGTTTGTAGTTTTAGTTTTCCTTTCTGTGTGTCCTAGTTTTGGCTCACCCAATCCTGTGGAGTTGGATTCTAATTGAAGAACTTGATCATCTTTCTTTCTTTCAAACCACATCTCATTTGGATCACTTTCCAACAAGATATCGCCACCGGTTTCCATGATAGTTTCTTGTTACTGATTGTTCCTTTGTTACTAGTTGCTTGAGACCTATTCTAGTGATCTACCAGAACCCATTCCAAAGTTTGTGGAGCCTTGAGCGTTGATCTCAATATTTCTTGGTGTGTGGCCGACTTTCTACGTTTCTTCCTTTGGATTTTCTAGAGGAATCTCTTGGTGGAAGCCAACCTTGTTCATTTTACACGTTAGGTCTTGTTCTTCAAGTTTTGATCCCTTTTGGGCTGATTGGATCCTTTGGATCGATATATATTTGTAATCATACTTTAGAATGTAATCAATTAGAATCAACTGGAGTATCAAATAGATAGACTATGCCTAGAAGATAGATATTTTGATTCAAGGTCCCGGTTGTGACCTATTCTACCAGGCCTGTGTGTTGGTATGTTTTAACCCGGTTGTTACTAGTTGGATAATCAAGTTTCATGTAATAAAACTATATGTTTTGCATTGCCTCCATCATATTTGTGTGTTTCCATTGTGTTTACTCTTGTTGACCAGTCTGGATTGATCTCCTTGAGGTCCCTTCTCATCGATGACTGCTTCAGGTTGTGTGTAAGAGTCTTATGGCTATTGAGTTACCTCTGAATCTCTGATTAGTGGTACTCCTGTGAAGAGCTTTCTCTACAAGTATATTGTAATTTATTTTTGATTGTTGAATAATATATTGGGTGGATTTTGGAGTGTTGGGTTTTTCTCTCGAAAAGGTTTTCCCCATGTAAAATACCGTGTAATGGTTTGAATGTTATTATGTCTATTTTTGTTTTTTGTAACTGTTGTGAAAATCTGTTAAAGTTTTTGCATTACCCTCCTCTCAAGATTAGTGTAGGAATTTTTTCTGCTACTTAACTTCCTTATACAATAGGCTTTCTATCTATTTCATTACCCCCTCCATTCATACCACAACCAACACATTTCCATCCTATCATAATTTTTTCTAATACACCTCATCACTCCATGTATCAACAATCATAAATATTTCCAATACCGCCCCAAACATATACCACCTAGTCAATGCTACATATCGCCCCACTAACAACATTTTCAAACAACCTATCACCAACAATTCATTCCATCCATCCATATTATTGCATCCAGTCCCATAACTAATCCTCAAATACCATCATCTATCCCATATATCTTACAAGTCTCCACATATGCAAATACATACATCCTTACAAAATTCAACCCCATCTCACAAAACTAGTCATGTATCTATTCAAACTTCTCCACTCACACCCCCATCAACATACTCACCTTAACACCTACAAATAACTTGGCACGATAGATTTAGAACTTAGAAAAGAAAATAATGGATATTAAAATAGGACACACCAAGAAAACCCTTATGCTTGAAGAAATATGTCCTTATCCTTTTCGTAGGTCTATCCCATTGATCCTTTTCCCTCACAATTTTGGAATGCCTAAATTTGACAAATACAAGGGAAATGGTGTGAGGCCCTACCCCGACCCATCCTATCTCTTCAGTTATTTTTATTTTGGAACTATTTTGGATGCTAGTTTTGACACACTATGGATATAGAACTTTTCATGGTCCCGCGATTTTTGGTAACATTGATATATGTGGATGCTTCATTTCTATGCCTTGTGGATTATAAAGTATTATATGATGCTAGATTAGGGTAATATTGTGATGATGCAGATTATTATCTGAATTTCAGGATTTGATATAATGTTTGGAAAATGTTTGCATATATTGTAGATGGATCAAATTTTGAGGATTATGAGGAAATTGCTTTGAATTGTGGCAAATTATATTTCATAATGTCAAGTCTTTGTAGAATGAATGTATTGTATTCTGATTATGTGATTTTATATATTATATGAGGCTATTTGGGAAGTACTAATGTTTAAATTGAGATGTGCAGGAAAATATCCATGTGACCATGGAAATATTAGGGAGAATCAAGCCTAGGCCAATGTGCGTTAGTAAAACTAGGGGTTGTCTATTTGGAGAGACAACACCCCGTATGTACTGTATTTTATTCGTAAATGTAAAATGTTGCATGAGTGTAATTTGTATTTATTTGATTGATTAAATTGTTTAAGGGACAATTGCCATGTGGTTATTGTGATGTGGAATTATTTTGTAGTGTCACTTGACACCTATGTAGTATGTTGTGTTGGCAATTGTCATGTCACCTTTTTGAAAGTTTTATTTTTGTTAATGGTTATATCCCCTAATTATCCTTGAAGGAACCAAGAAATCTAGGTTAGAGAGCCACAAGGAAGGTCAACTCAGAGTTGACCCGTAGGTTAACTTCAGGTGGACTTTCTGAAGGTCAAATCAACTCCTAGAGTCAATTTTAGAGCTTTTCTATTAGGCCTCATGGGGTACCTATGGGTGAAGGCCAAAATTGGCCATGTGTCTTTCCCTTAGGACTTGTTTAACCACCCAAAAAAGTGGTTTTCCCAAGATGGACGAATTCCATCTATAGGAGTGCCATCCTTGGAAGGAGAACCTTTTTGGAGATAGTAATCCCTCTTCCCCATTCCATTTCCCTTCTCTAGGCACCTAGGTTAGGGAGTGTGTAAGACCTAGGGAAGACCAACCCAATGGGAGATCACTCACTCTATCCAAGAGGTTGGAAGGAGTGAGAGAGGCCTTCTTAGGCTAAGAATGGAAGCTTAGTGAGCTAATCACCCACTCTCCACTTTTGGAGATTTTTGGAAAAATTTGAAAAGAAAAACCAGTTTTAGAAAATTGAGAGGAATTTTGGTGGCCAAGGATTGCAGAAAGTTGTGTGGATTGGGCAGCTCATCTCCAACTAAGTTTATCATACCTATTGGCAGAATAAGGTTGGTTGTTATCTCCTCTTGGTTTTGTTGTCTATTTGTTGAAGGAAAGAAATGCTTGTAAAGAAAGTGTGTATGTAAATTGTTGTTGAAGAAAATAATGTGTAGTTTCATTTCTATGTTTTTCTGTTTTGTGTTCTTGTTTTGGGAGTGTCCAAGATCTTCTACTCTTGGGAGAGTAGGATGATCTTGGGGTGGAAGAAGCATGACAGCCTTGGGTGAGAGGCTCTCCTTAAGGAGAGTGATCTCAAGGGTGTCCTTTGTGACCCTTGCTGCATAGCCTTGTGTATGCATTTGGGGGTCATAAGGGGAGAGAAATGGCTTTGAGCCTTTGGGGGGCATAAGGTGGTTGGGATGAATTCTGTTGAGTATTTTGTGTTGCCATGAGGTGGCTTGTGTTATATTTTGGCTGCAGTCTCCCCAATGGTACTTGGTCCACTTCCACCCGTAGAATGATCACCCCAAGTGTGGTGAAAGTGTAGCTTGGGATGGGAAAGTGTATGTGTTGTGTGTTTGCCCTATTGTTGTGTTGTATTGCTTGATTGTAACCCGTCTAGGTCTTGATTCTCCTAGCTCGGGGGTGGCTTCTGGTAAGCCTAGGCTGGGAGGTGAGCATCCCATGGTCACAGTCCTAAGTTTTACTTGCAGGTGGCTTGGAAAAAAAAAAAAAAGGACTAGGAGTTGCAGATTTTGTGTTGCAGACTTCTACTCAGATTCCTGATTTTTATTTAAATGCAGAAAAGAAGAAAGAAATGTAACCTTATGCTTTGTAGCAAAAGAAAAAGAAGAGAAAGTGCATATGTAGATATAGGGCTTAAAATGATTCTGTTTCTGTTTAAATAAATGTATTTATTATTTTCTGTGTAAAGATTAGAAAAAAAAAAAAGAGGGACTGTTAGATTATCTACCCATTTTCTTATTTGGGCTATTGTAACTATCATTCTGGAAAAACAATGTAAATGTAATTCTTTTATTATATTTTTATGTCTATTGTGTTTGTTGTAGTCTGCATTTAAATCTGGTCTGTAACATGTTTATTTACTGCATTAGTAAGGAAAAGAAAAAGAAATGCAGTAGGGTCATTATTTACTTGCATAGCTTAAATTCTGTTAATTTTATGACTGTTTAAAAAAAAAAAGAGTGAACTAGTATTGTTTTGTATTTCTCACTATCTACTTGCATAGTTTAGATTCTGATATCTTATGACTGTAAAAAAAAAAAAACAGAACTATTTTATTTCTGTAGCAAGTTCAAATGAAAGGAAGAAAAGAATAAAATATAGACCTATTCTAAATGCTGAAAGAAGACCAAAAACAGAATGTAAATAGTTGAAAATCCCAAATCAATATAAGGGTTTTAACCCTATTACTTCAACATTTAGTCATATATATCTCTATATGTATATAAGTATATATATTGAAAATATATACCTATATAGATATAAGATATATATATATATATATATATATATATATATATATATATATATATATATATATATATATATATATATATAAGCTTCCTATAATGTGCATACCCCTGTAACAACGAAATAAAAGACATATTCGGAATCCTGTGCATCTCTGTTACAAACATATAAAAGAATGGCAGAATAGACTTCTTAATATATATATATATATATATATTTATTCTGCATCAAAAAAAAAAAATCCTATGAATGCCTGTAGAAGAAAATATTTTCGCATTCATAAATGATGCTGTGCATATTATATATATATATATATAATATACAATATATATATTTGATATATTCAAGAAAACCACATCTTATAACATGTTTTTATCAACCCACGAATATATTTAAATGAATAACAAAAAAAAAATCTTTTGTAATAACAATGTTGGCCGAACCACTGTGTGTAAACACAGTGGACGGCTCTCGGGCCGCTCCACTGTGTTTACCCACAGTGGACAGCATGGCAAAGCCGAGCCACTGTGTGTAAACACAGTGGGCGGTGCTCGGGCCGCGCCACTGTGCTTACCCACAGTGGACGGCACAGAGGGTGCCGCCACTGTGTGTAAGCACAGTGGACGGTCCGCGGCCGCCACTGTGCTTATACACAGTGGACGGCACTGCCGTCACTGTGTATAAACACAGTGGCGACCGGGAGAGCCCCGCGCCGCCTCCTCCCCTCATTTCCCCCCTCTACGAAACCCTCCGCCATGCCCTAGCTCCGCCGTACCTGCGATCTCCAAACCAAAAAAAAACAAAGGGGGACAAACAATAAAATAAAGGGGTTTAATAAACCCTAACCCATTTCGGGTTAGGGTATGAAATGATGAATAAAATAAAATAAGAGTAATATATATAAAAAAAATGCAACCCTAACCCAATTTCGGGTTAGGGTTAGCATTTTAATAATAATAATAATATATATATATATATATATATATATATTTTGGGAGATTTAGATTGGTGTATTATAATTTGATTTTTAATTTATAATGAGGGTTAGTATATAAGAATTTATACTGTGATTTTATATATATATAAGGAATTTAAATTGAAATTTTAAAGTTAGATTTTAGTATATAATTTGGGGTTAAGTTTATAATGGAAATATCATGGAAATTTAAACCCTGATTTTAATAATTGAATTATTATGGGATTTTAGACTTCTGATTTTAATATATATAAATATGGGGTTAATTTAATAATTGAATGATTATAAGTTCCCAATTCCTTAGAAATTTAAATTTCAATTCATTCAAGGGGGTTAATAATAAAGGACTATTATAGTTGGAAAAACTACACGTTTAATCCAGCAATATATTTAATTAATCAATGGACTTACCCCCCCCATGTAATTGGACGTAAGGAAAATTTAAAAAGGAGGAATTTGTAAATTTATGAACCTTAAGCCCTTGAGACCGACTTTTGGTTGGATTGAAAATTAATCGACAAAATCAGGGGATTTAGGGAAGATTAGAATTGGCCCTAGTTTATTGTCGGAATTTTAGTGGGCAAATGACATTGTAGAAATTCGAACCCTCATCAGTTGGATGTATATAATGATTTCGCATGTGCATCAATTAATTAATAGCATTATCCTTATATGGATTGGGAACGATTTAATACCTTAAGGTAACCAATTATTCCTTGATTTAATTAGCGACAACTTGTCTTAGGTAATTGAGCTAGCTAACTAAACGGCAATGCAAATTAATCTTCACCAATCAAGTCACTCGCTCGAGTTGGTTATTTAACTTAACCTTAGTAAGTAAGTTAATTACATCCTAGATAAGACAAAACTTTAAATACAGTCGTTATGTAATAGGATTTATAGCGAGTTCATGACGTCAAAAAAAATTTTGTTGTTCCGTTTTTGTGCCCTAAAGTTTGGGCACGACATTTTGGTATCAGAGCAAGGTTTCCAACACTAGGAACCTTTCTCCATTACGTTTCGCTTTAATTATCTAAATTAATCAAATATTTTCTTAAAAAGAAAATATAAATATAAATATATGAAAATTAAATTATTTAATTAATTGTTTATTTATTTTATTTTTGTTTCCTCATAGGATGCCTCCGACTACGCGACAAGCTCCCAAGCGCGGAAGGGGTCCTAGGCGTACACGTATGGCACGCGAGGATGTTACTAGGGAGGAACCGGTTCCAGAAGGGAACCCGGAAGCACCTCCCGAACCACCGATTGACCCTAACCGAGACATCTTGCTAGCTCTTCAGAACTTGATCGGGATCGTGCAGGATAGGCTTCCAGCAGTGGACCGTCATGCAGACAATCAGAACTCAGGGAGTCATAGATCAGTTGATAGGGAACGGAGTAGGAGTCCACCTCCTAATTCTGTAGAGGGTGAGGCAGAGCATGAGCCAGAGTCCGTTCACCTGCCCGAACCCCCTCTAGTAGCAGCACCTGTGTACTTTGAGAGAGCACGTCAGGAACCAGGAGACCTGATTAGAGAGGTTTTACGCCTCCAGCCGCCATCTTTTGTAGGCACTACTGACGGAGTAGAGGCTGAGGCATGGCTTTTAAGCCTAGATCGGTGCTTCGCATTGCGATCTTATGAAAGCAATCTGAAGGCACGCGTTGCAGTCCACCTTCTGAGATCAACAGCCTCCACATGGTGGAAGCAAGAGGAATTCAAGTGCGGACTCACTGCAGATACCATCACATGGGAAATCTTCACAGAGAGGTTCAGAGAGAGGTACTTGTCAGAGCACTTCCGGCAGCGTAGGATCGATGAGTTCCATGACCTCCAGCAGAAGGGTCTCACAATGACCCAGTATGAGAGTAAGTTTATTGAGCTCCTACCTTATGTAGATTACCTGAAGGACGAGAAGCTACTCGTCAACCGATTTGTTAGGGGGCTTAATGCTGGGATAGCAGGACCAGTGAGGATGGCCGCTCCAGGGAGCCTTCGGGTTGCCGTAGAGAAGGCCCTTATAGCTGAGGAGATTCAGATTAGGCCACAGGACACGAGAGATCGGTTCCAGAACCGAAACCCATCTCCCCAGCCTTTCGGGTTTCAGAAACCCCATTGGAAAGGCAACCACAGAAATGTTTCGGGGTCCCATAAACCCCCTCCTCCACAGCAGTCATAGCAGAGTCAGAGACATAGGCCACCTCAGGGACAGCAGGGCTCCAAGCCCAAACAGTGGCAGTCACAGGGTCCTAGGCGTGACCAGAGAGTACAGGGTACATACACACCCCCGGCACGGGCTCAGCAGTCCTCCAGGGGTGGGTACAGTGGTTCTAGCCGGACAGGTGGGCATCCTTTTACTAGGCCTCAGGGTGCACAGTTTCAGGCACGCGGTGCTTGCTTCACGTGTGGAGCCATGGGGCACACGGCGAGAGAGTGTCCACAGGGACAGATGACAGGGAATCAGAGGATGGCAACATCAGAGCCTATAGTTGGGGACATGGGCAAGTCCCATAGAGTTTTCGCAGTGGTTGATAACCGCCAGGCAGAGCACCAGGCCACAGTCATCGAGGCTACAGGTAAGGTCAGAGGTAGTAGTATTTCTATATTATTTGACTCAGGAGCGACTGACTCCTTTATATCTCCATTGGTTGTGGAGCGTTGCGGGCTAGTGGTAGTAAGGCAAAGTGTCAGCTGGGAAGTGGAGTTAGCTTCGGGGGCTAGAGTGTCAGTGGATTCAGAGGTTAGGGGATGTCCGCTCCAGATTGGTAATACCACCACCTTAGTAGACCTTAGAGTTACACCACTCGGATCTTATGGCGTCGTACTTGGCATGGATTGGCTTTACGCCCACAGAGCCAGGATGGATTGTCGCTTGAAAAAGGTCGAGTGTGAGGATGATCATGGTGCTCCCATAGTAATCACTGGGATTCAGAGACCCGTGTCCCTTCGTATGATATCCGCTATGCAGCTTAAGCGGAGCATGCAAAAGGGATGCCAGTTGTTTGCTATCACAATCAGTGACCGAGAGGAAGAAAATGAGAAGGAGCCGTCCATAGATGATCACCCCATCCTTGAGGCATTTGCAGATGTGTTTCCTGATGAGCTACCTGGTATGCCGCCCAGCAGGGAGATTGACTTCCACATAGATTTGGTACCAGGAGCCGAGCCAATTTCGAGAGCACCTTATAGGATGACCACTCATGAGCTTAATGAGCTCAAGATGCAGCTAGAGGAACTCTTAGAGAAGGGTCACATCCATCCTAGCGTCTCTCCTTGGGGCGCACCAGTCATCTTCGTGAAGAAGAAAGATGGATCCCTTCGGTTATGCATGGATTACAGGCAACTGAATAAAGTAACCATCAAGAACCGCTACCCCTTGCCGAGGATCGATGACTTGTTTGATCAGCTTCAGGGTGCCAAAGTGTTTTTTAAAATAGACCTGAAGTCAGGATATCACCAGTTGAGAATTGTGGAAAGTGATATCCACAAGACTGTGTTTCGCACCAGATATGGCCACTATGAATTCACTGTGGTCCCATTCGGTCTTACGAATGCTCCAGCTGTATTCATGAGTCTCATGAATGGGGTATTCCGCACCTTCCTCGACCGATTTGTGATAGTGTTCCTCGACGACATATTGATCTATTCCCGAAATGAGCAGGAGCATGAGGAGCATTTGAGACAGGTTTTACAGTGTTTGAGGGACAACCAGTTGTTCGGCAGTTTGTCGAAGTGTGCTTTCTTTAGATCAGAGGTCAAGTACCTAGGGCATGTTATATCCGGTGATGGGATCTCAGTCGACCCATCAAAGATTAGAGCCATCATGGATTGGCTGGCACCTACCAGTGTGACAGAAGTCAGGAGCTTCATGGGTTTAGCAGGATACTATAGGCGTTTTGTGGAGGGATTTTCCAGTGTTGCACACCCCATCACATCCCTCCAGCGAAAAGGGAAGAAATTCGAGTGGACAGAGAAGTGTGAGAGGGCTTTTCAGGATCTAAAAAGGGCACTTACTAGTGCACCTATTCTTATTGTGCTAGACCCCACGGCCGACTTCATGGTATGCACGGATGCTTCCTTAGATGGATTGGGAGCAGTTCTTATGCAGGAGGGTAGGGTTATAGCATACGAGTCTAGGAAACTTAAGACTCATGAGCTTAACTACCCTACGCACGACCTAGAGCTTGCAGCAGTTGTACATGCACTTGTGAGGTGGAGACACTTCCTTTTAGGTCATCACTTTGAGCTTCATTCAGACCATCAGAGTTTGCAGTATATCTTCACCCAGCCTAACCTTAATGCACGTCAGAGGAGATGGATGGAGTTCCTTTGTGAGTATGATTTTGATGTTCATTACATCAAAGGAAAGGAGAATGTGGTCGTAGATGCCCTAAGTAGGAGACGACATGAGGTTTACACCATATCCATGAGCACTGATTTGAGAGACCGTATTTTGCAGCAATTGCCAGAGGATGATTGGTATCTTGAGGTTTGTCAGAGGATCCGTAGTCAGGAGACCCTGGAGGGGAAGTTTGTGGACTACTCTTTGGAGTCCGATGGTTTATTACGCCATAGAGGGTGCATTTATGTACCCTCTTCTGGGGGTTTGCGAGATTTCATTATCATGGAGGCTCATAGAGCTCCTTATGCAGCGCATCCCGGGGTTAAGAAGATGCATGCTGACTTGAGACAGTTATATCATTGGCCAGGAATGCGACAGCTTATCGCAGAGTTAGTAGCTCGATGCCTTGAGTGTCAGAGAGTCAAGGCAGAGCACCGCCATCCAGGTGGGTTACTCCAGTCCCATGCTATACCAGAGTGGAAATGGGATACTATATCCATGGACTTCATTATTGGTCTTCCTATGTCATCTCGTCGCCATGATGCTATCTTGGTGACAGTTGACAAATTGACCAAAGTAGCCCACTTCTCACCAGTCCGGACTACCTTCACAGCTCCAGCAGTGGCACAGGTGTTCTTACGGGACATTGTTAGGCTTCATGGTGTCCCACGCAAGATTATCTCTGATAGGGATTCTCTCTTTACATCTTCCTTTTGGAAGGCATTACAGACAGCGTTGGGCACGAAGCTCAACTTTAGCACAGCCTATCATCCAGAGATAGATGGACAGACAGAGCGGGTTAACCAGGTGTTAGAGGATATGCTCCGCATGTACGTCATGGATCATCAGACCCAATGGGAGGAGTACCTACATTTAGTAGAATTTGCCTATAATAATGGGCACCACACTTCTTTGGGGATGCCACCCTTTCAGGCTTTGTACGGCAGACCATGCAGGACACCTTTGAGTTGGGATCGTATTGAGGACAGAGTGGCCATAGGCCCTGAGTTGGTCTGTGATATTGAGCAGCAGGTAATTTTGATTAGACAGCGCCTTAGAGAGGCACAGGATAGGCAGAAGAAATATGCAGATGCAAAGAGGACAGACCGAAGTTACATGGTTGGGGACAGAGTTTTCCTGAGAGTGCGACCGCATAAGAGTCCAATCCGCTATGGAAAGGGTTCTAAGCTCGCACCTCGCTTTGTTGGACCCTTCGAGATGCTTGAGAGGATAGGACCAGTTGCTTATCGCCTAGCTTTGCCACCTAGCCTGTCACGCATCCACGATGTATTTCATGTGTCAGTTTTGAGAAAGTATATCTATGATGAGTCTCATATTTTAGATTGGGATGCCTTGCAGGTGGAGTCGGATGGGCAGCTAGCCTTGGAGCCCATTCGCATTTTGGCTCGCCGAACGTTGGCCCTTCGAGGTCGAGAGCTGGACCAGGTTAGTGTCCAGTGGGATTGCTATGATGAGGTTACAACTTCATGGGAGGATGCAACACGTATGAGATCACAGTACCCTCATCTTTTTGATGAACTCCAAGAGGACATTCATGCCTAGAGGGGGAGGATGTGAGGCCCTACCCCGACCCATCCTATCTCTTCAGTTATTTTTATTTTGGAACTATTTTGGATGCTAGTTTTGACACACTATGGATATAGAACTTTTCATGGTCCCGCGATTTTTGGTAACATTGATATATGTGGATGCTTCATTTCTATGCCTTGTGGATTATAAAGTATTATATGATGCTAGATTAGGGTAATATTGTGATGATGCAGATTATTATCTGAATTTCAGGATTTGATATAATGTTTGGAAAATGTTTGCATATATTGTAGATGGATCAAATTTTGAGGATTATGAGGAAATTGCTTTGAATTGTGGCAAATTATATTTCATAATGTCAAGTCTTTGTAGAATGAATGTATTGTATTCTGATTATGTGATTTTATATATTATATGAGGCTATTTGGGAAGTACTAATGTTTAAATTGAGATGTGCAGGAAAATATCCATGTGACCATGGAAATATTAGGGAGAATCAAGCCTAGGCCAATGTGCGTTAGTAAAACTAGGGGTTGTCTATTTGGAGAGACAACACCCCGTATGTACTGTATTTTATTCGTAAATGTAAAATGTTGCATGAGTGTAATTTGTATTTATTTGATTGATTAAATTGTTTAAGGGACAATTGCCATGTGGTTATTGTGATGTGGAATTATTTTGTAGTGTCACTTGACACCTATGTAGTATGTTGTGTTGGCAATTGTCATGTCACCTTTTTGAAAGTTTTATTTTTGTTAATGGTTATATCCCCTAATTATCCTTGAAGGAACCAAGAAATCTAGGTTAGAGAGCCACAAGGAAGGTCAACTCAGAGTTGACTCGTAGGTTAACTTCAGGTGGACTTTCTGAAGGTCAAATCAACTCCTAGAGTCAATTTTAGAGCTTTTCTATTAGGCCTCATGGGGTACCTATGGGTGAAGGCCAAAATTGGCCATGTGTCTTTCCCTTAGGACTTGTTTAACCACCCAAAAAAGTGGTTTTCCCAAGATGGACGAATTCCATCTATAGGAGTGCCATCCTTGGAAGGAGAACCTTTTTGGAGATAGTAATCCCTCTTCCCCATTCCATTTCCCTTCTCTAGGCACCTAGGTTAGGGAGTGTGTAAGACCTAGGGAAGACCAACCCAATGGGAGATCACTCACTCTATCCAAGAGGTTGGAAGGAGTGAGAGAGGCCTTCTTAGGCTAAGAATGGAAGCTTAGTGAGCTAATCACCCACTCTCCACTTTTGGAGATTTTTGGAAAAATTTGAAAAGAAAAACCAGTTTTAGAAAATTGAGAGGAATTTTGGTGGCCAAGGATTGCAGAAAGTTGTGTGGATTGGGCAGCTCATCTCCAACTAAGTTTAGCATACCTATTGGCAGAATAAGGTTGGTTGTTATCTCCTCTTGGTTTTGTTGTCTATGTTAGTTATGTTGTTTTGTTGAAGGAAAGAAATGCTTGTAAAGAAAGTGTGTATGTAAATTGTTGTTGAAGAAAATAATGTGTAGTTTCATTTCTATGTTTTTCTGTTTTGTGTTCTTGTTTTGGGAGTGTCCAAGATCTTCTACTCTTGGGAGAGTAGGATGATCTTGGGGTGGAAGAAGCATGACAGCCTTGGGTGAGAGGCTCTCCTTAAGGAGAGTGATCTCAAGGGTGTCCTTTGTGACCCTTGCTGCATAGCCTTGTGTATGCATTTGGGGGTCATAAGGGGAGAGAAATGGCTTTGAGCCTTTGGGGGGCATAAGGTGGTTGGGATGAATTCTGTTGAGTATTTTGTGTTGCCATGAGGTGGCTTGTGTTATATTTTGGCTGCAGTCTCCCCAATGGTACTTGGTCCACTTCCACCCGTAGAATGATCACCCCAAGTGTGGTGAAAGTGTAGCTTGGGATGGGAAAGTGTATGTGTTGTGTGTTTGCCCTATTGTTGTGTTGTATTGCCTGATTGTAACCCGTCTAGGTCTTGATTCTCCTAGCTCGGGGGTGGCTTCTGGTAAGCCTAGGCTGGGAGGTGAGCATCCCATGGTCACAGTCCTAAGTTTTACTTGCAGGTGGCTTGGAAAAAAAAAAAAAAGGACTAGGAGTTGCAGATTTTGTGTTGCAGACTTCTACTCAGATTCCTGATTTTTATTTAAATGCAGAAAAGAAGAAAGAAATGTAACCTTATGCTTTGTAGCAAAAGAAAAAGAAGAGAAAGTGCATATGTAGATATAGGGCTTAAAATGATTCTGTTTCTGTTTAAATAAATGTATTTATTATTTTCTGTGTAAAGATTAGAAAAAAAAAAAAGAGGGACTGTTAGATTATCTACCCATTTTCTTATTTGGGCTATTGTAACTATCATTCTGGAAAAACAATGTAAATGTAATTCTTTTATTATATTTTTATGTCTATTGTGTTTGTTGTAGTCTGCATTTAAATCTGGTCTGTAACATGTTTATTTACTGCATTAGTAAGGAAAAGAAAAAGAAATGCAGTAGGGTCATTATTTACTTGCATAGCTTAAATTCTGTTAATTTTATGACTGTTTAAAAAAAAAAAGAGTGAACTAGTATTGTTTTGTATTTCTCACTATCTACTTGCATAGTTTAGATTCTGATATCTTATGACTGTAAAAAAAAAAAAACAGAACTATTTTATTTCTGTAGCAAGTTCAAATGAAAGGAAGAAAAGAATAAAATATAGACCTATTCTAAATGCTGAAAGAAGACCAAAAACAGAATGTAAATAGTTGAAAATCCCAAATCAATATAAGGGTTTTAACCCTATTACTTCAACATTTAGTCATATATATCTCTATATGTATATAAGTATATATATTGAAAATATATACCTATATAGATATAAGATATATATATATATATATATATATATATATATATAAGCTTCCTGTAATGTGCATACCCCTGTAACAACGAAATAAAAGACATATTCGGAATCCTGTGCATCTCTGTTACAAACATATAAAAGAATGGCAGAATAGAGTTCTTAATATATATATATATATATATATATATATATATATATATATATATATATATATATATATATATATATTCTGCATCAAAAAAAAAAAATCCTATGAATGCCTGTAGAAGAAAATATTTTCGCATTCATAAATGATGCTGTGCATATTATATATATATATATATAATATACAATATATATATTTGATATATTCAAGAAAACCACATCTTATAAAATGTTTTTATCAACCCACGAATATATTTAAATGAATAACAAAAAAAAAATCTTTTGTAATAACAATGTTGGCCGAACCACTGTGTGTAAACACAGTGGACGGCTCTCGGGCCGCTCCACTGTGTTTACCCACAGTGGACAGCATGGCAAAGCCGAGCCACTGTGTGTAAACACAGTGGGCGGTGCTCGGGCCGCGCCACTGTGCTTACCCACAGTGGACGGCACAGAGGGTGCCGCCACTGTGTGTAAGCACAGTGGACGGTCCGCGGCCGCCACTGTGCTTATACACAGTGGACGGCACTGCCGTCACTGTGTATAAACACAGTGGCGACCGGGAGAGCCCCGCGCCACCTCCTCCCCTCATTTCCCCCCTCTACGAAACCCTCCGCCATGCCCTAGCTCCGCCGTACCTGCGATCTCCAAACCAAAAAAAAACAAAGGGGGACAAACAATAAAATAAAGGGGTTTAATAAACCCTAACCCATTTCGGGTTAGGGTATGAAATGATGAATAAAATAAAATAAGAGTAATATATATAAAAAAAATGCAACCCTAACCCAATTTCGGGTTAGGGTTAGCATTTTAATAATAATAATAATATATATATATATATATATATATTTTGGGAGATTTAGATTGGTGTATTATAATTTGATTTTTAATTTATAATGAGGGTTAGTATATAAGAATTTATACTGTGATTTTATATATATATAAGGAATTTAAATTGAAATTTTAAAGTTAGATTTTAGTATATAATTTGGGGTTAAGTTTATAATGGAAATATCATGGAAATTTAAACCCTGATTTTAATAATTGAATTATTATGGGATTTTAGACTTCTGATTTTAATATATATAAATATGGGGTTAATTTAATAATTGAATGATTATAAGTTCCCAATTCCTTAGAAATTTAAATTTCAATTCATTCAAGGGGGTTAATAATAAAGGACTATTATAGTTGGAAAAACTACACGTTTAATCCAGCAATATATTTAATTAATCAATGGACTTACCCCCCCCATGTAATTGGACGTAAGGAAAATTTAAAAAGGAGGAATTTGTAAATTTATGAACCTTAAGCCCTTGAGACCGACTTTTGGTTGGATTGAAAATTAATCGACAAAATCAGGGGATTTAGGGAAGATTAGAATTGGCCCTAGTTTATTGTCGGAATTTTAGTGGGCAAATGACATTGTAGAAATTCGAACCCTCATCAGTTGGATGTATATAATGATTTCGCATGTGCATCAATTAATTAATAGCATTATCCTTATATGGATTGGGAACGATTTAATACCTTAAGGTAACCAATTATTCCTTGATTTAATTAGCGACAACTTGTCTTAGGTAATTGAGCTAGCTAACTAAACGGCAATGCAAATTAATCTTCACCAATCAAGTCACTCGCTCGAGTTGGTTATTTAACTTAACCTTAGTAAGTAAGTTAATTACATCCTAGATAAGACAAAACTTTAAATACAGTCGTTATGTAATAGGATTTATAGCGAGTTCATGACGTCAAAAAAATTTTTGTTGTTCCGTTTTTGTGCCCTAAAGTTTGGGCACGACATTTTGGTATCAGAGCAAGGTTTCCAACACTAGGAACCTTTCTCCATTACGTTTCGCTTTAATTATCTAAATTAATCAAATATTTTCTTAAAAAGAAAATATAAATATAAATATATGAAAATTAAATTATTTAATTAATTGTTTATTTATTTTATTTTTGTTTCCTCATAGGATGCCTCCGACTACGCGACAAGCTCCCAAGCGCGGAAGGGGTCCTAGGCGTACACGTATGGCACGCGAGGATGTTACTAGGGAGGAACCGGTTCCAGAAGGGAACCCGGAAGCACCTCCCGAACCACCGATTGACCCTAACCGAGACATCTTGCTAGCTCTTCAGAACTTGATCGGGATCGTGCAGGATAGGCTTCCAGCAGTGGACCGTCATGCAGACAATCAGAACTCAGGGAGTCATAGATCAGTTGATAGGGAACGGAGTAGGAGTCCACCTCCTAATTCTGTAGAGGGTGAGGCAGAGCATGAGCCAGAGTCCGTTCACCTGCCCGAACCCCCTCTAGTAGCAGCACCTGTGTACTTTGAGAGAGCACGTCAGGAACCAGGAGACCTGATTAGAGAGGTTTTACGCCTCCAGCCGCCATCTTTTGTAGGCACTACTGACGGAGTAGAGGCTGAGGCATGGCTTTTAAGCCTAGATCGGTGCTTCGCATTGCGATCTTATGAAAGCAATCTGAAGGCACGCGTTGCAGTCCACCTTCTGAGATCAACAGCCTCCACATGGTGGAAGCAAGAGGAATTCAAGTGCGGACTCACTGCAGATACCATCACATGGGAAATCTTCACAGAGAGGTTCAGAGAGAGGTACTTGTCAGAGCACTTCCGGCAGCGTAGGATCGATGAGTTCCATGACCTCCAGCAGAAGGGTCTCACAGTGACCCAGTATGAGAGTAAGTTTATTGAGCTCCTACCTTATGTAGATTACCTGAAGGACGAGAAGCTACTCGTCAACCGATTTGTTAGGGGGCTTAATGCTGGGATAGCAGGACCAGTGAGGATGGCCGCTCCAGGGAGCCTTCGGGTTGCCGTAGAGAAGGCCCTTATAGCTGAGGAGATTCAGATCAGGCCACAGGACACGAGGGATCGGTTCCAGAACCGAAACCCATCTCCCCAGCCTTTCGGGTTTCAGAAACCCCATTGGAAAGGCAACCACAGAAATGTTTCGGGGTCCCATAAACCCCCTCCTCCACAGCAGTCATAGCAGAGTCAGAGACATAGGCCACCTCAGGGACAGCAGGGCTCCAAGCCCAAACAGTGGCAGTCACAGGGTCCTAGGCGTGACCAGAGAGTACAGGGTACATACACACCCCCGGCACGGGCTCAGCAGTCCTCCAGGGGTGGGTACAGTGGTTCTAGCCGGACAGGTGGGCATCCTTTTACTAGGCCTCAGGGTGCACAGTTTCAGGCACGCGGTGCTTGCTTCACGTGTGGAGCCATGGGGCACAAGGCGAGAGAGTGTCCACAGGGACAGATGACAGGGAATCAGAGGATGGCAACATCAGAGCCTATAGTTGGGGACATGGGCAAGTCCTATAGAGTTTTCGCAGCGGTTGATAACCGCCAGGCAGAGCACCAGGCCACAGTCATCGAGGCTGCAGGTAAGGTCAGAGGTAGTAGTATTTCTATATTATTTGACTCAGGAGCGACTGACTCCTTTATATCTCCATTGAGACCGACTTTTGGTCGGATTGAAAATTAATCGACAAAATCAGGGTATTTAGGGAAGATTAGAATTGGCCCTAGTTTATTGTCGGAATTTTAGTGGGCAAATGACATTGTAGAAATTCGAACCCTCATCAGTTGGATGTATATAATGATTTCGCATGTGCATCAATTAATTAATAGCATTATCCTTATATGGATTGGGAACGATTTAATACCTTAAGGTAACCAATTATTCCTTGATTTAATTAGCGACAACTTGTCTTAGGTAATTGAGCTAGCTAACTAAACGGCAATGCAAATTAATCTTCACCAATCAAGTCACTCGCTCGAGTTGGTTATTTAACTTAACCTTAGTAAGTAAGTTAATTACATCCTAGATAAGACAAAACTTTAAATACAGTCGTTATGTATTAGGATTTATAGCGAGTTCATGACGTCAAAAAATTTTTTGTTGTTCCGTTTTTGTGCCCTAAAGTTTGGGCACGACAAATGGTGACCCACTTGAACACATATCTAATGTTCCTCTTTCCCCAATTTTTAGGAGGTCAAGCCATTGAATGGATTTTGGTAACGCCTATGAGATTAAATCCTTCCACGAGTTAGTATAATATTTCATCTCTCATTTCTCATATAACATGAATAATTTAATCACTATGATTAAATCCCTTTATGAGTTAGTACTAATGATTTTACCAATGTTGAAATGCTACTATGCATCATAATTGTTTTGATAGATTAACTTGTAATTTCCTAAATATTGAATCACAACTAGATTAAATTCAAATATTTTTGAATGAGATGAATTTAGTTGTATCATTTTTTATTATAATCAATTAAAATTATGTAATCCTATAGAATTCTCATTTTATTTTATGATCATGTATGTACAATTTATGGTTATAAAAACTATTGCAAGTGGTTAGAAGAAATCAAGAAGGAAGACTGAGGAGGGGGGGGGGGGTGAATCACTCTTCATGAGATAAATCACAACAATAATAGATAAGCAAAATAATCAGCACAACACACAACACCAAGGTTTTAATGTGGAAAACCTGGTTAAGGGAAAAACCATAGTGGGAACCTACCCACAATAAGATGATACTCTGTAGTAGTATGTGAAAATATTACAATGGGGAATGCACATGCATTCAGGCACACTGATGAAAAGATATATGTCTGGAAGGCTACAACCCTCAGGGAAGTCTCACTGCCTTACAATATGATTTGGACTATAATCTAGAAGGAATGAACTACAATAATAGCATCTACAAATGCCTAATGATAGTTCCAATTAAGCATAGTTGTCTTCCCTACAACACCAAACTCTTCACAACATTTCACTGAATGATATATCCTTGTTTACACATTTACCTCTCTCTGATAATGTAGACACAATACCGACATCTAAATTACATAAGCATCTCACCTATATATATAAATCATCAACCTTGATAACAAGGTTGGCTAAACCCTCAACCCTTAACTCATAATTACAAAAATTACATTACACAATACAAAGATCGACCACCAGACCAATATTATGATTTGAATTACATAGCATTGACCTAATTCAAATTACCAAACAATTACATCCACCGGAAATCCCGCCAAGATAAACCACAATATGTTACACCACTAGAAATACTACATAACACACAAATTATCACCGGTTCAAATAAATCACCAAAAACTCACTCAACAATCAATGCGGATTACCAAAAAAAATATGGCATGATTAGTAAACACCATCAAGCACATTAGAGTCATCCAAAATAGTTGCATGAACATCTCTTTTCAAATCTTCATCAGTCAACATCTCAAAGTTCAAGAGCACAACCAATCAACAACTGTCACGAAGAAAGATAACTTGCGGAGCACCAAATCATGAACCATCCAAAATGAAGATACATAAGATCATCCCAAAAAAAATCCAAAATCTCAACATAAGATTTGATCACACCAAAATATAATGGAGGGAATACTGATAGAATTTGGTAAAACAAAGAACTGCAAACCGGATCAGAAAATCTTCCCAAACTCACCGTAATAACTCACATGAATATATTGACATCAATGAAAACAACATATCTAGCAACAATGAACAACCAAATCCAACAATATCTCCTTTTGCCATTGATGGCAACATATGAATGTGAAAAATAGTCAATGCAAAGAAAGAAGATATCACCAACAAACTCCCCAAAGATCAAGGTAGATAAAGAAGTTTTTCACATCACCACTCTCCCCCTTTGAAAGAAATGCCAAAGATCACCAAAATAGAAAATCAAACTCTCTCCCCCTAAAACATAGAAACATGAATATCTCTCCTACTGGGATACACAACCAAATCAATAGAGTACTCCAGCAGAAGAGAAACACCAACTCATCAATCTGGATAAAAGAGTAAGGCTCTAATTTCCACTGGATCGATGCAACTCAATGCATCTAGTTCTCATTAGGAGGAGTGGAGAACACTAACTTGTCTCTCAGATAGACAAATGTATCTACAGGCAAAGGCTTAGTAAAAATATCAGCAATTTGTTCCTTTGTAGATACATATTCCAGCTTCACCTTCTGTTCACCGACTTGCTCGCTCAAGTAATTGTATTTGATTGATATATGCTTAGTCTTTGAATGTTTCACTAGATGTTTAGACATGTTTATAACATTGGAATTATCACAATATATAACAATAGGCTCAACATAAATAACTCTGATATCTTTCAACATTTGCTTCATCCATATTATCTGAGTGCAATTACTAGTAGCAACAATGTACTTAGGAGGTCATCAATGGGGGAAGGAGCAGTAAGCGACAATGGGGGAATTCAAAATTCAAATTCTCTACAAGGCGGGAACTTTGGTTCCAATGATGGGAGCGGCCAGATTGTAGCTAGTCCCATAGGAGAGAAGGATAAGCCTCCTGACTTTCTGGAAGCTATTGCTATTCAGCAGACTGGTGGTACTCTGCTAGAGAAGATAGTGGGTTCCTCTGGGCCCTTGGGGGAAGGGACCAGCGGGGGGCCCATCCCACATGACGGCTCCGGGGAGAGCGGAAAAGAATAAAAAAAATGGTCTTCCCTCTTTGGAACTAGACCAACTGGAAAATCCTCATTTCCTCCTGTCAAGAATATATTTGATCCTTCAGGAGAAGATCGCTATCTCTATCCTTGATCTGGTTTTGGATCATAATTTAAATAGTATGTTGAACTCCTTGGTAGGCAAATTTATGGGACCATGTCCTAACATTGAAGTTGTTAGGGCCTATGTCAAACGAAAATGGGCCCTTAAGGGTAATGTTGAAATTTTGGCCTTACCCAAAGGACTTATGTCCTTTTCTTTCTCTTGCGAAGAAGATGAACTTATGATTCTTTGTGGAAGTCCCTGGTTGGTAGGAAATATAGCCTTGGTTCTTCGTAAATGGCAACTGAATCTGAATATGAATGACTCTCTCTTGACACAAGTTCTAGTTTGGGTAAAGCTGCCAGGCTTGCCTTTGGAATATTGGGCAGAAAGTATCTTCTCTAGAATTGCAAACTCTTTTGGTGAACTGCTTTCTATAGACCCAGTAACAGCTTCAAAAAGGAGACTCACTCATGCTAGGTTTTGCATAGGGATAGCCCATGATGCAGATATGTTGGAATAGATAGATTTAGTATCAAAGTTGGGAACATGGAAGCAACATATTGAATATGAATCTATTCCCTTTGCCTGCTTCCATTGTAAAAAAGTAGGGCACTGGGCAGAGTCATGTCCCATCAAACCCAAGGTAGAATCCAGGCAACCTAAGCCCCATTTTGAGAACCAAAGGGTGCCATAAAAAATGGTATGGCAAGTTAAAAACTTAGAAAGTAAAGAAGAAAACTCAAATCATTTTAATCCCTTGGGGGAGAAGAAGAAGGAAGTGCCCTTAGCCTCTATCTCCAGTCCTACAACCCAGGAAGATCTGAGAAATGATTCAACCACTGTCAACCTTCTGATTACCTCTCAAACAGGGGAGTAGAAAGATCGGACTGACTACCCAAATGATATAGTTGAAGTGGTGGCTGATAATTGTGAAGGAAATGAAGTGCAAGAGAAAAATGATCAACTAGAGGAAGGAGAAATCCCTGTCTCCCAAGAAGAAAAGACTGATTCCTCTCTGCTTATGCCTAGTCTTGAAATACAAGAAGCCCCAAATGTTCAATTTTGGGCCTGAACCTCTCAGACTCAGACTAGAGTTCAAAATCAGCTAACAATGATTTAAATGATTCAAATGCTTCCAGAACCCCTAATTGGGGAAACGAAGAAGAAATTTCCAAAATCCTAAGCAACCCAGTAGCGGCTCTTGAGATAGGCGCTGAGTAGAAAATACCAAAGCAAAGGAATAAGAAAGGAACTACTCCCTCGACTTCTCTTCTAAGAAAATCTAGCCGAATAGCTCAAGTGGATGTTGGGTATACCTCCTCCTCCCTAGGTCATCCCTCTAATCACATAGTCAGAAACAAGGAGGCCAACAAGAACATTGCAAATGGAACCCAGAAGACTCTTAAGGAGTTAGGAATTGGTAAGTAACTATGAAGATTATTTCTTGGAATATTAGGGGACTTAATAACCCCCATAAGCATGACATTATTAGGAACATGATAAGGGATAATAAACTTGATATATTTCTAATTCAAGAAACCAAAATGAGTAAAGAAAAAGTTGAATCATTGAAGTTTTTAAAAAACGGAAATGTCAGTGGCAGCAGTTCTGAAGGTGCTCCAGGAGGTATAGCTACCATTTGGAATTTTAATTTTGTCAAAGGGCATGTTATCATCCAGGACAACAATTTCTCTTGTATCAAATTTGAGCACCTAAAAGATGGTACTCCATGGGTCCTCACCAACATTTATGCTCCCAACACCTTGAAGGCTAGAAATTCCTTCTAGAAAAAACTTATTCAAGCCAGGGACAACTTCAGGAATCTTAGTTGGCTGGTTATGGGAGAATTCAATACTCCTTTGAGAGAGGAGGAAAAATATGGAGGAAGCCCCCCTCAGCTGGAAAGAAGGTCAGCCCTTATGGATTTCATTAACTCTTAGGCCCTCAATGACTTGGAAATATAGGGATGTAATTATACTTGGACTAATAGGAGAACTGGTACTGATCTTATCCAAGTTTGTCTTGATAGGACTCTCATTTCTGATGACTGGTTTAGTCATTATTTTTGTTCTTTGTCGGCCCACATTCAGGTTGGTTTAGATCATTTTCCCATCACCTTTATTGCTGACTCCATCAACAGAAGGAGAAAATTCCCCTTCAGATTTGAAAAAATGTGGACCCTCCACCCAGACATCAAAAGTAATATCCAAAAATGGTGGAGCATTCAAGTTGAGGGAACTGCTATGTATAGAGTTGTTAAGAAGCTTAAGAGTGTTAAGGAAAACATAAGAATCTAGAATAAATCTAGCTTTGGGAACATTTTTGAGGCCAAAAGCAAAGTTCAGGAAGACCTCAAATAAATACAAACTCAAATCCAGAAAGATGGTTTCAGAATTGTGTCCATTGCTGATGAAAATGAGACTCTCAAAAAATATCATGATATCATTGCCAAAGAGGAATCCTTTTGGAAGTAGAGATCAAGATGCATCTGGCTTAAGGAAGGAGATAGGAATAGAAGATTCTTCCACATGTTTACTATTAAGCATAAAGCAGTTAACAGGGTTACCAAACTCATGGTGGATAAAGGGGAGATTATCAAGGAGGAGGAAATTAGAAAGGAAGCTAAAAGGTTTTTTTCAGAACTGCTAATGAGGGATAGTAGATTGGATGCTGAAGCTCAATCTTCTTTTCTTCTTAACATCCCTTGTCTCATTGATGATCATAAGAATGCCTCCCTTTCTTCCATTCCTTCTAATCAAGAAATAAAAAATGCTATCTTCTCCTTTGATGGTAACAAAGTGTCGGGCCCGGATGGTTTTCCAATGTTCTTTTTTCAAGATTTCTGGGAAATTGTCGGGAAAGATGTTACCAATGGAGTCAAGGAATTTTTTGGGGCTAGGAAAATTTTGAAAGAAATCAATGACACATTTCTGGCTCTCATTTCCAAATCTCAAGGTACCGACTCTATGGACAAATTTAGACCTATTAGTCTTTGCAATTCCTTTTATAAGATTATCTCTAAGGTTCTTACTTCCAAATTGCTTTTTGTCCTTCCCACTCTTATTAATCACCAACAAAATGGTTTTGTCCTTGGTCATCAAATTCTTGACTCTATTATTACTGTCCATGAGAACATCCACTCTCTTGTTAAAGCTAAGAAGCAGGGTCTCATCCTTAAGCTTGATCTCTCCAAAGCCTATGATAGGGTTGAGTGGTCTTTCCTCTTGAAGGTTCTCACGTCTTTTGGTTTCTCACCCAGAGTTTTGGATCTCATCACCCAACTTATCACCTCTTCTTATTTTGCTGTTATTATCAATGGTTCACCTTCTCCTTTTTTCCAAGCCTCTAGAGGTCTTAGGCAAGGGGATCCTATTTCCCCCATCCTCTTCATTATTATGGCAGAATGTTTTGGAAGGAGTATGGAAAATTTGGTTTTGCAAGGCTCCTTTAAGTCTCTCCACCCTTCCTCTGTGGATCTTGTTTGTTCTCATCAACAATTTATCGATGATACTATTATCATGGGGGAATCTAGTATTTCTGAAGCTAAAACTTTGAAGAGTACTCTTTGTAAGTTTGCCTCTGCATCGGGTCAGCTTATCAATAAAGTGAAGTTTTTTTCATCAATACCTCAGAGAGAAGACAACAAAGAATTAATAGAATCTTGGAGTGTAGGATTGTTGATCTTCCTGCAACTACCTTGGTCTCCCTATGGGAACTACTCCTCCTGACTCCTTCTAGAGTTCTCTAGTGGACAAATTCTATAAAAATCTAGCTGGATGGAAAGGAGCCCTCCTAAGTCAAGCTGGAAAGCTCCAACTTCTTAAAGCTTGTCTTCTAAGTATTCTGATATATGCTCTTAGCCTTTTCAAAATTCCAGTTAAGTATGCTATTGCTATTGAGAAAATCCAAAGAAGATTCCTTTGGTTTGGGGTTGAGGACAAGAAAAGAATGTCCTTGGTGGCTTGGGACCAGGTCTGTAAACCGAAGAGTCATGGCGGCTTGGGCCTGAGGAGGATCCAAACCCTAAATGAATCTCTTCTGTCCAAACAAGTCTGGATAATGTTTCATCTTGATACTGAATGATGTAAAATTTGGCGAAGTAAGTACTCTCTTCAGTCCTCTTCCCTTTCTTCTTTTATCAATTCGGATATTAGTATTAATGGCTCCCACATATGGAATTATGCCTCTAAATGTAAAGAAAGTATAGCTAAAGGAGTGATCTGGAAAGTTGGAAATGGTATGAAAGTTAAATTCTGGGAGGATCCCTGGCTTTTTGATAAACCTTTGATAGAAATCAATGAATGGGCCCCCTATTCTCCCTCTTGTATAAGATCTTTTGGCTCCTTAGTTGTTCAGTACTGGACTGATAACGAATGGCAGAATATTGAAAGCATCCACCCAAGCCTCTCTAAGCTCAAGATCCATTTGTCTGCGGTTTGGTTGAACAAAGAGATTGACTCCTTCATCTGGAAACATGATCCCAAAGGTACCCTTACTATTTCCTCTATGTATTGTGTTCTATCCCCTAATCCTTTAGGTAATCCCTTCTGGTCTAAAGTCTAGATTAGAGGCCTTACCCCCAAGATCAATTTCTTCTTCTGGACCATCCTCCATAATAAAATCTTGACCCTTGACAACTTGAAATGCAGAGGCTTTGCTATCCCTAATAGATGTGCTCTATGCCTTCAAGATGAAGAGTCTATGGACCACCTTGCCATTCACTGCCCCTTCTCAGCCTCAATATGGGAAAGATTTCTTAATAGTTTTAGCATTGCCTGGGTGTTTCCCAACACCATCACAGATCTATTTTCCTCCTGGAACATAAAATGGACTAATTCTTTTTTGAGATCTTTGTGGTAGCTCTCACTTCCTCACATCCTATGGGGACTATGGAAAGAAAGAAATAATCAAATCTTCAAGGATATTTCCCTCAATCAGGATATTGTATTCCAGAAAATCCAATGGGCGATTCAGGAAAATATAGAGATCATTGAGGGTCCTTGTTTTTCGAACAATACACTGGAAGCAAATATTTTAAGGGTGTGGAACATGAAGAGTACCGACACTCCAAACCTCAATCATAACAAAAGGATTGAACCTAAATGGCAAACCCCCCCTCATGGTTGGTTCAAAGTTAATATTGATGGTGCTGCCAAAGGTAACCCAGGTCCTTCAAGTTGTGGAGCTATTCTAAGAGATGACAAAGGAATGTGTAAGGAAATGGTTGTTGTCCCTATTGGAATTCAAACTAATCATAAAGCCGAAGCTATGGTTTCTCTCCAAGGTATCCTCCTAGCAAAAAAATGGAATTGTCCCCACCTATGGAATGAAGGGGACTCAAACAATATTATTAATTGTCTTAAGGGGGTCTCAAAACCTTCATGGTTAATCAACAACATTATCATCTCTGCTAGAGACCTTATTAGTACCTTTAAAATAAGATACATGTCCCACATTTACCGGGAGGCCAATGGCTCTGCTGATTGGGCTGCCACTGCGGTGGTTAACAAGGAAGCAATTACCACGTGGAAGAGAGAACAAGGACTCCCCAAAGATGTCAGGAAAATCATTTGCTATGATCGCTATAGAAGAACTCCTAAGATACTTGATGGACAAGATAATTATGAAAAGAACTGACTTGAGTACTTCAAGTCATTATAATAATGAGAGACTCATTTATTATATTACCAATGCCATAAGTTCCCATGCTTTCTGGCTGATTTTGATAGTTCTGAAAAGCTCACTGGCTAATCTGCTCTGCAAGTTTCAAAATTTGGTGTTGAACAACGACAATATGGGTGGTAACAGGAGGTGATATGAACCAAGTAGTTGTAAAGAATGGAAATAGAAGGAGGAGGTTTGGGGTATTCTGTAGAAGGGTGGCTTCTCAAAATTCATGGAGAGACTCCACGGTCGAGACAGCATGGTCACCAGTTTTTTCTGTAAAAATTGGAAAAAGGGCATGCTGAAAATGGGAGACCAAACTGTAGAAATCGATGAAGATTTAATTGCTCAAGCTATGGGCCTCACAAGAGAAGGGTGCAACTTCTACAGAGATAGGAAAGTCAATAGGGAAGCTATTGAAAGATACCCAGACATCGAGAAAGAGAAGAAATGATTGGTAAAGTTGAGAAAAACCTACTACCCGTCCAGGGCTTTTACCAAACCCTGGCGGGAAGCCCTCTTTGTTTTAATGTGATACATCAGTCTAGATGGTAGGTTCACTAAAGTTTATGGTTATCACTTTGTTCTACTGAATCACTTTAGGCACAATGATAAGGTTAACTTCCCTTATTTTTTGCTCTATTTGATGAATGCGTCCCTCAAGGCCTACAAAGAGAACCCACGGGGTGATACGGCCATGCACCAAGGCCTTATGGTTCTAATCTATGACCATCTTAAGGCCAACCAAATTGCTCGGATGCAACCCTCTATGGATTCTGAGGATGAGGGGTCTGACCTTGCCTTCTTAGAGGAAGAGGAGTTTGAAAGTGACCCTTCGACTGATACTAAGGACAACATGGATGTCTCAGATTATGAAACTGGGAAGAAGAGGAAATACATCAAAACCAGACCCTTATCCTCTAAGGGCAAAAATCCTAAAGGTATACCCTTGATTAGCATTTCTTTGGAAGAGGAGACTTCAGATGACTCTGAGGAGGAGTACCCTCAAGGGTAGCTGAAGAAGAAGACTAAAGCTCACACCCAGGCCAAGAAAATGCACAAGAAGAAAGAGGAGACTGCTAAAGAACCAGAAGCCCACAAGTAGGTAATTTCCCTTGAAGATGATCAGAATCTAGAAAATGAGACCATGGAAGAGGTTCTTAGGGATGTTGACACAACCATCGAGCACACCCCTAAAGAGGAAAAGGCAACCCCTAGAAAAGTTGACCCCCCCTCTAACCCTCCCCCTGAGGGTTTGCAAGGTTTCATGGAAACTATGGAGTGGCTCATCAATGGTTACAAGAAAGCTATGGACGAAAATAAAAAACTCTGTAACAGAATCTTGATCCTGGAAACCATCAATACAGGGGAAGGGAAGACCATGGCCAACTTCATAGAGGACTTGAAAAGTACCATCGCCAAAGCTAAAGACATAAGAGATTCTTTCAACCTCAAGTTCAAAAAAATTGAGAAGGATTTGCTGGAAAGAAAGAATCTTGCTGACACTAACGACCACACTCTCACAGAAACTGTCAACAAAATTGGTAAAATTGAGGAGTGCCTGAAGAACATTGCTGAATAGAGCCTTAGCATCCTAAAGATTTCAGCCAACAACACCAACACTCTCATCAGCAAATTGGATGATGAAAAGGAAATCCTGGACATTGACCCAAAAATGGAAGGAACAGGGGAAGCTCAAGGCCCCAAAACCCACACCAGAGGCAAAAAGAAGGACAAAAAACCTAACAAGGATCTGGAAGACCTTAAAGCTGTTGGGGCTTCTTACAACGAGCTAGTGACAAAGGTGGAGGAATTGTTGAAGAAAATTTCTATGTAGCACCTTCTTAGTTTCTTTGTTGTTGTTAGTTTTGTTGTCCTTTCAGTTCACTGGCTTTTTGCCAATCTTTTTGTATGCGGTTCTTAAGCACTGATCTTTTTGGTGTCTTATCTTAATATTGTATGTTAATGGTTTTGGGTCCTGAAAACCTACTTTTTTAATTAATCAGAACAATGTACTCAGCTTCAACAGTTGATAAAGATATTGAATCTTGTTTCTTGTTGGCCCATGAAATCAACTTCTTACCTAAAAAGAATGCTCCATTAGTAGTGCTCTTATGGTAATCAATATCACCTACCCAATCTACATCAGTATAAGCACATAACATAAAATCATCATTCTTTGGATACCATAAACCATAATCTTTAGTTCCTTTTAGATATCTGAATATTCTTTTAACAATAGTGATATGACTGTCTTTCGGTTCAGCTTGATATCTAGCTGCCATACACACAACATGCATAATGTCAAGTCTAGTTTGAGTAAGATATAACAGTTCACCAACAATAGATATGTACAAACTCTGATTAGTTTTAGGAGATTCATCATTTCTATATAATTTATAACTAGTCACCATAGGAGTTCCAACTGGTTTGGAATCATCTAATCCAAACTTCTTCAACAATTCCTTCACATACTTAGTTTGAGATATAAAGATTCCTTTTCCTATTTGTGCAATCTACAAACCTAAGAATTTTTTTATCTCACCAATCATAGACATCTCAAATTATTTTTGCATGTCATCGGCAAATTTCATGCTCATATCATTATCAACACAAAAAATAATGTCATCAACAAAGACTTGAACAATCAAAATGTTATTATTTTCAATTTTATAGTATAGATTACTATCAACAACATGTTTTACAAACCCCAATTTTAGCAAGTATTTATCTAATCTAGCATACCAGGTTCTAGGGGCTTATTTCAAACCATAAAGTGCTTTCTTCAACTTACATACCATGTATTCATCATCTGACAGTGAAAATCTATCAGGTTGTTCAATGTAGAATTCTTCTTCTAGATCACCATTCAGAAATGTAGATTTGACATCCATTTGATATACTTTGAAATCTTTATAAGCAGCATATGCAAGTAACAGTCTAACAGCTTCAATTCTGGCAACCAGACAAAAAGTTTCTTCATAATCAATCCCTTCTTACTGTGAATATCCTTTGCAGACTAGCCTGGCTTTATTTTTGACTACTTCACTTGCTTCATTCAATTTTTTCCTTAAAACCCATTTAGTACCAATAACATTTTTATCCTAAGGTCTAGGCACAAGTTCCCAAGTATTTTTCTTTTCAATCTAATCTAACTCTTCTTCCATGGCTCTAATCCAGTTATTATATTCACAAGCTTCAACAACATCTTTAGGTTCAACTTTAGAAATCAAACATATCTCTTCTGCAGCTAACCTTCTTCTATTCATCACAACTTTATTCTTATCATCGATAATCTAATTCTCATAATGATTTAATCTTACATACCTTGGAGTCTTCTGATTGTTCTGATTCTCGGAGTCAGGATCCTGAACATCCTCATCGATAGAAGCAACAGTCTCCATCTCTATCAAATCATTCTTCTTAGGCTCTTCAGGATGAATAGGAGCTAAAACAACATGTTGACCTTCATCATAGGCTCTGATCTCCTTCCCAAGGTTTTCATCCACCTTCACACTTGCATTCTCAACTATCTTTCTTAGTCTCTTGTTATATCACTGGTAGGCTTTGCTATTTATAAAATATCCCAAGAAGATACCTTCATCACTTCTAGCATCAAAATTCCCAATATCCTCATCTCTCTTCATATAACATTTGCTACCAAAACTTTGAAATATTTCATAGTAGGAACATGACCAAACCAAAGCTCATAAGGAGTCTTATCGATATCACCTTTTATATGAACTCTATTGAATGCATAGACTATAATGATAATAGGTTCTCTCTAGTAGACCTTCAGAACATTTCCTTCAATTAACATGGTTCTTGCAACATCTAAACAGTACAATTCTTCTTTTCAAACATCCCTTTCGTCTGTGGGGTCCTAGAAGCAGATATCTGTCTCTCGATTCCATGCATCTCACATAAAGAATTGAACTCACTAGAACAAAATTCTCCACCTCTATCAGATCTCAGACACTTCAACTTCAATCCGGACCTAGTTTCAACTTTAGCTTTGAATATCTTGAATTTCTCAAATGCTTCTGATTTTTCCTTCAAAAAGACAACCCACATCATTCAGGAATGATCATCAATTAGTTACATAAAGTATCTATCACCCTACAAACTTCTAACATTTGTAGGTCCACATAGGTCAGTATGCACAAGATCTAACAATCCATTTGATGTGTACCATTTACTTTTAAAACAAATTCTTGTTTGCTTACCCAACTGACATTCCTTACATACTGGATTAACATGTTTAACAATCTTTGGAAAATCCCTAGCAACTTGAGTAGAATAGATCTTGATCAATGAATCAAATTTTACATGACACGTCCTTCTATGCCACAACCAACTCTCATCTATCTTAGCAATCAAACAACTTTTTCTCACTAGCATCCAAATGATTTTTTTTACCTTTAGTCTTAGTTCTAGATGCAATTTATATACCAGATGCATTCAAGATCTTTCATTTACCATCTTTGAGTTGTAGGTCATAACACTTATCAACCATCTATCCAACACTCAAAATATTATGCTTTAAACCTTTAACATACAAGACATCATCAGTTTTATTGTTACCATCAAAAGAAATAGAACCTCTCCCATGGATTACACAGGCTTTGTCATCTCGAAATATAACTATTCCACCATCATACCTTTCCATGCTTACAAATTTTGTTTTAACATCGGTCATTTGGTGTAAACAACAATCACCCATTCACCTTTTTCTTCTACCTTAGCAGCCAAAGCTTTCTCCTCAACATAACAACTAGTGGAATAAATAGGCACATGACTATCCTCTTTAATAGTAATAAATACACCTTCATCTATAGCATAATAACAATTCTTCTAGTTCCTAAGCTTCTAGTTAGACTTATAAGGCTTATCATACTTCTCATGCTTCTCATATCTATCATTTCTATCAAACTTATCAAACTTATCATGTCTGTCATAATTAGACATTCTCTCTAGACATCTAGAATCAAAATATCCTATCTTATTACAAGAAAAATATTTTAAGCATACCTTTAGGTAATATCCAAGAAATCAATGCTTTAGATCATCAAGCTCTCTCTCTTTCTCTGCTATCTCTCTCCTTTCTCTTTCATATCTAGATATCTTGCACTCATTAGGATCATATTTCTACTTACCGAATGCAAATACCAATTCTTTGAGTGTTATTTCAGACTTTCCATGTGATTCACCAAATTCACTCAGCTCAAATGCAACAAGTTTTCCAACTAATACATCTCTTGTCACTGTGGTTACACTTCGGATCTCATCAATAATGAAAACCTTATGTTTATAAGAAGGAGGCAAAGATCTTAGCACCTTAGCAACAATCTCATCTTCTTCAATCTTTCCACTGATAGATTTGATACCAAGGAAAATCTCATTCACCTTAGCCATGTATGGATATATGTTCTCATCATCTCCCATCTTCAATGTCTCATACTTCCCTTTCAAACTCTGCAACTTGGCAACTTTCACTTGACTATCATCTTCATACAGGATCTCAAGGTTCACCCAGATCTCATGTGTAGTCTGATGTTCCATAACATTTGTCATTTTGGAATCAGTCAGGGCACTGAGTAATGCTTCCTTCACTCTGATGTTATATTCATATTCCTTAATCTCATCAGGAGTTGGTCCATTCTAAGGAACAACATAGGCATTCTTAGTAATATTCCAATAATCTTCTCCAAGACGTTTCAAATGCACCTCCATCTATTTCTTCCATTCAATGTAGTTGCTTCCATCAAACCTCAAACTGTCCTTCTTGAAAGTAATACCTTGAGCTGCCATTCTACTAGAGGATCTAGCTCTGATACTAATTGTTAGCAATAATCAAGAAGGAAGAGTGAGAGGGGGGGTGAATAAATCTTCAATGAATAAATCACAACAATAATAGATAAGTAAAAATTAGCACAACACACAACACTAAGGTTTTGACATGGAAAACCCAGTTAAGGGAAAAACCATGGTGGGAACCTACCCACAATAAGATGATACTCTATAGTAGTATGTGAAAATATTACAATGGGGAATGCACATGCATTTAGGCACACTTCCTAGAGCTTATTGCTCAAAAGATAAATGCCCAGAAGACTACAAACCTCAGGGAAGTGTCACTGACTTACAATATGATTTAGACTACAATATAGAAGGAATGAACTACAATAATAGTATCTACAAATGCCTGATGACAGTTCCAGTTAAGCACAATCATCTCCCCTACAACACCAAACTCATCACAACACTTCACTGAATGATATATCCTTGTTCACACATTTTCCTCTCTCTAATAATGCAGACACAATAACGACACCTAAATTACATAAGCATCTCACATATATATACAAATCATCAACCTTGATAACAAGGTCAACTAAACCCTCAACCCTTAACTCATAATTACAGAAATTACATTAAATGATACAAAGATCGACCATGAGACCAATATTATGATTTGCATTACATAAAATGTACCTAATTCAAATTCCCAAACAAATACATCCATCAGAAATCCCACCAAGATCAATCGCAATACATTACACCACTAGAAATATTGCATAACACACAAATTATCACCGGTTCAAAGAAAACACCAAATATTTGCTCGACAATCAGTGCGGATCACCAAAACAAATAGGACATGATTAGGAAACACCATCAAGAATGGTAGAATCATCCAGAACAGTTGCACCAACATCTCTTTTCAAATCTTCATCGGTCAACATCTCAAAGCTCAAGAACACAACCAATCAACAACCGTCACGAAGAAAGATAACTTGCAGAGCACCAAATCATGAACCATCTAAAATGAAGATACAAAAGATCATCCCAAACAATAGTCCAAAATATCAGCACAAGATCTGATCACATCGGAATATATCAGAGGGAATATTGACAGAATCCAGTAAAACAAAGAACTGCAATCAGATCATAAAATCTTCCCAAACTCACTGGAATAACTCATAGGAATATGTTGACATCAATGACAACAACATATCCTAGCAGAAGCAATAAACAACAAAATCCAACAATTGGTTGATGTTTATTGTTAAATTATGATGATTATTAGTTTATGATTTATATGATTATTGCAAACTGAATGTAATGACAATTTCTATTTTTTAGCAAAAGGTGCAAAGCACCTACAAATATTATTGATAAAATTGGGAAACATATAATATAAATTTATTAAATAAAAGTATTAAAAAATATAAAAAATCTTAATCCATAAGAGACCCACAACAAAAAATATCTCCATTCGATGGTAGCAAACAAGACTATTTTTCTAATTTCTTTAATGTGATTGTAAAAAATATATATTTTTTTTTTATACATGTATCAAATTGCATATTTGATTTAGTATTATGGTTATTTGGATATTAGTATATTATAGATATATTTACCTATGTAGAGTTTTGTTAAATTTCTTATCTTAGAGGTGTTTGATGTTTTATTTAGTTTCGTTCATTGTTTTGTAGTTTATGACATTTTGGGAGACCCTTCAGGTCCTTTTAGTGGGAAAATTGAATATACTTGTGTATGGGATTTTTAAATGAAATAAGTTGATTTTTGAGGTCTTGTAAGTGTTCTAAAGTCCCCACATGGGTACTTAGAGATGTAGACTGTTTGAATGTACCCTAGCCTCTTTATTCTTCAATGTGCAACTCTTAATTATACCTATCACTTCCCTCATTATGACAGGAAGTGGACTCATGAATATGTTTTTCACTTAAGGTGGGTGTCATATATCTTGTTACGGAACTAACACCCCACAATGTGTTGGGATTTGTGATATCTTAGAGAGTGGTATTTCATGTGGCTTTACTCAATTGGTTGAAGTCTAATAGGATCTTACTTTCTTCATATTTTATATTTTACAAAGAAACCTTATATTGCTAATGTAGATTCATCCACAATGGCCTAAGGCCAAACTTATTTATTTCATCTATAATTCAACTCATAGTTTAAAGAAGGCCTTATAGTTTATTCTTTTATTCTGGTTGATTAAGTACTGTGTGAGAATTAATATTCTTTAAGTAGTAATCTCACATAGAGCGAGCCATGTGGTATCATAGTGCAATTTCTAGCAAGCCCTCAACCCTTCATCTGCATAAAGATGTGCGAGAGTGCTACACGGTACTCATGTAGTATTGATTAAGTCTTTATTGATTTGAATTGAAGAAATTTTAATGGCATCTATGAGACCCAATGGTCTAAGGGACCAAGATGAAATAAGTTAACCTATTTTCAAGTCTTTTTCATGTTGGCTCTCTTGCTATGAATCTTGAGTAAGAAACTCGTTGTTTTGTGAAGTCTTGTCTCTCCAAAAAGCTCATTCAAGTTGTCCACCTTGAAATCGTTATCAAAGATTTTTTTATGTTTTGAGGAATGCTCATAATGGAATGAGCCACGTGTTGGCACCATGGAGTTTTTAGAGAAGGAAAAGAGAAAGGCTCCAAAATTTTTTTCTAGGGTGTCATGCATCTGAGGCATGATATTTCTAAGAGGTAAGGAAAATGAGATCACATTGCAAGCAGAGGATGTCACTTGTCAACAGGATAGAAGCATGGATGTGTTTTGAGCCTAGAAATAAATTAACATTACACTACTGGTCTTTTTGAAAGAAAAAAGACACTGTGGGATGTTGTGTGGAAAAACTAAAGCACACGAAAGAAAAGAAAAGAAAAGGTACATATGTTCAAGAGGTTGCAATAGGAATTTAAAGTTGCATCATGCACATGAAAGAGCAATAATACTCACCTGCAAGTAGCTATAACAACTGCTATGATGATGATCAACATGTTTAGTTGGGGAATATCTTTCTATATAAGCCCATGTGCTCTTTGTACCAAACTTAAAAGAAGAACACTTAGATATATTATCTCTCGGACCTTAGCTTTGTATTCAATTAATCAATGGAAGAAGACGTATTAGATTGTGCAGAATTTGTCTTTACTATATGTTTATCTCTATTTTGTAAATGTTTTAAAATCTTTGTGTCATTCTTAAATGAGTATAACTAGAAATTATTATGTTTTGGCTTCTATGATTTCAACATAAACTCACAAGTGATTGAATAATGTTAGTACTATTTCAATTATTTGTAATGTTTGTGATTTGGAATTATATTATGTCCTCTAGTGAGTGAGACATGTAAGGAATAAGTAGTTTATTAAGATAATAGGAATAATTTGCACACTATGGAGATTTAGTAGGTGCTTCTCATGAAAGGATATAAATACTATTCTATGTGTCCTTTTGATCTTATGCATTATTTTCTCCTCCAACAATGAAGAGTCTACAATGTTATATGCTTAAGATTTAAAAGTTATATGTTTCTTATTATCTTTCAAGGAAATTTAAAGTGTTGCAAAAGCTTTGGCACATCATCCTAGATCTAGGTTTCCTTTTGTTGTTTATTTCTATCCCTTTTCTCTTCCCAAAATCATTTGAAGAGCCAACTTATAAAATATCTAATATGCTAATTTTAATGTTGTATTGCAAATTGTTCTTGATTAAATTTTTTTAGCAATCTTTACAAGAATGTGATTGTGTTGATTGTTCTTCTCTTTTCAATGAGAACATTTAAATTTTGATTGTTTGCATACTGTTCTTTTTGGAAGATAATAGTGGCATTCCCTTTTTCCATGTAAACCTTGGTTTGGATTATATGATAACTATCCTCATTGCATACTTATTTGAATGATAATTTCTCTATGCTTTTCATATTTGCGTTTAAAATGTTAACATTTGATTTACCTTCTTGGCATGACTAAATTTCAAGAGCATGAAAATTTGGACAACTTTTCACCTTATATGTTATTAGGTTACAAGAATGTACTATTGTAGCATCCTAAAATTGCACTCTTTGCAATTTTGACTGCATTTGGGTATTCACCTTAGTGGTTGTGCCTCTTGGCTCAATTAAAGGCCTAATTATGCTCTTTTACTTAACACATGACATCTAACTCAAACTGCACCTCATTTGGCACCTTATGACTGCCCCAAAATAGGGTAGGACCATGGTGTCACACCATGGTCCTCACTGGGACCATGGTTCCATGCCATGGTTATCCCTAAATTGGGCCCAATTTGACCCCTTGGTCCTATTCCAAAACTGAGCAAGATTTCCCTCTCTGTGTTGGCTCATGTTGTAAAATTAGCCAATTTCACCAACGGGCAAGTATGTAAAGAGGATTTCGCCTCTCATTTGATAGACACACATAGGATATAAAACATACATGAGATCAAGCATTTAAGAAATCAACCAATTGAGCATCATTAGTCTTCTTTCAGCTTAGGAGCAGTAGTAAAGTCAATTTTCAAGAATTGAAGGAGACATCATTCATCCTATTTTGTTGAAGACTTCTGAACCCTACTTCCATGTGGAGGCAAGCAAAACTTCACAAGGAGGTATCATAATTCAATTTTCAGCCATAATTCAACATCTCCCTCAAAATCCTTTCCTTTTATCTATTTTAATTACATTTATTTCAATTTCATGGTTAATTCCAAAACCAAGGTTTGACCTAAGGCAAACCCCTATTCCCAACACATTTCCCTTTCTTTTAGTGTGCAAGAAATAGGTGCAAAGTTGTACTCTTCATATTAGGCTTCATTCACTACAATGAGTCGTCTCCCTTTGGTGTGTGAAAAGTTCAGAGGACTATTGTGATGTGTCACAGTCCCAAAAAAATTTGAGATCTTCTTCCATCTCAAGAGAAAAGAATCTTTCCAAATCTCATTCCTAATCCACTTCCTAAACAAGATCATGATGCCTCTTCCACCTTTTCAAATGCTCCTATTCAAAATGAAGAGTCAAACACCCTATCCAATGGTCCTCTTCCATGTCAAGATCAAGGTAACTCTTCATCTCATTGTCATAATATTCCATGTTCACCTCAAGGATCCATCATGCCTACAAAGCCCTCTTATGATCCTATCATTCCTTGCATACCTCATAATGGACTTGCGTCTTCTTCCCAAAGCAAAGTGTATCCTACAAGTCAAAATATTTATAAAAGCAAAAGGGTAGACCTTCACAAGCAAGAACCCCTCCATATTAAAGAAAATATTAAGGGTCATGGCCTTAGTGACATTCCTCAAAATGTTGGTATCCATGCTAAACCAAAATCCAAATACATGCCTTCTCCTTCATCTCTTCCATCCATTTTAGGACCCTATATCCCTCCATCCTTTATGCAAGATAAAAAAAGGCGTACATCTTCGCACACCTTCCATCCATATAAAAGGATACAAAGGCCCACTGAGAAAAAGAAAGAAAAATCAAAAGTTATATGGGTTCCTAAGGCACTTGTAGAAGCAATGCGTTCCAAGGAACTACAAAAGCATGGAAAATAAAAAACCATGTGGATCCCTAAGCGGCTCCTTGAAGCATAATAGTCTAAAGAAAAATCCAAATCAACATCCAAAATGGTTGTTCCTCCATCACCTCCTTCATCCATTTTGGACCCTTATGTTCCAAAATACCTGTTTGTTCCTTCATCCAAATCTCAAAATCTGAGATCCGCTTTTCTTTCATCACACCACACCTCAAGATGTGTTCCAATGATGATCCCACAAACATTTCCATTCACTCATGCACCAAAATTTCAATATCTAATCCATTATCCAACACCTCTTTTTCACTCTTTCATCCCTCTTATCCAATCCTTTGTATAAGACTTTACCCTAGTTTCACCGCAAAATCCAAAAAATAAGGAAATCAACATTGGAGATGTTGAATATGTACACTTAGTTGTGTCCTTATATCCTATTGGCAAAGACATCTTTATCCAACTCTTCAAACAAAGACCAGTGAACTACCTACACAAAACTCCCTGACCCTATGAACAACATGCACCTTAAACGATATTATATCTAAGGGTTGGGTTAGTTTGGGTTTTTCTTTTTCCATTGCATCTCATTTTATTCAAAAGCACTACATCACATATAGTTTCTTTTTCAAATGCATCATATTCACAAAATTTCTACATTTACATATGGTAGCATTAATAAAACAAGGCAATTGCCCAAGTTTATCATTTGTTTACATTCAAGAGAAACAAGGGTCATCTCCTTTCTTAGATATTTAGACATGAAGTCTTTGAGGTCTTAAGGTCATTCATTTTCAACATAACCCTGTGATGATGCTCTACTTATGGTTGGGTAGTGATTTCACTATTTGAAACTTGTTAATCCAAAATCTATTAATTGCTATATCTCCAACTCATTAACAAAATCTCTAATTCATTCTAGACACCTAGTTGATCATATGACTGGTGAAAAATATAAAATTCTACTTCAGCACCACTGTAATTGTCACACCCAAGTAGGTTTCATTACTTACAAGTCAAGGCAAGAAAATAAAAAAAAGAGCGGCAAAAAGAGCAATGATATATAACTGAAATATCATGCATACAAGTGAGACAAAAAACTTGACTATGGAACCATCTGAGTAACTCCATCAGGGATATGGACGCCTGTTGGCAATGGAACAATATTTGAGAAATTATAGTCTATAACCTCGTCAGAGCTCTAAAAGCTTGATGGCAGTGAGGCTCTATTTGAGATGCTTTTGAAGTTAGAATAATCCACGTAGCTAGTCATATAGGATTCTAAGGATCTTTAGTGAACACAAGAGCGAGAATTAACTCATTTGTACTCAAGTGGACAAAAGAAGATCAAAGTTTGAAGAATCCATGGGGAAGTTTTCTGCGTCTCCATTTGTAAATACTAGTCTCTAAGTTTCTTAATTTTGATGTTCCAAGGGACCTTAAGGATCAATTGACAACTTATCTATGAATTTTTTTGTACCTCCAATTCAATTGGTGTATTACGAAATGTTAAACAAACACAATCATCCTTGGATGAATAGGAAATGCATCTTCGTCATGCATATTGCATTAACATAGTTCATATAAAAAATTCATTATCTCCACATGCATTATGTAGATCATCATGTCATATAGGTTTGCATACTAGGGGCATAGCTGAAAAAATCCTAAAAATCAAAACACCACAAAATAAAAAAATTGAAAAATCAAAGAAAGAAAGCATAGATCATCTATCAAACCAAAACAACAATATACAAACTCTCAAAGTCTGCAATCAAACTTATTGCATGTCTTGTTAATCAATCTATCAAACTCTATCAAACATCAACATGTCTTATACAAGTAAGGTTACACTCGAAACCAAATGGATCGGTCTTATACTGGGTACTCTTTGAAACACAAACATTCCTATCAATGATCACATAAATAAAACAATGACGTAGATCAGTATGGATGCTGGATTTTGTCCAAGTTAGTCTTATTTCCTGTATTGAAGTGTTGCATCTTCGCTTTAGATTGTATATATCCTTCAGTCGATTTCGTGACACCTTGTTTCTTCTTGGAACCCTCATGGCTTGAAACCGAACAACATCATAGTCTTAGGGTACTCAACTAATCAATTTAAAAGTTCTAAGTAGTTTAACCAAGTCATCTTTATGTCGGTAGTACCTAGTCATCTAGTCTATGTCAGTCAACTGTCTCCTACCCACTACAAATTTTTACCACTGAATAAACACGCAAAGCAAGAACACTAAAAAAATCACTACAAAACTGTTTGAGCTCCGATTAAAATTTTCTTTGAATGTTTTCTTTTAAATTGGTTTTTGAATATTATTCCCTCTGAGTAACTTGAGGAAGTCTATCTTGACTTAGAGGAGCAAGGACTAGGGGCATGATACTTTTATTTGTTTTCTGCTTGTGGGGATGATTCTGATCACCTGAACACATCTCATAAGATGGGTGTCTGTGATAAGTTCTTTCACGTCGAGGTGAACTCGCCACACACTAATACATTTGGCCTCAAATTTTGACAAAGGTTTCTGACAGACAAGGCATATTGTGATCAAATTTTTTTTTAACAAAAATGCCCGAGTTAGTCTGAATTTTCATGGAAAACGTTCGTCAAAATTCTGATGAACTCAAGAATTTTTGTTAAAAAAAACAAATTTGATCACAATATGCCTTGTCTATCAGAAACCTTTGTTAGAACCTTTTGAAGCTATTCATATGCATAGAAGCCTGTGATCGGGGTAGCACATGTCGATGAAATCCATCGGCAGGACTTACACTAGTGGCCAAGGGAACATTTGGTCTTGCCAATAGCTGATGAGGCTATCGATAAGACATACACTGATGCAGATCTAATGTCCATCAAAATTATAATGAACTCGGGCATATTTGTAAAAAAAAACAAATTTGATCACAATATGCCTTGTCTGTCGGAAACCTTTGTCAGAACCTTTTGAAGCTATTCGTATGCATAGAAGCCTGTGATTGGGGTAGCACATGCCGATGAAATCCATTGGCAGGACTTACACTAGCGGAGAAGGGAACATTTGGTCTTGCCAATAGCTAATGAGGCTATCAGTAAGACATACATTGATGCAGACCTAATGTCCATCGGAATTCCGATGAACTCGAGCATTATTATTTAAAAAAAAAAAACATAACGCGGGTTCATTTTAAAAGAAACCAAGCATAAGCCAGGAGCATCATCTGCCAAATTTGAAGATGCTCTTGCCTCCCTCCCCCCCTGGAGTGATCTCTCCATAACCGTGCGCTCCTTAGGTAAGGTTTTTTTTGCAATAAAAGGCATGCACTTCTTTTATTAAAGAATATTGATTCCATACATAGTAGATTACGTTTTCCAATTCTATTTTTTATTTGTGTCAATGTGTCTTAGTTTTTTTTTCATAATTTTGGTCTGCGTCCTAGAGATTGTCTTTGGATTCCTACAATGTCCAATAGCCATTCATCCCCAACTGAAGACACTGTTGGAACTTGCAAAAATATTGCAAAACTATGTAATTAATTGCTTCAAAACTCTAAACTCCAAGTCAATGTTAGTTGCAATTCACTTTGTCATAGATTTTGGTTAGTCACAAGCTGAAATTTTTGTGTTTTTAATAACAATCAAGTCCTGAAATTATCACATTAATAATCTCCCATTTGTTTTATGTGTGCTCTCTAGTTGTCAAAACATTAGAAGGTTGTTGTCCACTACACTCAAATAACTGAGTTTGGTGTTTTTCTCTTTATTTTTGTTATTTATTGCATTCAACATGATCATGAAACTTGCTCTCTATCATGGTGATTATCAACTCATACTATTTATTTCACTAATTATGATAAAGCTTCTTTGATCTTTATGATAGTGAGGTCCTATCTACTTATTTTTAACTATTATTCACTATAAACTATCTTCTTTCTTCTTCAATGACCTTTTATCACTATAGTCTTCTCATTGAATGAAAGGTGAATGGCTTTAAATATGCCATCTTTGATTATCTTCTATTATCATCCCTTTGAAATTTAGACTATCATTGTGAACCTTGCACCAATGTTGAATGTCCTGTATTTGAGTGTTCATGGCTTCTCCTATGATTATATAATTGTTGTTGTTGATCTTCAATGAACATCATGTCATCTCTCAGGATCATGGGTTTATCAAACTGAACTTTTTTTATTACATGATCACTATGTTTGTTATGTATGTCAACTATCTAGCTTCTTGTATTTTTTTCATTTTGTATTGCTTGTAACTCTCTATTCTTTGTAACTTATTCTTATAGATATTGGTAAGATATCAGTATGTGTGATCTCTCTCAATACCCTCTTGTCATTCATGATTGAACATCATTTTGGATTTCTTAATTCTTACTCTCTTCTCTAACTATCATTTTTGCACATGTATTCGATATTTGTTCACCATGTTCTCATACAATGATTATCCTTTCTTGAGAGAAAACTATCCTTATCTTGAAAATGCAAATGATGACTATCCTCTTTCATCAATGGTCATTCTTGAATATCTTATTATATCCCTTCAAGGTTGTGATTGCTACCTATTTTTTGCGATGGTAAAATTCATATCAACAAGCAAAGAGGGCATCAAATAGTTAGATCTAAGCATTTCCATCCCACCATACATTGTCGAAGTGGTTGTACAACATAGTTGACCAAGACCATATAGTTTATGCAAGGATAGAATCTAAAACCTAAAATTTCTAAGGCAAGACCTTTGAGAACAAAGAAAGGGGACATGCATATGTCACGTAATAACCCACTTTACTTAACCCAACAAAATTTGACCACTCTTTTTAAAAAAAAATAAAATTTAATCATTGTATTTGATTCAATCGCATACTCTGGGCATCCATCCATTTGGATTAGGCATTCATCCATCCGGGATGAACATCTAACCATATGGGTTAGGCATCTATCCATACGGAACATAAGGTTTCATCTATCCAATATGGGATAGGCATCTACCCATACGGGGTAGGCATCTATCCAATTGGGATAGGAGGTGCTCTGGCCAGAGACTTAGACTCATCGGGACCATTTGGGTCCTGAGTCACTCACTAAGTACTACACTCCTCTAATAGGAGGGCACCGAGGCTACCGTCCTTCGGAGAAATCAAAATAACATAATACAAGCTTGAATTCCACCTTGGAATTTGGCTTAAAGCCTCGGGAAGTCAAGCGAATCCATACGGGATTCCTTCCAAGTATGCATTGAATTACTTTTTCCTTTTATTATACTTATCTTTCAAATTAGGATTCTTCGCAATCCATCTTCTTACCAAAACCTAGACCCCATCCACAAACGCCTGAGTACTAGGGACAATTCCGTCCCTATACTGCCTACATACCCATTTCGGCACGGGATCAAGGCGTAAAGTATGTAGTTCTATTTTATAATCTATGGTTTAATGTAAACTATTTGGCAGGTACACAACCCTTTCTAGGGTCAATGTCCTAGACAGTTTCTCTGCGGTTGCTACCCACGGTGGTAACACTTAAGCAAAGGCTCAAGATGGCCTATTGCTTGTGGCCTAAAACAACTAGATCCTAATACCTATCATAAGCATCACCCTTGACCCAATTGTCAATTGTCAACAACTCTTCAAGATTAAATCAATTTCATAAAAGCATTTCACTCAATCAACCTTAAAGGGGGTTTTCTATGGTTTAAATCAGTGGATCTAAAATCATTTAAGGATTATCTTATTAGATTATCGATCCAAGGGGGATTACCCACCCCTTGGATTTTAACTTCCAAGTGCCCCTTGTTACTCCCCGACAATTTATAGGGATGATGCCACAGACGTCGTTGATGCAGCTTTATTAGGCATTAAGTGTAGTAGTTCAACATGATGACATTACCCGTAAGCGTGACCTAGAGGCACTGTAAATACCGAATGCTACTAGGTTTTGGTTTTCCGACTTCCATTGTTTAGTTTCCTAACTAAGAAGCTATGAAAACTTTTTTTTTAATTAGCATCATGCTTGAAACAATTATGAAATGAATGTGCATAATTAGACATTACAAAGTTTAATTAATTGAAATAACTACTTCTACGGGATTCATGTACAACTTGATAAAAATACCATCCTTTTGCAACTAAACTATTTAATATTTCAAACTTGAAATATAACTTGCATAATAATGACAATTATGGAACTCGCATATTGATAATCAAAACGTGTAACTTGCATGAAGATGATGGAAATGTAACTTGCTCATCAATAAATGTAAGTAATGTATAAGTAATTCACATGATGCAAGAATAGTGTAACTTACATGCAAGATTAAGCAATGTTTTATTCCTACCACGAGAATAATTAATTATAGAGTCACTATTTCAAAAGTAGCAATTAGTTTAGACATTAGACAAAGTTTGGATCAAATCATAATAATATAAATTAATTGCTTTTAATGAATCTAAAATACGGATGAAGTAACCCAATAAATCTCAATAGATTGAGAGATTCCAATCATAAATTTGATATACTTTAATTTACAATTATAATTTTACTAAACAATGATCCCAATTATTTATAAATTTTCCAAATTTAATTTTACTAACTAAAATTTACTTTTAAAGAAAATATTAGTAATGTCCTTTGCAAATTAAAATATAAAAGAAAATCTAAATAAATATATAAAAAAAGAATACGAATTTAGTTTTAATTGGTAAATGGGGAGTGGGGGCCACGGGTCCCATCACCCCTGTGGACCTGCAGGTGCAGGCCCACAGGGATGAGAGGACACCGTGGGCCCCTCTGCTCCCTCTGCGGCCACTACCGTAACAGTGACCGCAGGGGTAGTGGAGGGTACCACTCCTCGGCGGTTGCATTAACTCCGCATTCCCCCCCCATGCGTTGACTGTTAAACTTAATTTATGCAAGCATCCCAGTTCAAAATATGTTTCTCATCAGGTACATACTTTTTAAGAAGAGATACATGGAAGACATCATGGATTCGGCTCAATTGGGGAGGTAAGGCCAACCGGTATGCAACTGGATTAATCCTTTCCAATATTTCAAAAGGTCCAACATAATGAGGTGCAAGCTTGGTCTTTTTCCCAAACCTTATGGAACTCTTGTGTGGCCTAACCCTTAGGAAGACTTTCTCTCCCATCTCGAACTCCCTTGGTGTCCTGTTCTTGTCTGCATAACTTTTTTGCCTATCTGAGGCTTCCTTCAATCTTTGCCTAATTTCCTTCAACATATCTGGTCCAACAATTACTCTATCTTCAAGACTATCCCAACTCAAAGGTGTTCGACATGGCCTATTATACAATGCTTCGAAAGGTGCCATTCCCAAAGATGTTTGATATGTATTATTGTAAGCAAACTCTACCAAAGGTAGGTAATCTTCCCATTTCTTCTATTGGTCCATGCAGTACATGTGAAGTAGGTCTTCCAAAATCTGATTTGTCCTCTCTATTTGACCGTCGATTTCATGATGGTATGCAGTGCTAAAATTTAGTTGAGTTCCCAGAGCTGATTGAAGGGTTGTCTAAAACTTTGAAGTGAATCTAGCATCTCTATCTGATATGATTTTCTCTGGCATTCCATGCAACCTAAATATTTCCTTAACAAAGCGCCTTGCTAAGGTAGGTGCATCATCTGTCAGATTTCTTAGTATAAAGTGTGCCACCTTAGTGAGTTTTTCAATTACCACCATTATTGTATCATGCCTAGAAGATGACATGGGCAACCCTTGCACAAAATCCATGCTAATAACTTGCCACTTGTGTTGAGGTACATCATGTAACTGTAATAATCTAGTTGTATGTCTATGCTCTACCTTTACCCTTTGACACTCCAAATATTTAGCCACATACTTGACTATGTCATTCTTCATCCCTTGCCAAAATTATAGCTTCTTTAGATCTGCATAAAGTTTGTTAACCCTTGGGTGCCCTAAGTAAGGGGCATTATGAGCCTCCGACAAGACTACCTTCCTTAAGTCCCCTGAACTAGGAACATAGATTCTATTATTTTATCTGAGCAATCCATCTTCATCTAATGTATACCCTTCAATCTTAGGATCGGTTGGATCATATTCTAAAGTTAATTTGACTTGCTCATACCATGGGTCATGTCCCTGCTCATCCATTACTTGCCTTTTGAAAGAAGTTTTGAATGTTGCTATAGTCATCAAGTGTGTCCTCCTACTTAAAGAATCTACCACCCTATTTTCCTTCCCTTTAATATATTCAATTTCAAAATCATATTCACTTAGAAACTCTAACCACCTTCTTTTTTTAGCATTTAAGTGGGGTTGGGTAAAGAAGTACTTTAGTCCTTGGTTATTTGATTTAACTCAAAGGGCTTCCATAGTAAGAAGTGTCTCCATTTCTGTAGGGCATGAACAATCACTGCTAACTCTAAGTCATGGGGTGCATAATTAACTTCATGAGTCTTCAGCTTCCTGGATTCGTAAGCTACTACCCCTTCATCTTGGATAAGTACTCCTCCTAAACCTTCAATAGAAGCGTCAGTTACGACTGTGAAGTGTCCATTCGGATCTGGTACTTTTAGAATGGGTGTTGAAGTTAGTTTCCCCTTCAAAATTTGAAATGCCTTATCACTATGCTCTGTCCACACAAACCTTTTACCCTTCCTCTATAATGAGGTGATGGGGTTTGCTATCTTAGAGAATCCTTCCACAAAGCTCCTATAGTACCCTGCTAGCCCCACAAAGCTTCTTACCTCTGAAACATTTTTAGGGATCGGCCATTCTACTATTGCCTTTATCTTATTTGGATCAACTGCTATTCCTTCCTTTGATATTATATGCCCAAGGTAGTGAATCTTTTCCTCAAAGAAGGCACATTTTGACAGTTTCCCATATAACTTATGTTCCCTCAACCTTTGCAAAACAATTTGTAGGTGTACTAAATGTTCCTCCTCATTCCTAGAGTAAATCAAGATGTCATCCAGAAATACCAAAACAAAATTTTCCAAGTAGTCATGGAGTACACTATTCATTAGGTTCATAAATGCCACTGGGGCATTGGTTACACCAAAAGGTACTACTGTGAATTCATAATGCCCATATCTAGTCCTGAAAGTTGTCTTTGGAATGTCCTCCTCCTTAATTTTGAGTTGATGATATCCTGATTGGAGGTCTATCTTTGAGAAAATTGTTGCTCCTTTCATTTGGTCAAAAAGATCCTCTATTTTAGGTAAGGGATACCTATTCTTTATTGTGACCTTGTTCAACATCCTATAGTCGATGCATAGTCTTAAGGTTCCATCCTTCTTCTTAACGAATAAGACTGGTGCTCCCATGGTGATACACTTGGCCTTATTAATCCATTAGCTAAGAGTTCCTCTAATTGCATTTTGAGCTCTTGTAATTTAGTTGTGTTCATTCGGTAAGGTGCCCTTGATACTGGTTCAGCTCCCAGTAGTAAGTCGATAGAAAAATCAAACTTCCTTTTAGGGGGTAAGCCAGGTAATTCTTCTGGAAATACATCCTTGAATTCTCATATGAAAGGGGTATTTTCAAAGGTTGGGGTATTTTCCTCTTCTCCTTCATCAATTTCAACCACATAGATTAGGCCTCCTCTTCTTCTTTCCTTCTTTAATTACATGGCTGATATGGTTTCTATATTAATGGGGTTAAACTTTCCTTGGATTTTGACCCTTTTATCCCCATCATGCAAACATTCAACAACTTTGTTATAGCAATCTACATTAGCTTGATGATTTTTTAACCAACTCATTCCAATAATTATATCATATAACCCTAGGGGTGCCACATAGAGATCTACTCTTGTTTCAAACTCAGGAAATTGTACCCTTGCCCTTGGCAAACACTTAGTTACTTCCCTAGTTGCCTTATCCCCATATTGAACCATCCATGATGACTCCATTTGATTAACTTTTAATACATATTTTCTTACTAATTCAGGTGAGATGAAACATTCAGATGACCCAGTGTCAATTAGAATTGAAATCGGTTGTTCAAATAGTGTACCTGTAGTTTCCACGGGAACATTATGGAATCTTGCTCTTCGGTTCCTAACTGCTGCATGAATCCTTTATTGGGGCCCTTGTTGTGGTTTATTGGCCCTAATCTGACCTTTCATCCTGGGACATTCTCTAGCAAAATGGTTTCCCCCACACATAAAACATCCACCTGGAGGACCCCTCCCGCCTTGATTCCTAGGGAGATCATTCCTTGTTTCATTGGCCCTGGGTGGATAAGTTATCCTGTTGTATTGGTCATTCCTATTATAGTTGCCCCTATTATTATTGCCCCTGTTATTATTATTATTTACATTCCTCTGATATTGATTAGGGGGTGGCCTTCTTTCAAAAGAATTATTCCTTTGACTTTTGTTGAAGTTAGGGTTCCCCTTGAATTCCTGCTTCCTTTTAAAAAAGTGGTTCCCATTATAGTTCTGCCTTGCTATTGTTAGGGCTTGAATCTTTCTCTCCTACCTTAGGGACTTTTCAAGTACTTCGTTCATATTTTTGGGTCCATGCATGTCAACCTCTACCCCTATGTTGGTATTTAGTCCCAAAATGAACTTCCTCGCTTGACCTTCTTCATCTTTCTAGTACATAGGTACATACTTAAGCAATTTGGTGAACTTATCCCAATATTGTTGGACTGATAGGGGCCCTTGTCATAGATTATGGAACTATATCACCTTCTCATCAAAGAACAATTGAGGGAGCCACCTTTTACGGAAGTGGTGAACAAATTGATCCCATGTGATCGTATCCCTGCTCCTTGGTGTTGGTCCACCAACTAGCTACCTCCCCTGTGAGTTGATAGGAACCCCATAAGGCCTTGTTTGTTTCGCTAAAATCTCTTAGTTCAAAATACTTTTCCATTTCATTTAACCAATTTGCCTCCCATCGAACTTAGGGGGGTGATTTTTTCAAATCCTTGGAGAGTTCCAATATGTTATTTTCTTTTCTATTGTCCATCACATTCCCTTGATTGCTACCAGGGTTCCCATTTTCAATTCCACTTTGATTTTCAATGTCATTCTTCCTTGCTCTAAGGTCTTGCATTGATTTCTCTAAGAAGTTGATTTTATCCTTTTGTTCGGTTAGCAAGTTGATTATAGCCTTGACCCCATCTTCGTTATTCCCTTGGTTATGTTGATTCCCTTCATGGTCTTCCTCATGGTTTTCTTCATGGTTTTCTTCATGATTTTCCTCATGGTTAGCTTCCCTTTGTCTCTTAGTGGCAGCATGTCTTCCATTTCCCCTTCCTCTTCCTCTTCCTCTTCCTCTTCCTCTTCCTCTAGCCATCTAGGGTTTTTACCTGAAAATTATATTATGTAGTTAGTTCTTGATTTAAGATTTTATAATTTAATCTCTACCATTGCAAGACATTCCCTTATTTGTGTAAATTGAAGTGAGCACAAGGCCTAGATTTGAACCTTTGCTCTGATACCACATGTAATAACCCACTTTACTTAACCCGACAAAATTTGACCACTCTTTTTTTTTTGTTTAATTTAATCATTGTATTTGATTCAATCGCATACTCTGGGCATCCTTCCATTTGGATTAGGCATTCATCCATCTGAGATGAGCATCTAACCATATGGGTTAGGCATCTTTCCATACGGAACAAAAGGTTTCATCTATCCAATACAGGATAGGCATCTACCCATACAGGGTAGGCATCTATCCAATTGGGATAGGAGGTGCTCTGGCCAGAGACTTAGACTCATCGGGACCATTCGGGTCCTGAGCCACTCACTAAGTACTACACTCCTCTAATAGGAGTGCACTGAGGTTTCTATCCTTAGGAGAAATCAAAATAACATAATACAAGCTTGAATTCTGCCTCAGAATTTGGCTTAAAGCCTCGAGAAGTCAAGTGAATCCATACAGGATTCCTTTCAAGTATGCATTGAATTACTTTTTCCTTTTATTATACTTATCTTTCAAATTAGGATTCTTCACAATCCATCTTCTTACCAAAACCTAGACCCCATCCATGAACGCCTGAGTACTAGGGACAACTCCATCCCTAGACTGCCTACATACCCGTTTCGGCACGGGATCAAGGCGTAAAGTATGTAGTTCTATTTTATAATCTATGGTTTAATGTAAACTGTTTGGTGGGTACGCAACCCTTTCTAGGGTCAATGTCCCAAATAGTTTCTCTGCAGTTGCTACCCACAGTGGTAGCACTTAAGCAAAGGCTCAAGATGGCCTATTGCTTGTGGCCTAAAACAACTAGATCCTAATACCTATCATAAGCATCACCCTTGACCCAATTGTCAATCGTCAACAACTTTTCAAGATTAAATCAATTTCATAAAAGCATTTCACTCAATCAACCTTAAAGGGGGTTTTCTATGGTTTAACTCAGTGGATGTAAAATCATTTAAGGATTATCTTATTAGATTATCGATCCAAGGGGGATTACCCGCCCCTTGGATTTTAACTTCCAAGTGCCCCTTGTTACTCCCCGATGATTTATAGGGACGATGCCACAAACTTCGTTGATGCAAATTTATTAGGCATTAAGTGCAGTAGTTCAACACGATGACATTACCCGTAAGCATGACCCAGAGGCACTGTAAATACCGAACGCTACTAGGTTTTGGTTTTCCAACTTCCTTTGTTTAGTTTCCTAACTAAGAAGCTATGAAAACTTTTTTTTTTAATTAGCATCATGCTTGAAACAATAATGAAATGAATGTGCATAATTAGACATTGCAAAGTTTAATTAATTGAAATAACTACTTCTATGAGATTCATGTACCACTTGATAAAAATACCATCCTTCTGCAACTAAACTATTTAATAGTTCAAACTTGAAATATAACTTGCACAATAATGACAATTATGGAACTCGCATATTGATAATCAAAACATGTAACTTGCATGAAGAAGATGGAAATGTAACTCGCTCATCAATAAATGCAAGTAATGTATAAGTAATTCGCATGATGCAAGAATAGTGTAACTTACATGCAAGATTAAGCAATGTTTTATTCCTACCACGAGAATAATTAATTATAGAGTCACTAGCTCAAAAATAGCAATTAGTTTAGACATTAGACAAATTTTGGATCAAATCATAATAATATAAATTAATTGCTTTCAATGAATCTAAAATACCGACGAAGTAACCCAATAAATCTCAATAGATTGAGAGATTCCAATCATAAAATTTGATAAAATTTAATTTACAATTATAATTTTACTAAACAATGATCCCAATTATTTATAAATTTTCCAAATTTAATTTTACTAACTAAAATTTACTTTTAAAGAAAATAACAGTAATGTCCTTTGCAAATTAAATATAAAAGAAAATCTAAATAAATATATAAAAAAAGAATACGAATGTAGTTTTAATTGGTAAATGGGGAGTGGGGGCCATGGGTCCCATCACCCCTGCGGACCTGCAGGTGCAGGCTTGCAAGGATGAGGGGACACCGTGGGCCCCTCTGCTCCCTCTGCGGCCAATGCCGTAACAGTGACCGTAGGGGTAGTGGAGGGTACCACTCCTCAGTGGTTGCATTAACTTCGCATCCCCCCCCCCCCATGCGTTGACTGTTAAACTTAATTTATGCAAGCAAAAAAAATTTGAACTTTTTTTTTTTTATTCTTTTTTTTATCGTAAAAATTTAATATATATATATATATGGTTTTATTCAAGTTTTGTTAATAGATTAAGAGAGTTATATATAAAAATGTTAATATAAAAATAAAATAAGAATTTAATCACAAGAATAATGGAGAGAAATTATTTCAGATGATTTCACATGAGCATAAAGAAAATACATTATGCTGGAAATTGAGGCAAGCAAATACAGTAGAGGGGAGATTTTATAAATTTTCTCTCATGACAACCATGTTCATCTACAGAGAGGAAGAAATCAAATCGATATCAAGAGAGGGAAGGAAAAATGGATTTACTCTCAGGAATTAAATAAGTTTTGGTACACATGAACAAATTTAAATTACACACAAGATTTTTATATGAGAAATTAATTTCCATTCACAGTAAGTTTTGTTCATAGGAAAGAAAACAAGAAAAACAAGATTGAAATTACTCTTTAATCCCAAATAGTTTCATTCACAGGAAAACAAGATTTCATTTATTCATTCTAACTCATAGCAAGAATTTAAAACAAGATTTCATTTGTTTAATCTAATTCACAGCAAGAATTTAAAACAAGACTTCATTTATTTAATTTAATTCACAACAACTATTTAAAACAAGATTTCATTTATTTAATCTAATTCACAACAAGAATTGAAAACAAGATTTCATTTTTTTAATCTAATTCACAGCAAGAATTTGAAACAAGATTTTATTTATTTAATATAATTCACAACAAGTATCTAAAACAAGATTTCATTAATCTATTTCACAGCAAGAATTTGAAACAAGATTTCATTTAGTTAATCTAATTCACAACAAGAACAAGATGCATGATTCAATAAAAAAAGGAGAACCTGGATACTTGCAGCTTGATGTAGAATCCCCTCCGAATTCTTCAATTAGCCTCCCTTGATCCTTCCTTGCAACCTTTCTTTGAATTTCTTCAAACAACTACTTAACAATCCTACAATGAAATGTGACTACAAAAAAAAGACTAATTTTTGAGAAAAATTTTCTTAATAAAAATAAACAACCCCCTCTTTTGAAAATTTGCATACAATATACAGGAAAAACCCCTTAATTCCACTATCTAGAGAAATTAATTGAGAATGAGATTCTTTTTCCAATATTGGATCCATGCAAAATTGATTAATTTCCTATTGGGGGGAGTTACATGCAAGGGAATTAAAGAATGAAGATTCCTATAGAAGCTTCTAATTTCTCCAACAACATGTGCCATAATTGGGAATGGGAAAAAGATTAAATAAATAATGCCTATTTAAATTATATTCTCCAAGTGTGTATGTGGGTCCATTATTTAACCTTTTATAATATTTATTCAACAATATTCAATAGCTCAACCACACAAAAAGATACAATATAAATTGTATCAAATCAAAAGTGATAAAGGAGGGTTGTGACACCATCCATTGACTCCTACAACATCAAAATGTAGCAAACTATTTTCTTGTTTGTTTTTTTGCCCTTTTACTATATAGGCTTCTTGTTTTCTTTAAACTTAGAGGTTGTGAATAGTCTCTAAAAATCCAAAATCCACTCAATTTCTCAAACAACTCAATAATGTTAAAGCATTTGATAAAAAATTTCATTTCAAGGAGTACATTGTATGTAATGAAGGAAAAATGCATAAGAACATACCATGTTGTAGGCACAATTGAAGGGACGATTCACCATGAATAGGCATGTATATATAAAAAAAATGATTTAAGCTCATTTAGATATTAGAGGGTGCAAAGTTATTTGATGTTCCACAACTTATGTGTGCTATAGGACTTGAATCAACTATTATGTGTCAGAGGACACTTGTTTCAAAGTTTCTACAACCATTTCAATGGAACCATTTCTTGCATCGGTTGTGGATAAACATTTCATGGGCTTGTCCATGTTTTTGTTGCAATTTGCATAGTAATTGGTAGAAAGAAAAGTATCACAAAAGAGTAGAGAAACAACAAATAGAGAAAAGATATACATAGTCACCATAGATTTGATCTACTTCTTGGTTATTCTAAAACTTTTTTTAGACCTTTGTTTTTCCTTTGCACAAATAAAATCTAATGTCATCCTCTTTAAAGAAAATCTTTCTAAGGTAATAAATTTGTCTTCTTTCTATTCATCCATGCAATTCCTTTGTTTAGAATTAATTATAATATAAAAGGAAATTGCATGTGGATTGATGTTAACGTTGCTTCAAGATACATTTTGCTTAGTTTGCAAATATGAAATTAGCAACTAAAGTATGAATGATTGGAACTAAAACCTTTTGAAAAATTTTGTTGTAAATTCATAGTGCCTTTTGTATGTTCTAAATACTCCTTGTTTGTATTTTTCATTGCATTTTAGCATCTCACTATCATTTTTAATGTCATTCTTTGATTTTTTTGGCCATAATATTTAATGGTAACCTTCCTTATTGGTTGTCTTTAAGACACATTGTCTTTCATGGTACTTGTGTTCCTCTGAGTTTGGCTTGAAGAGTCTCCTATAGCATATGAACCTTCTCTATTTAATGGCATTGCTCAGATAGTTATCTCAAGTCAAAACTAATTCTTGAAGGGTTCATAACTCCACTAAGACTGCTATAACTACTTCAAAATCCTCCCACTTTGTTAGGCCTTGAAGTGATGTTTACATTATTCAATCAAGTGATGAATTAAACCCCTTTAGTGGTTCCATGATAGAGTTTAGTTGTTCATATGAACTTCAAGAAGTAAAAATGGTTGGAACTCATTTTAAGTAAACAAAACTTGTTTACCTATTTGGCACTTTCAACTCATATTAAGATATCATTAGAGATTCTAAGAATACTCTTTGATGGCTCATGGTAGTGATATGACTGCTACATAAATAAATTTCAAGCCCCTCTTATGCCTTTGAATTGATTCATGATGATGCAACTGAGCATTAAAGTATTTGCATGATATTTTGATTGATCACTGAGCTTTCTAGTATACCTTCAACTAGGCTATTGATTGATCAAAACTCTTGGATCCGACTATTACTCTATTTTGGACTTGCTTTGGGTAGGAATTGATGCCCTCCTAAATGGCACAAGATTAGTCTATGATCAAATAACACAAAAACACACAAAACATTAGTGTTAGTCAATCGAAAACTAATCTAAAAAGGCATACCAAAAGAGAGACTACAAGCATGCAAGCATATTTAACTATCAAAGCAAACATGATGAGGCATCTCCAAATACCTCCTAACATACTTTTAGTTCCTTCTCCCTTGTTCCTCTCCTCTCCAAGTTCCAAAATAGTGTAGCTCTTAGCAGCTTTTTGCACTATGGATGCTTATGGAGGATTGAGATTTAATATTAAGCTTCAAATATGAAATGAAAAGCTAAATACTATGCTATTGATGCTAAAATGATATATTTTAACCAAAAATGATAAGATGTTAGATTGCTTATGCTAAATGCTCTCTAAAAATGTCTATAGCCTAAATGCATACAAGTTTTCAGGATCTGGATTATGAAGGAATGGGCTCTATTTATAGGAAAAATGGAGCAATGGATGGCCAGGATTGAAAGGTTTAATCAAGGGTCAAGCTTGAAAGTTGGGGATCCATGTGCACAATTTGCACCAATGAAATGGTGACAAGTGTCAACATAAGATTGGGTTGAGAGAAGAGGTTGGAGGCATTAAATGCCTGAGGAGACCTCATGGTTATCTAGAAGGTAAGGGTCAAGCCTAAATTAGGATTACCCACTAGATTAGGAGTTAATGCAAGGATAAACCTTTGTGAAAATGATTAAGAGATAATCATGGTCAAAGCATTAAAGGCTTGATGAGACCCTTGGGTTGGGTAGAGGTTGAGTCAAAACAAATGTTTTAACCATGTGGGAGGGTTTGAGGTAACCATTAATGGTTATTGGAGACTTTGGGGATTAAGTGGTTGAAGGTTGAAAGCCTTCAATGGTTATCAAAGACTTTGAGCCATTTAGTGGTTGAAGGTTGGAAGCTTTCAAAGGTTATCCAAGACTTTGAGACATTTAGTGGTTGAAGGTTGAAAGCCTTTAATGGTTATCAAAGACTTTTAGGCTTTGAGAAGTGACTCCATTTTGCTTAGGAATGTGACAATAATTAGGGGATGGATTAAGTTAATTAGGAAGGGGTTAGAAGAATATAGAAGGGGATTAGATTTTGCAAGTGGATTTGGTGGGTGAGGGAAAATAGGATTTTATTAAAATAAAAATTCATTTATTTCAATAAATGTGTGCAAGTTGTATTTGGATAAATATTCAAATAAATATTAATTTATTTAAATGAGAAAAAGGAAGATAAAGCATTAAAATGCTTGAAGACTTTGAGGGGAACCATTAAAGGCTTGAAGACTTTAAGGAAAACCATTAAAGTCTTAAGAAGACTATAGAAGGAAGCCATCAAGTTTGAAGACTTTAAAGCCATCAAGTTTGAATACTTTAAGGGAAACCATTAAAGGTTTCAAGTGGGTGAGGATAAATAGGATTTTAAATAAATAATTTATTTAAAATAGTTGTGCAACTTGCTTTTGTAGGAAAATACAAGTGGGTGGAGGATAAAGGTGATTTAAATAAATTATTTATTTAAAATAATTGTGCAACTTGCTTTTGTAGGAAAATACAAGTGGGTGGAGGATAAAGGTGATTTAAATAAATGATTTATTTATTTAAATGTGAGAGGTGGGATTTTGGGGGATTTAAATAAATATTAATTTATTTAAATGTGAGAGGTGGGATTTTGGGGGATTTAAATAAATATTAATTTATTTAAATGTGAGAGAAGATTTAATTAAACAAATATGATTTATTTATTTAATTAATGGTATGAATTTGGTTAAGTGAATTAAATCAAATAAATTGAATAATTTATTTAATTAATAGGAGAAGAGGGTTAAGATGAATTAATTAAATATTAATTTAATTAATTATTAATTGATGGTTAAATAATCAAATAAATACTAAGTATTCATTTAATTAAGTGGACAGATTTATGTGACTACAGGAATATTGGCTGCTACAAGGTCATATTTCTTATCCTTCATCATACTCTGACTTATTTTCTCTGTTAGACACAATGTACCACTGAGAGGGGGGTGAATCAGTGGTTCTCAAACTTTTCCCTTCAATTGTCCTATGTGAGTATACCAGTTATCAGATCTAACTCAATGCAAACTTACCGCTTAGAGGGGAAACTAACAGAAATGCAATCGCACACAAAGGAGACATCACATAACACCAACATATACGAGGAAAACCCAAGATGGGAAAAATCTCAGTGAGAAATGTTGTTGGAGTCTACTGCTCCAATCCAACCTCACAATGAATCTTTGATTATAATGTTTAAGGCACCAACCCAAGGAGCACCATGTTGAACATAGAGTACCACTGAGAGGGGGGAGGTACCTAAACTTTTTGACTTTCAAATAAGATTCAGAACATCATTTATTCACTTAAGCACTAAACAATCAAACCGATAGAACAAGAAAGAAAGACAAAGAGATTATTCACACAAATGTAACTCTCAACACCAAATTTATGAGGAAAACCCAATGTGGGGAAAACCACGGTGAGAAAAGTTGTTGGAGACTACTGCTCCAACCCAGCCTCAAAGGTAAAACACTGAATTACAAAGATTTAGGGCACCAACCCAAGGAGCATCAACCCTTGCACTTTTAGTGCACCAACCCAAGTAGCATCAACCCCTACACCAAGATTCAACTTGGTGATGTATATTGAAATACTATTTGAATACAATTAAGGCTTCTTGTTGTAAATGTATTCTGCAACTCTTTGATCAAATAACTCACTGCCGGTTGAAAGTATTTTCTCCTCCACTGAAACTCACACTACCGGTTATGAGATTACTTTATCTGATTCTCAGCCTCTTTTATCTTTCTCTCTCTCTCTCATAGTCTCTCAACATAGTGTGTCACACTTGGATGCTACCTGCTCTGCCACACCTTGCCGATTTGGATTAAATACAAAAGCTATAGTTATGCTGGTAGAATCCTCTCACTGGTATGCTTGCTCACATACACTGCAACTTTCTTAGAACTATTTCTAAGGCTAGTAATTCTTCTCCTTCACTAACTCTCTCTTTTATCTTCCTCTTCTCCGCAACATCAACACGCTCTATCTCAAGCTCTCCTCTTTTATCCCATGATTTCCCACCAGAAAGAAATTCAAAGTTCAGAGTGGTTAGGGTTTCCTCTTCCTAACATAATATTCATGAGATCCGATCTAGCCTATCTTGGATCGATCACATGTCCTTGAATGATGCATCTGTACATGGTTTCCATTATCCAATGCATATTTACTGAAAATAACAATCTCAAACAAGATCTCCTGCCTTGAAATCTATCAACACATAAACCGCTTCAGCTATTTCCTTTTTGATGTCTTCCTGAATCAGATTTCCTTTGCATTGATCTAGGTGCTAACTACTCCCTGATCTTCCTCTGTCATTCTTTCTTTCTCAAGTCGCAACGGTCAGTTACAATACCATGATTTGTGGTTGTTTCATTTATATTGACAGACAGTCTCACCAACTGTGTCGATGATAGTTCTATCAACCTGTGCCTATTTACCACCTTATCTCCACATGGCATCACCACGGTCAATCACTCGGTTAAAACTTGAACATTCAACAAACTCATACTGACACACGCCTTTATCGGTAAGGCCTTCTTTTGCTAACCGGTAGTGCATACTATACCAGTAACACATCTTCACCTCTAGTGGTTTGTGACAACTTTAACATTCTTCCTCTTCATCATAAACAAGCAGCTATCCTTCAGATCGGTTTATGCCTTACCGGTAAGCCTTCATTCTGTCCGCTCACACTCATGTGAATATCCATCATGCCAGTTGACATCAATGACAACTTAATGCCAAAATACCAACAATCTCCCCCTTTGACACAATGATAAAGGGTACTATGCACTCCCCCTTTGATCCATACCAAGTTCCCCCTTTGACCGCTATCAGATCCCCCTGTGCCACATAAAGCCTTCCTAGACAAATGACACAACTCCCAACTTGTGTCAGAGTTACTCAAAAGTGCTTATCGGTAATAGTTTGGTGAAAATGTTTGCTACTTGTTTTCCAGTAGGAACATAATCCATCCTTACCTCCTGTTCTTCAACCTTCTCTCTAAGAAAGTGATACTTGATAGCAATGTGCTTTGTTCTGGAATGCATGACTGGATTCTTTGCTATGTTGATGGAACTCAAATTGTCACACCGGATGAGAATAGGATTAGTGATTTCCACCTGTATGTCTTTGAGAGTCTGCTTCATCCAAAGCACCTAAGAGGAGCATGTAGTGGCAATAATATACTCAGATTCAATAGTAGATAGAGAGACCGAGTCCTGCAAACCAAGGAAGTAAGTCAATTCACCAAGCATTGACATCTCAAATTCTGACTGCATTAGATCAGAAAATTCTTTGCAAAGGGTATCCTTCTTGCCTCCAAAGATGATGTCATCTACATATAACCACAATGATCTTGTGGTTCCCATCTTTCTTTATGTATAAATTTCTATCAGCACTTCCCTTTTTGAATCTCTTCTCTTTCATATACTGATCTAGTCTTGAGTACCATGCTCTCGGAGCTTGCTTTAGACCATACAAGGCCTTCTTCAACCGACACACAAATGTCTCATCATCATGCAATAGAAACCCTTCCAGTTTCTCCATGTACACTTCTTCATCCAAATTGCCATTTAGAAAGGCAAATTTTACATCCATTTGTTATACTTTATAGCCCTTGTAGGCATAGTAGGCTAGAAACATTCTAATTGCTTCTAATCTAGCTAACGGTGAAAATGTTTCTTCAAGGTCAATCCCCTCTAATTGAGAGTATCCTTTGCACAATAGTCTATATTTATGCCTAACAATCTCACCTTCTTCATTCATCTTGTTCTAGTAGACCCATTTAGTGCCAATGATATTTTTGTCTTTTGGTCTAGGGACTAATTCCCAAGTCTTGTTCTTCTCAATCTATTGTAGTTCTTCTTCCATAGCATCCATCCATTCTTTTCTTTTGCTTGCCTCATTAAACATTTTGGGTTCAACTTCAGCCATGAGGTAGAGGTTAACTTGTTCATCATTCCGAGCAAGTCTTCTTCTAGTCTACACACCATCACTCTTATTTCCCTGAATTTTCTCTTCTGGGTGATTCAATTGTACATACTGGTTGGGGGCCTTCTTGCATGCTTCCTCTGGTTTGATGTCTAACTAAAATTCATCATCTTCATCACAAAAGTTATCATACCTATTGATCTATGGTTGACATCCTTTGTGCATGTCCTCATCAACTCTTACATGCACACTCTCAATGATTCTTCTTAGTCTTTTATTGTAGAATTTGTAGGCCTTGTTGTTAAATGAGTAACCAAGGAAGATTCCTTCATCACTCCTGGAGTCAAAACTTCCTAGACCATCCATGTCTTTCTTGATAAAGCACTGGCTTCCAAAAATTATGAAGTATTTGACCGAAGGCTTCCGGTCATACCAAGGCTTCTGGTCATACCACCTCACAAGGTGTCATTTTTCTGTTAATCCTTAATTGAATGGGGTTCAAGGTATATGCAGCAGTATGAACAACTTCCTTCCAATAAATGTCTGGCAGACTGGCCTCATTTAACATGGTTCTAGCCATCTCCTTGACTATCTTATTCTTCCTTTCTACCACACCATTTTGCTATGGTGTCCTAGGAGCTGAGTATTGCCTTCTAATTCCATGTTTTTCACAATAATATTCAAACTCATTTGAGGTAAACTCTCCACCCCTGTCTGATCTTAGGCATTTTAACCTGTACCCACTTTCATTTTCCACCATCTTTCGAAAGATCTTGAATCTTTCAAATGCTCATGATTTATCTTGCAGAAAGGTGACCCATGTCATTCTTGAGTGGTCATCAATGAAGAGCATAAAATATATTTCACCAATAAGTGCTCTTGTTTGAGTTGGACCACATAGATATGTATGAATGATTTCAAGTGGTCTTGAGGTGTTGTGCTCTTTTGTCCTGAAGCTCACTTTAGTTTTATTACCTTTTACACATTCATCACAAAATGTTTTTACCAATTTGATGATGGGTGGAATATTCCTCACACCCCCCTTTTTGATTACTGCAACTAGGTTATCAAAATTTATGTGGCCTAATCTTCGGTGCCACAACCATCTTTCATCTACTTGTCCTATCATACATTAGGACTCATAGCATTCCTTCAAATTATAAATGTTTCCATATGTTCTCTTTCCTTCTACCACAGCTTAACCGATACTGTCTTTCTTTATCTGGAAACTGGTTGAGTCAAAGGTGAATTTGTAACCTTCGTCACACATCTGACTCACACTCAGTAGATTGTGCTTAAGGCCTTCCATATAATATACATCATGTGCCTTCAATTTTCCATTAATGCTTAGAGTTCCTTTTCCCTTTATTTTGATGGAGGAGTTGTCTCCAAACCTTACTAAACCACCATTCCAGTCTTGAAGTTTGATGAATTTCCTTTTGTCACTAGTCATATGGTTTGAGAAACCACTATCTACAACCCATAGATTTTTCCTTTCAACATGTAAGGCAGTCTGTACTATGAGACTTGATTTTGCCTTTTCATTTTCTTTCTCAACCCAAACTAGTTTGTTCTCCTTCTTGTCAGCTGCTATATTGAGCTTAGGTTCAATTATCGACTCTTGATCCAGATTTTTCTTCTTCTGCTTGATCTTTCAGTTTTTATAAAACTTTTCTATGTGTCCAAACTCTTGAAAGTTATAGCATTTTACATTTTCATTTAAGGGAACATCCGTAAAATTATTGTAGGGTATTGGTTTATTCTTTCTACAATCAAAACTCTTATAATCATATCCATTGCACTGATAACAAACAAAATTCATATCCTGGAGTGCATTAAATAGATTTCTACTTTCATAACTCATAGAGGTCTTATTGATTTATCTACAGTCAGCTATTTTATGCCCAAATTTGTTACACCGGTAATAGTAACCATGAAAGTTTGAAACATACCGGTTAGGTTGTTTTGGTCCTGAATGGAACTACCTTATTGGGGGTCTTCCCTTCATGTTGTTGAGTCTAGTGGATCCTTCATGGTCAACTCTTGGATTTCTCCTTGGATTTGTATGTTGATATAGGAAGTGTGGCCTCCAGTTCATTGTTGTGTACCGATTTGAGTGGCGATTTCCAACAACGTTTGCATATGTCTTTTTGCTGGTATCCTTTCTTACAGTGAATGTCTTATTTTCTTCACTTTTAATTGAAGATGTGAATGTTATTTCTTTTCTGAGTTTATCTTTATGGGTTGAACTTTGACCTTCTTCAAAGCATAAGCCACCAGTGTCTTTGGATTGCTTCTATTTTCTCAACATCTTGTCTAAGGCCTCGGTATTGCCTTCATACTTTCTCCTTATTTTTTATTTCTTTCTTACTTTATTCAAGCTCCTTTCTAAGCTTTACAATTTCTTCTTCCAACTTATGATTCTCCTTTTCCTTCTTTGTTAGATCAGAGGTTGTAGCTTCACATATCCTCTTCGTCATCTTCATCAACTGGTTCATCAAGAGCCATGAAGAGGTTGACTTTTCTATCATTCTCACGGTAATCAACTTCTGACGCATTTTATTCATCTGTCATATCATCCTCAATAGTATATAGACTATTCAGATTCCTGTAGCTTCTCCTTCCTTGCTAGTAGTTGTTTCTTTCTCTATCTTTGCAGACAAATTTTATGAACTCTCTTGACTCATCTCCACCAGTTTCCTTGTGAGGACAATTAGCAGCAAAGTGTCCTACCTTCCCATAGTTGAAACATTTAAGTAGTAGCTTTCCTTTATACCGATCAGTTCCTCTTTTGAGCTTCCTAACAAAGGTTGCTACTTCTGCATCTAAGACTTCACTGGAATCTTCATGAGTAGCTACCTCTTTCCCCTTTTTGGTGATGTTGAATGCTTCTTCTTTCCTTGATTAAGTATCACTAATTGTTCTCATCTCATAGGTTGTCAGTGAACCAAATAACTCATCCATCGAAAATGTCTTCAGATCCTTGGCTTCTTGTATGGAAAACACCTTAGTATCATACTTGGGTGTGAGAGATCTAAGTACCTTCTTGACAAGAATCTCATCTGCAATTTCTTCTCCAAGTCCTCTAATAGTATTCAAAATTTCATCAAATCTATGAAGATAGTCTGCAATCTTTTCATCATCTTTCATTTTGATGCTTTCAAGTTGGCCCCTTAGTGCTTGCAGCTTGGCTTCTTTGACTTTTGCATCTCCCTCAAACAACCTCTATAATTTGTCCCAAGACTCCTTTGTTGAAACACAGTGCATGACTTTGACAAATTCATTATCAGACAGCCACTCAAGATAGCATGTTTGGCCTTTGCATTATTCTCATACTCCTTTTTGGCATCCAGATCAGTGGGAGGAGCATTAGGAACAACATACCCATTCTTGACAGACATCCACACATTAAAACCCAGGGAGGAAATATAGGTCTCCATTCTTCTACTCCAGAAGGCATAGTTGGATCCATCAAACATGGGGGCTTTTGAGGAAGCAGACTCATTTCTTTCCATTGTGTTCAAAGTCTGGAATCTACCCAAGGTTTAAAGATAACCAGGAACCTACACTTTGATACCAATTGTTGAACAAAAAGTACCACTGAGAGGGGGGGTGAATCAATGGTTCCTAAAATTTTTGACTTTCAAATAAACTTCAAAACATCAGTTATTCACTTAAGCACTAAACAATAAAACCGGTAGAACAAGAAATAAATCCAAAGAGATCATTCACACAAATGTAACTCTCAACACCATACTTACGAGGAAAACCCAATGTGGGAAAAACCTTGGTGAGAAATGCCGCTGAAGACTACTGCTCCAATCCAGCCTCATAGGTAAAACACTGAATTACAAAGATTTAGGGCACCAACCCAAGGAGCACCAACCCCTGCACCAAGCTTCAACTTGGTGATGTATCTTGAAATACTATTTGAATACAATTAAGGCTTCTTGTTGCAAATGGATTCTGCAACTCTTTGATCAAATACCTCACTGCCGGTTGACAGTCTTTTCTCCTCCACTAGAACTAACACTACCGGTTGTGAGATTACTTTCTATGATTCTCAGCCTCTCTTATCTTTCTCTCTCTCTCTCTCTCTCTCTCTCTCTCTCTCTCTCTCTCACACACACACACACACACACACACACACACAACACACACACACACAGTCTCTCAACACACCGTGTCACACTTGGATGCTTCCTTCTCTGCCATACCTTGTCAGTTTGGCTTAAATGCAAAAACTATAGTTATGCCAGTAGAATCCTCTCACTGGTATGCTCGCTCACATAAACTACAAATTTCTTAGAACTATTTCTAAGGATAGTAATTCTTCTCTTTCACTAACTCTCTCTTTTCTCTTCCTCTTCTCCATAGCATCAACACGCTCTATCTCGAGATCTCCTCTTTGATCCTGTGATTTGCCACCAGAAAGAAATTCAAACTTTGGAGAGGTTAGAGTTTCCTCTTCCTGACACAATCTTCATGAGATCTGTTCCAGCCTACCTTGGATCGATCACCTATCCTTCAATGATGCATCTATACATGGTTTCCATTATCCAACTCATATTTGTTGAAAATAGCAATCTCGAACAAGATCTCTTGCCTTGAAATCTGTCGACACATAAAATGCTTCAGCTATTTCCTTTTCAAGGTCTTCCTAAATCAGATTTCCTTTGCATTGATCTAGGCGCTAACTACTCCCTGATATTCCTCTATCATTCTTTCTTCCTTGAGCCACAACGGTGAGCTACAATCTCATGATTTGTGGCTATTTCATTTATATCAACAAATAGTTTCACCAACTGTGTCGATGATGGTTCTATCAACCTTTGCCTATTTGCCACCTCGGCTCCACATGGGATCACCATAGTCAATCACTCGGTTCAAACTTGAACATTCAGAAAACTCATACCGGTACACACCTTTACAAGTAAGGCCTTCTTCTTTTGCTAACTGGTAGTGCATACTATACTGGTAACAGATCTTCACCTCCAGTGGTTTGTGACAACTTTAACATTTTGCATCTTCATCATAAACAAGAAGCTATCCTTCAGACTGGTTTATGCCTTACCGGTAAGCCTTCATTCTGTCTGCTCACACTCATGTAAATATCCATCATGCTGGTTGACATCAATGACAACTTAATGCCAAAATTCCAACACACCAACCCCTAATTTAAGGCACCAACCCAAGGAGCTACAACCCCTGATTTTAGGGCACCAACCCAAGAAGCACCAACCCAAGGAGCTACAACCCTTGCACTGAGCTACAACTCAGTGAAGACAAAACATAATCATTTACAAGTTAATAACCTTGTTACAAATGGATTTTGTAACACTTCTGCAAATCTCACTACTGGATCTCTTGTCCAGTTCACTATCAGTTCCCTTCCTCATCCTCTCAGTGTTGCGACCTTATAGGTTCAACCTCTTCTCCTTATCTATCGGTTTTCTCTCTCTATCAGTTCTCTCTGTTGCTTCTCTCTTCTCTCAACTGATCTCCACCGGTACTATCTTCTGCCAGTTCTTTTCTTGTCTACTCAACACTCTTCTGCAACTCTTCACTGCCGGTTTGGTCACCACCGGTTACCTCACTGTTGTTGGTTGAACTATTCAACCCTAGTCTCTCTCACACTCATTCTCTCTTCTGATACTCATTGATTATTTGATTGACTCCTTCTCACATGTAGCAATGCTCTCTTATTCAACAACACAAATAATATCTTTGGCTTGCATATAGATAGTTAGATTCTCCTGCCAAGACATAAGTTTGAACTTGGTGCCATTAGGGTTTCTTCCATTGATCGTGAGGCATATAAGATCTGATTTGATCTTGTTTTGCATGAAGATAGGAATTCTACAAGCAATCAGACATTACCTACCATATCTTCTTCCTTCCAAGGCACATTTGCTAAACTTAGCAAACATAGATAGTCAGTCCACGAGACACAAGATCAATCACCATAAATGGTTCTACAGATTGCATCACCAACCTCATTCTACACCTAGACACTCTGCATCGATTGATGCATCCCATCGATCTGTTGGAATCCAAGAACACTGAGAAGGGGGGGTGAATCAGTGTTCTATCAAAATGTCTAATTTTAACCTTATTAAGACATGCATGCACGAACTGGTATATCGATACATATAGAATTGAAAGAAGTAAAGTAACCAATAAGCCAATCATAGAAATGAATACCATAACACACAGAATTATACATGGAAAACCTCAAAGAGGAAAAACCACAGTGGGATTTGTGACCCATAATATCAATCCATTAGCCATATGAAGAGATATTATGAAATATAGGGGCCTGCACTTGCAGGAAGGCTTACAGCCTAGAGCAGATTTCTCAATCGCAAAAGGAGCCTCAATGACTACATACAAATCTAGACTACAATCTAGAGAAATGATTGAACTACAAAGATAACATCTTCTATGCCTGAATACAATTCCTTTTAAGCTTTGTCTGTTCCGGTCTGAAACCCTTAACCCTATACTAAAATAACCTTTACAAAAATATCCTCACATACATAATCTCTCTCATATATTTTGCATCTCCTTCATTATTTCCTTTCCAATACATATCCATCTCCTATATTAAAAATCATTTAACCAACTGGCCTATATACCCTTTACAATCCATCATGCCTTATGTCATCTTACAAAGATAATTACAATATCAATATACATGTCGGCAAGATAACACAAATACATTAATATAATAAACAATTGCCAATACCAGATCCAAAAGATTTGGCCTCCAATACTAATAACTTGATTCTAAACCATGTCGGCTTGCATTGTTGGTAACCAAAGAAATCTATCCAATTTGCTAGTGCCGATGTTGGTGTAGTGTCTGTGAAGTGCCTGTTGGTACACAACTAACCCAAAATATGAAGCCAGAATAAATTACCACGTTGCCATCAATTACAACCTATTGAAGCCAACCAATTGAGTGTCAATTTCTAATAATCTCCCCCCTTTGGCATTGATGGCAACACTCATGTGAAAAATGATCATGGTTTCCATTTGTCAGTTTCATCCTGAACCTGCTCCCCCTGAGCTGAATATCCACCAATACAAAATACTCCATATTTCCATAGTTTTCCACCTATATTCCCCCTAATGTATACAACTCCCTTTTTTTCTTTTTCACATCTATATCACCCCCCCTTTGACATCAATGCCATCAAAAATACCAAAAGGTACCAAAAAGCCAAAAACTAGGACGAAGAATGAATATGTCCCAAAATACTTTACTAGACCTGAATGTATTTGAAAATATCTAGATAGGCCTTCTCCAATAGCTCAAGATAGGTATCCCAATCTGATTTTAAAGTGTTGGAAATAGATACAAGTTCATTTGGCATATGGAAAAAAGACTCTTTCCCATTAAGCTATACTAGTGTGGGCTTACCAACCAGATCTATACACTCCTTTTTATATACACTTAGTGAATCCAACCGGGGACTCACCAAAACTCTAAGACTTCTGGCTCTCCTTATGATTTTATCTTTTTCTTTCTCAAGAGAAAAAACTTGCGCTTCCAAAACCAAAATTTGACCATCTATAGATGTAGTTAATGAATTCAATCCATTAAAAGAATTGGCTATACCTTCAATCTCCTCCTAAATATCCTTAATATTTTTATCTGTCTCAAATATGAGCAAACTTGTATTACAAAATACTCTATAGATATTAGTACACTACCTCAATGCATTATCCATCAATTTCAATTTATCATTAATCTTCTTCCTTCCAGACTCCATCACTTGATCAAATGTAGCTCTTTTTGCCTGTGTGATATCTACTGCAAGGATTGGAAATCCTTTGAAATGTGTTCAGTGATTATCTTAAGCTTGTCGGATGGGCTTGCTTCTCTATCAAACTTGCACTCCGAGACTAGTTTATGCAAAATAGTGATAAAATGATCAATAACCCCTTTATCCATAGATCCTTCCTTCATCATTTTTTGTGCAGCCATCATCATGAGTTTAGTAGAAATCATTTCGGTTATGCTTTTCTTTTCAACCCATGAGGTGTCAATTGACAATAGTGATGGACTCACTATCAGTTCCTTGTCGGATTCCCCTTTCTTCTCATCTAATGTTTTAACCTTTATAGATTCCTCACTTGCACCCGTGGCTTCACCACTTGGTGCAGTCTCAGTAACTGTCAAATCCTCCCTAGGAACTTTATCCTCATCTTGTATATTTGTATCCAGAGGACTATTGTCCTCAACATTAGTAACCTGTTCATTATTAACCTTTACACTCTCTGTATTTGGTGATATCTCAACATTTGTCTGTACCGGGGGCTCAATTTCCACTATCTTAATGTTTTTTAAAATTGAGGGTGAAGTACCCATAATACCTTTACCCTTCCCTTCAACTGGGATGTCTACAGTATCTATCTTAGATTCCAATGAAGTATAAAAACCATCGTTCTCTTCAAAGAACTTAACCCATGCCTTGTGGGTCTCCTTGATTATCTCATCGACCCTTCCTAACATAAGACTGATTATACTATGCTTATTGTTAAAGATTTTTGTATCTACAACTTCAAGTGTCTTATCCATCTCCTCTGGAGCAATAGAAACACAAACATATAACAACTCTTAAATATTTATATGCTTGTCCTCTTGTATTGTTGATAGTCTTCTAACATCTAACATATCATACAACTGTGCCAGTATTTGGTCTTCAATTTCTAACAGGGCTTTCTTATAAATATCCAAATATAACAAAATTGCTTCCTCTACTTCTCTTTGTTCATCATTATCTAAATGTTCATAATAAAACTATATATTCTTTAACATACCATCTTTAGTAATCTCATCAACTAAATTTACACAAGTCCTTGGTGGAATGATAGTTGCATTACCAGATTCAATTGCTAGATAAATGTCATCCTTGTTCTTTCTCCTTCCAGTAGCGGATGGGGTTGAAGGTGTTTCTTTATGTTCTCTTCTCTGTGTCGGTACCCTGATAGTAACTTTCCTAACCGGTTTCTTCTTAGCCTCTACCTTAGTTTCTTTAGTTTTCTTCCTTATTACCCTTTTGAATGCTAGGGGTGTGTCATCTTCAGATGCAGATTCAGCTACAATAGGTTCAATGAATATTTCTAGTTCTTTTCTCTTCCCGCTTTTCTTCGGGACATCATCAATCAATTCTTTGATGTCCTGAGAAACCTTTTCAACAAACTTACTTGCCTTTCCTTCCTGCTTCTCTCTCTTCCTCTAGTTGAACTCAGTTTCAACCTCTTGTGTCTTCTTCTTAGCAGTACCAAAGGTTTTTACAGTTTCATCTACCCATGCATCAATTAGCATTTGTGCATAAGCATCAAGAATTTGTGCATCAACTTCATAACCCATTTCCTCAATCCAATTCTTCTGGGGCCTAACAAATTTCATCAAAGTTTCTTCTTTCTTGACCATGAACCATATGTTAGTTGAATACTTCTCAACAATGTGCTTGGGAACCCTCATCCTAGAATTCATAGCCTTTTAAAATTCTTTAAAATAACCCCACACTTTGTCATCTCTTTGACTACCCAATGTAGCAATAGACTATTTTAATTGCCTCTCTATTGGGATATCAAATGGCCATTTTCTCTTCCCAAAATTGAGAGTCTCATTGATTAAAAATAGCATTAAACAGACAATTAGGTTACCATACCGGAATGTTCCTTTCTTTTCTCCTTTAATCTTCCTAGGTTAATCAATAGTTCATCCAACATCCAACCACATAGATTCAACTTCTCATTCTCCCTCATCATTTTATGAGCTGCATAAATGCAGGAGCTAGAAATAGAATTCAATCGGTTTGATTGTGTTACCTTGTAACCGATGACCATGCTATCGAATATGATATCTGTGTTGGTGATAGTACTGATTCTCATTGATCGTCTATTTGATGTTGTGTCAGTAATCTTGTTAACCTGATCATTTGAAACTTTCTTCTCTGGATATTGTCCAACCTATGGTAAACCAGTGATTTCCCTGATGGCCTCCTTCATAATATTATATTGTCTATCCAACTAGATAAATTCTCCATGCACCCTGCTCAAAACATACCTAACAATTTTATCTTTGAATTTTGAAATATCCAAAATGCTGGTAAACCCTAGATCAACAATATATTGGTATTCAGGTTTAATCTTTCCAGAATCTCCCATTAGCTCATTCATGTACATGCTCTTGATATCAGTTGTTCCCAAATCGTCAATATGACAGTGAATGTAGGCTCTTACATCTTCAACATACACAACTCCTTTTGAAACACGGGAAAAAGCTCCAACTGAATCATCCAGGATAGCGACATGCGAATATCACTTGAAAATAGACCTGGGATGGTCCTTGACCTCAACAATAGTCAGATTTGCAACAAATATAGGTACAAATGATGATCCCACTTCCATGATTGAAGATAAATACCTGTGAATAGCTGTCGGTGAAAAATCCTAAAGACCTCTTCCAATAGTTGGTGAAATTGGTCAAGATGATATCGATCACTCTGATTTGCCTTAGACTTCCTCTGAATCGCTTTGAATTCAAAGTTATCAGAAATGAAGTGAATTCAACCTTTTATCCTCCAAGAAAAACCCTAATCCATCATTGATATAAATGAATTTTTGTGGAAGATACCTGATCTCGATAAAACATCTCCATGATGGATAAGCATCTCCAATGTCTGGAACATCTTCCAAAACCTATTCCTGGGGCTTAAGGTGTGAGGCCCTAACCCAACTCGATCTAGCATTTCAGTGATTTTTATGTTGAGATTATTATGGATGCTTTATTTTTATGCATTATGGAATTAGAACTTATATAATTCCATGATTTGGATAATATTGCTATATGTTGATGCTTCATTTATATGCTTTATGATATAGAACTTTATATGATTCTAGAATAGAATGAATTTGAGATGAAAATGTCATTATTGGATTTGCAGGACTTTACTATGATGATAGAAATAGAATGCATGTTTTATGTATGGAGTAAAATTATGAGAATTGTGATAATTGCTTATGTGGATTTATTTGGATATAAGATGTATTGATTTGTTTAAGTGTATATTGTATGCAGAGTGTTTGATGTGTATTCTGATTCATGTGTTTTATATTATATGAGGTTATTTGAAATTACTAATGTGTAATTGAGATGCGCAGGGAAATTATCCATGTGACCATGGAAATATTATGGAGAACCAAACCTAGACCTACGTGCGTTCGTAAAACCAGGGTTTGTCTATTTGGAGAGACAACACCCCATTTGTATCGTATTTTATTCGTAAAAGTGAATGTTGCATGAATGTTAAATTTAATTTTGTTAATTTGTGTAAATCCAACAAGAGACAAAATTTCAAGTGTAATTTCGTAAAAGTATTTTTATTGTGTCGCTTGACACATGTGATCAATTTATGTTTTGGATTTTAAATTTGTCTCTTGGAGGGAGTTGTTTAACCATAGATTTTTCAATTAATTTAATGTGATTCCATAATTGCCTTGGGAAGAGAATCTTTGGGGTGGTCAACTTAGGTTTGACCCAAAAATTAACTGCAGAGGGGTTTAAAAGGGGTTAAATGGACACCTAGGGGTAGTTTAAGAGTGGTTCCTAAAACCCATAAGGTATACCTAAGGGTTAGGAGTAATTTTAGGCATGTTCCAACTCCCATGTGACCCTTTAGACACCCTAAAAAGTAGGTTTCCTAAGCTGAGCGAAAATTGAAAATTAGAAGGATCATCTAAGTTGTTAACCTTCCTCTTTGAATGTGAGATCCCTTTCCCATTTTACCCTACCTTTCCTTTTCAGTTTTAGAAACCTGTGAGAACTCTCACAAAGGGCTGCTTAAGAAAGAATTAGAAAATTTGTGGGTAATCACCCACTCTCCATTTTTGGAGACAAGAATTGGAAAAAAAAAAAAAAAGATTTGGTTTGAGAAAATTTGGTTAAGTGTGGAGAGGCAAGGGTTTGTGGAATTGGGCTTCTCATCTTCAACCAATCTAGCATACCTTTGGGCAGTTGAAGGTTGGTCATATTTTCTCCTTGTATTGTTTTATATTGCATGATGCGTTGAAAGGATTTGCTTGTGTAAAAAAAGCTAGTTTCTTGCATGTTTTCCTTGGAAAATTATTGTGTTCTATGTTTTACTTTTTGTATGCATTTTATGTGCCTTGGGAGTAATCAAGGCCTCCTACTCTTGGGAGAGAGGATGGTCTTGTGGGTGGTAGAAGTGATAGCCCTCGAGTGAGAGGCTCTCGTTATGAGAGTGATCACAAGGGATTTTATGTGACCCTTGTTGCATGGCTTGTTTATGCATTTGGGGGCCATAAGGAGGGAAATAAGGCATGAATTCCTTGGGGGGCATAAGGATGTGGGGTTGTTATACTTATGATGTATTTGGTTTGTCATGAGGTGGCTATAGGTTTTACCATACTTGCAATCTCCTCAGGGTACTTGGTCCACTACCACCCTTGAAAAGACATCACAATGTGTGGTGCAGTGTAGCCTTGGGTTGGGAATGTGTTTGTGATTGTTTTCCCTTGGTTGTGTGTGTTTTCATGTGTGTATTCTGTCTAGGGCTTGGTTCTCCAAGCTCGGGGGTGGCTACTAGATAGCCTAGGTTGGGAGGTGAGCACTCCATGGTCATAGTTTTTATTTATTGTAGGTTGCTGGAAGAAAAGAACATGACAAGTAGATGTGGCTGGAGTTATTTATTGTAGAAAAACATTTGGAAATGTATTTATTATTTTCCTCATTTATTAGAAATGAGAGACCTATTTGTAAAGTGACATTATGCCTTGGAAATAAGTTTTAATGAAATGAATATTAATTTATGCTATACGACAGAAAATAAATGAGTATTTCTGGTTTTAGTTGTCTATATTTATGAAAAAAAAAAACAAAAAAAACAAAACAACAACAACAACAACATTTGTTGTGTATAGGATCTTTTGAAAAGAAAGAAATTTATTCATTCCCTTTATGCATTTAAAACAAAACATTAGAAAAGAAATGAATTAGATTTACATGCATGTAGTAAGTTGGGAAATAAAATAAAACCTAAAAATTTAGATCTATACATGGAAATACAATAGTTAATTTTATTAAATCGGTCATTTGGTTTATTGCAAAAAATAAAAATAAAAATTTATTATAGTCATTTCTATAGTCTTATTTCAATAATTTCTAAGATTTATATAGTTGCTGTATAAAATTATTTAATTCTGTCATTTACTTCATGCAGAAATTAATATCTAAAGTTAAATGTCTACCTTTATTTTTATCCTGATTGTATAGTTGCTAGAATAATTTATTTAACTCTCGCAGTAAATTATTGCAGAATTTTAAACCTATACTAATTAGTTTATCTCAACCTTAGCTAAACAGTATGTAAAAAAAAAAAATATATACATGGGTTCAATTTAGGATTTCGTTAACAATCTATTTTAGTAGTTTAAAAAAAATAAAAAAATAGAGATTAAATGCACAATAATGCTATTTCTCCTTATGCATCAAATGAATATAAATATATACTTATATTTAAAATACATTGCAATATATATATATATATATATATATATATATATATATATTAAAAATGTAAATAAAACAAAAAAATAAAAATTAAATAAATTTTTTTTTAAAAAACCTTTATTTTTTTAAAAACACGGGGGGTAGGTTTTTGGGCCGAACCCACTGCATTAAACACAATGGGACGGCGCGGCCGGCAGCCGCCACTGTGGGCGACCACAGTGGTCGGCGCCACTGCGGCCTTCCACAGTGGACAACCCTAAGGCCAACACTGTGGGCGACAACACTGGTAGCCGCCACTGTGGTAACCCATAGTGAGCGGCGCCCCCGGGGTCAACATCGCCGCCTCCCCAAACCTGCCGAACCTATAAACATGGCCGCTGCTCCACCATGAACATTCGACCCCCCCTGCATAACATTAAGAATCAATAAAATATATATATATATATAAAACCCTAGCCCAGGTAGGGCTAGGGTAGTAAAGAAGAGAGTTAGGAAATTATAAAATATGAGGTATTTTATAATATACATTCTTAGTTAGGGTTTGCATGAAGATTTTTATATATATGTGGAAATTATTATAGTAATTAAATATATAGTTATATATATATATATATATACAGAGAGAGAGAGAGAGAGAGAGCATAGGCAGATTTTAGATTAAATATTTATTTAAGTGTTTATAATTTATATATATGTTTTTAATAAACATATGGATTTGATTAAAGAAGAAAATAAAATGTTTAAATTTAAAGTACTATGAAGTTTAATCCCTTTAGAAATATTATGACAAATAGGGTAAGTTATTTTGATGAGATTAAACTTTATAGGAAAAATTTTCCTTATGAATTTAATCGACTCTTTAGTTGATTTAGTTTAAACTACATTTTAATTATTGTTAAATAAAATATAGACACCTACAAATCTAAGTGCTAGCACTAATTTAATTAGATCCTAAGAACAATTAATGGATATTGGAGATTTATTGTTACCTACGTTAATTAATTTACTAAATTAGTTTATTGATAAAAATCGTTGAGACAATAATAATTTCTTTGGAGAATTAATATTCCGCATTAATTAAATTTATTTCTATCTACTTGTGTTAGTGGTTAGAATTAACTCTCATGCAGTTAAGACAAACTTGATAGTACATTTCTTAATGGCAATTTAATGTTATTAAGTTCGAATTTCAAGAAAAAATAAATTATCCCGTTCTTGCCCTAAAGATTGGGCATGACATTTTTGTATCAGAGCAAGGTTTCCAACACTAGGAACCTTTCTCCATTACATTTCGCTTTAATTGTTTAATTAATTTTATTATATTACAGTTTCTAGGATATTTAAATTTAATTAATTAAATATTTTTCCAAAAAAAACAATTAGTTATTTAATTTATTTTATTTTCCTCTTAGGATGCCTCCGACTACGCCACAAGCTCGCAAGCATGGAAGGGGTCCTAGGCATGTATGCATGGCACACAAAGAGGTAGATAGGGAGGAATCGGTTCCAGAAGTGAACCCAAAGGCTCCTCCCGAATAGCCAGTTGACCCAAACCGAAACCTCTTAGAAGAAATCCACAACCTAATTGGTATAGTCTAGGATAGGATTCTAGCCGGGGATCATCATGTTGAAAATCAGAACTCAAGGAGTCATAGATCGGCTGATAGGGAATGGAGTAGGAGTCTACCTCCTATTCCCATAGACAGTCAGGGTGGAAATGAGCCAGAGTCTATGCACCTACCAGGACCACCTCCAGTGGCAGAGCCAGTGTTTTATGAGAGAGCTTGTCGGGATCCAGGGGATCTTATCAGGGAGGTTATGCGCCTCCAGCCACCATCTTTTGGGGGATCTACCGACGGGGTAGAAGCTGAGGCTTGGCTTTTGAGCCTTGATAGGTGCTTTGCATTGCACTCTTATGAGAGCAATCTAAAAGCACGTGTTGCATACCATCTATTGAGAGGAATGGCCTCCACATGGTGGAGACAGGAGGAATACAAGTGTGGTTTAGTTCCTGATACTCTCACATGGGAGATATTTACAGAGAGGTTCAAGGAGAGGTACTTGTCAGAACATTACAGATAGCGTAGGATAGATGAGTTCCATGACCTCCAACAAAAGGGTCTCTCAGTAACCCAGTACAAGAGAAAATTATTTGAGCTCTTGCCATACATGGACTATCTAAAGGACGAGAAACTTCTTGTTAACCATTTCATTAGAGGGTTGAATGCCATCATAGTAGGACCAGTGAGGATGTCCGCTCCAGGGAGCCTTCGGGTTGCCATGGAGAATGCACTAATAGCAGAGGAGATACAGGTCAGACCACAAGATACTAGGGATCGGTTCCAGAACCAAAACCCTACACCCCAAACATGTCGATTTTAGAAACCCCATTGGAAGGGTAATAACAAAAACTCATAGGGGCTCCCCAAATCCCCTCCTCCACAATAGTTACAATAGAACCAGAGGCAAAAGCCTCCACAGTATCAGCAGGGCGCAAAGCCTAAGCAGTGGCAGTCTCAGGGTCAAAGGAAAGATCAGAGAGCTCAGGTTCCTTACACATCGCCAACGAGGACTCAGCAGTCCTTCAAGGCTAGGTACAGTGGATCTAGTAGGACAGGGGGATAGGCTTTCTCTCGGTCTCAGGGCACCTAGTTTCAGGCACGCAGTGCTTGCTTTACAAGTGGAGCCATGGGGCATATGGCGAGGGATTGTCCTCAGGGTCAGATGGCAGGGAATCAGTGGATGGCCGCATCAGAGCCTATGGTTGGAGATATGGGCAAGTCCCATAGAGTCTTTGTAGCAGTGGACAACCACCAGGCTGAGCACCAAGCCATGATCATTGAGGTTGCAGGTGTGATCAAAGGTAACGGTGTATCTATATTATTTGATTCAGGAGCTACTGACTCCTTTATTTCTCCATTGGTTGTGAAGCATTGCAGGCTAGTGGCATCTAGACAGGGTGTCAGTTGGGAAGTGGAGTTAGCTTCAGGGGCTAGAGTGTCAGTGGAATCAGAGGTTAGGGCATGTCAGCTACAGATTGGCAATACCACTACTTCAGTAGACCTTAGAGTTACACCACTTGGATCTTATGGTATCGTACTTGGCATGGATTGGCTTTATGCCCACAGAGCCAAGATGGATTGCCGTAGGAAGGAAATCAAGTGTGAGGATGATCATGGTTCACCCATAGTAATCACCAAGATTCAGAGACCCGTGTCTCTTCGTATGATCTCCACAATGCAGCTTAAGTGAATCATGCGAAAGGGATGTCAGCTTTTTGCCATCACTATCAATGATATGGAAGAAGAGGATGAAAAAGAAACATCAATTGATGACCATCCTATCCTTAAGGGATATTCAGATGTGTTTCCCTCAAAGCTACCTAGAATGCCACCCCATAGAGAGATTGACTTTCATATAGACCTTGTACCAGGAGTTGAGCCAATTTCAAGAGCACCTTATAGGGTGACCACAAATGAGCTTAATGAGCTCAAGATGCAGCTTGAGGAAATACTAGAGAAGGGTCACATTCATCCTAGTGTATCCCCTTGGGGTGCACTAGTCATCTTCATGAAGAAGAAGGATGGATCCCTCCGATTATGCATGGATTATTGGTAGTTAAACAAAGTAACCATCAAGAACCGATATCCTTTGCCCAAAATTGATGATTTATTCGACCAACTTTAGGGTGCCAAAGTATTTTCCAAAATTGATCTGCAGTCAAGATACCATCAGTTGAGGATAGTGGAAAGCGATATCAACAAGACTGCATTTCGCACTAGATATGGCCACTATGAGTTCACTATGGTTCCATTCGGTCTTACGAATGCTCCAGCTGTTTTCATGAGCCTCATGAATGGGGTATTCCGCACATTTCTGGACCTCTTTGTGATTGTGTTCCTCGATGATATATTGATATATTCTCGGAATGAGAAAGAGCATGAAGAGCACCTGAGATAGGTTTTTCAGTGTTTGAGGGACAATCAGTTGTATGGCAGTTTGTCAAAGTGTGCTTTCTTTTGATCAGAGGTCAAGTACCTTGGGCACATTATTTCCGGTGATGGGATCTCAGTAGACCCATCCAAGATTAGAGCTATTATGGATTGGCTAGCGTCAACCAGTGTGACAGAGGTCAGGAGCTTCATGGGCTTAGCAGGTTATTACCGATGCTTTATTGAGGGATTCTCTAGAGTCACTCATCCTATTACTTCTCTTCAGTGTAAAGGGAAGAAATTTGAGTGGACAGAGAAGTGCGAGAGGGCCTTTCAGGAACTCAAAAAGGCACTTACTAGCACACCTATACTTGTAGTACCAGATCCCTCAGCTGACTTCATGGTTTGCATAGATGCTTCCCTAGAGGGTTTAGGAGCACTCCTTATGTAGGATGGTAGGGCTATAGCTTTTGAGTCTAGGAAACTTAAGACTCATGAGCTTAATTACCCTACTCATGACCTTGAGCTTGCAGCAGTAGTGCATGCACTTGTGAGGTGGAGACACTTCCTTTTGGGTCATCATTTTGAGCTCCATTCAGACCATCAGAGTCTTCAGTACATATTCACTTAGCCGAACCTTAATGCATGATAGAGGAGATGGATGGAGTTCTTGTGCGAGTATGATTTTGATGTGCACTACATCAAAGGGAAAGAAAATGTAGTTGCTGATGCTTTCAGTAGGAGATGTCACGAGGTATACACCATATCTATGGGCACGGATTTGAGAGATCGTATATTGCAGCAATTGTTAGAGGATGGATGGTATTCAAAGGTTTGTCAGGTGGTACGATCTCAGGAAATTCTAGAAAGGAAATATGTGGATTATTCCTTAGAGTCCGATGGACTATGATGCCATAGAGGGTGCATCTATTTACCTTCATTCGGTGGATTGTGAGAGTTCATTGTTATGGAGGCTCATAGAGCTCCTTATGCAACACATCCCAGAGTTAAGAAGATGCATGTTGACCTGAGACAGTTATATCATTGGCCAGGAATGCAGCAGCTCATTGTTGAGTTAGTAGCCTGATGCCTCGAGTGTCAGAGACTCAAGGCGGAGCACCGCCATCCAGGTGGGTTGCTCTAGTCTCATGCTATACCAGAGTGGAAGTGGGATACTATATCCATGGATTTCATCATTGGTCTTCCTATGTCATCTCATCGCCATGATGCCATCTTGGTGATAGTTGACAAGTTGACCAAAGTGGCCCACTTTTCACCAGTTCGAACTACCTTCATAGCACCAACAGTAGCTCAGGTGTTCTTGCGAGACATTGTCAGACTTCATGGCGTTCCACGCAAGATTATCTCTGACGGGGATTCCCTCTTCACTTCTTCCTTTTGGAAGGCATTACAGGCAGCTATGGGCACTAAGCTCAACTTCAGTACAACATATCATCCGGAAATGGATGGTTAGACAGAGAGGGTTAACCAGGTGTTAGAGGATATGCTTCACATGTACGTCATGGATCATTAGACCAGGTGAGAAGAGTACCTTCCCTTAGTGGAGTTTGCCTATAACAATGGGCATCACACTTCTTTGGGGATGCCACCCTATCAGGCATTATATGGCAGGCCTTGTAGGACACCGTTGAGTTGGGACCGCATAGAGGACAAAGTTTCTATTGGTCCTGAGATAGTTCAGGATATGGAACAACATGTGGATTTGATTAGGTAGCGTCTTAGAGAGGCACAGGATAGACAGAAGTAATATGCAGATGCAAAGAGGATAGATCGTAGCTACTTGGTTGGAGACAGAGTTTTCTTGAGAGTGCGACCGCATAAGATTCCAATCCATTACGGCAAGGGTTCTAAGCTCGCACCTCGCTTTGTAGGACTATTTGAGATCCTTGAAAGGATAGGACCAGTTGCCTACCATTTAGCATTGCCACCTAGCCTATCACGCATCCATGATGTGTTTCATGTATCATTTTTGAGCAAGTATATCTATGATGAGTCTCATATATTAGATTGGGATGCCTTGCAGGTGGAGTCAGACGGGCAGCTAGCTTTGGAGCCCATTCGCATTTTGGCAAGCTGGATGCTGGCCCTTTGAGGTCGAGAGCTGGACCAGGTTAGGGTCCAGTGGGATTGCTATGATGAGGTTATGACTTCATGGGAGGAAGCGGCACGTATAAGATCATAGTACCCCCATCTTTTTGATGAACTCCAGGAGGAATTTCATCCCTAGAGGGGGAGGGTGTGAGGCCCTACCCTGACTCGGTCTAGCATTTCAGTGATTTTTATGTTGAGACTATTATGGATGCTTTATTTTTATGCATTATGGATTTAGAACTTATATGATTCCATGATTTAGATAACATTGCTATATGTTGATGCTTCATTTATATGCTTTATGATATAGAACTCTATATGATTTTAGAATAGGATGAATTTGAGATGATATATGTCATTATTGGATTTGCAGGACTTTACTATGATGATAGAAATAGAATGCATGTTTTATGTATGGAGTAAAATTATGAGAATTGTGATAATTGCTTATGTGGATTTATTTGGATATAAGATGTATTGATTTGTTTAAGTGTATATTGTATGCAGAGTGTTTGATGTGTATTCTGATTCATGTGTTTTATATTATATGAGGTTATTTGAAATTACTAATGTGTAATTGAGATGCGCAGGGAAATTATCCATGTGACCATGGAAATATTATGGAGAACCAAACCTAGACCTATGTACATTCGTAAAACCAGGGTTTGTCTATTTGGAGAGACAACACCTCTTTTGTATCATATTTTATTCATAAAAGTGATTGTTGCATGAAAGTTAAATTTAATTTTGTTAATTTGTGTAAATCCAACAAGAGACAAAATTTCAAGTGTAATTTCGTAAAAGTATTTTTATTGTGTCGCTTGACACATGTGATCAATTTATGTTTTGGATTTTAAATTTGTCTCTTGGAGGGAGTTGTTTAACCATAGCTTTTTCAATTAATTTAATGTGATTCCATAATTGCCTTGGGAAGAGAATCTTTGGGGTGGTCAACTTAGGTTTGACCCAAAAATTAACAGCAGAGGGGTTTAAAAGGGGTTCAATGGACACCTAGGGGTAGTTTAAGAGTGGTTCCTAAAGCCCATAAGGTATACCTAAGGGTTAGGAGTAATTTTAGGCATGTTCCAACTCCCATGTGACCCTTTAGACACCCTAAAAAGTAGGTTTCCTAAGTTGAGCGAAAATTGAAAATTAGAAGGATCATCTAAGTTGTTAAGCTTCCTCTTTGAATGTGAGATCCCTTTCCCATTTTACCCTACCTTTCCTTTTCAGTTTTAGAAACCTGTGAGAACTCTCAAAAAGGGCTTCTTAAGCAAAAATTAGAAAATTTATGGGTAATCACCCACTCTCCATTTTTGGAGACAAGAATTGGGAAAAAAAAAAAAAGATTTGGTTTGAGAAAATTTGGGTAAGTGTGGAGAGGCAAGGGTTTGTGGAATTGGGCTTCTCATCTTCGACCAATCTAGCATACCTTTGGGCAGTTGAAGGTTGGTCATATTTTCTCCTTGTATTGTTTTATATTGCATGATCTGTTGAAAGGATTTGCTTGTGTAAAAAAAGCTAGTTTCTTGCATGTTTTCCTTGGAAAATTATTGTGTTCTATGTTTTACTTTTTGTATGCATTTTATGTGCTTTGGGAGTAATCAAGGTCTCCTACTCTTGGGAGAGAGGATAGTCTTGTGGGTGTTAGAAGTGACAGCCCTCAAGTGAGAGGCTCTCATTATGAGAGTGATCACAAGGGATTTTATGTGACCCTTGCTACATGGCTTGTTTATGCATTTGGGGGCCATAAGGAGGGAAATAAGGCATGAATTCCTTGGGGGGCATAAGGATGTGGGGTTGTTATACTTATGATGTATTTGGTTTTCCATGAGGCGGCTATAGGTTTTACCATACTTGCAGTCTCCTCAAGGTACTTGGTCCACTACCACCCTTGAAAAGACATCACAATGTGTGGTGCAGTGTAGCCCTGGGTTGGGAATGTGTTTGTGATTGTTTTCCCTTGGTTGTGTGTGTTTGCATGTGTGTATCTTGTCTAGGGCTTGGTTCTCCAAGCTCGGGGGTGGCTACTAGATAGCCTAGGTTGGGAGATGAGCACTCCATGGTCACAGTTTTGATTTATTGCAGGTTGTTGGAAGAAAAGAATAGGACAAGTAGATGTGGCTGGAGTTATTTGTTACAGAAAAACATTTGGAAATGTATTTATTATTTTCCTAATTTATTAGAAATGAAAGACCTATTTGTAAAGTGATGATTATGCCTTGGAAATATGTTTTAATGAAATGAATATTTATTTATGCTATACGACAGAAAATAAATTAGTATTTCTGGTTTTAGTTGTCTATATTTCTGAAGAAAAAAAATAACATTTGTTGTGTATAGGATATTTTGAAAAGAAAGAAATTTATTCATTCCCTTTATGCATTTAAAACAAAACATTAGAAAAGAAATGGATTAGGTTTACATGCATGTAATAAGTTAGGAAATAAAATAAAACCTTAAAAATTTAGATGTATACATGGAAATGCAATAGTTAATTTTATTAAATCGGTCATTTGGTTTATTGCAGAAAATAAAAATAAAAATTTGTTATAGTCATTTCTATAGTCTTATTTCAATAATTTTTAAGATTTATATAGTTGCTGTATAAAATTATTTAATTCTGTCATTTACTTCATGCAGAAATTAATATCTAAAGTTAAATGTCTACCTTTATTTTTATCCTGATTGTATAGTTGCTGGAATAATTTATTTAATTCTTGCAGTAAATTATTGCAGAATTTTAAACCTATACTAATTAGTTTATCTCAACCCTAGCTAAGCAGTATGTAAAAAAAAAATATACATGAGTTCAATTCAAGATTTCGTTAACAATCTGTTTTAGTAGTTTAAAAAAAAAAAAAAAATAGAGATTAAATGCACAGTAATGCTATTTCTCCTTATGCATCAAATGAATATAAATATATACTTATATTTAAAATACATTGCAAAATACACACACACACACACACACACACACACACACATATATATATAAAACTATATATATATATATATATATATATATATTGAAAATGTAAATAAAACAAAAAAATTAAAATTAAATTAAATTTAAAAGAAAAAAACCTTTTTTTTTTTAAAACACGGGTGGTAGGTTTTTTGGCCGTACCCACTGCATTAAACATAGTGGTTCGGCGAGTCAAACCACTGTATTTAACACAGTTGGACGGCGTGGCCGGCAGCCGCCACTATGGGCGACCATAGTGGTCGGTGCCACTACGACCTCCCATAGTGGACGGCCCTAAGGCCGACACTGTGGGATACCATAGTGGTCGCCGCCACTGTGGTAACCCATAGTGAGCAGCACCCCTAGGGTCGACGTTGCCGCCTCCCCAAACCTGTCGAACCTGCAAACATGGCCGCCGCTCCACCATGAACATTTGACCCCCACTGCATAACATTAAGAATCAATAAAAAAAATATAAAACCCTAGCTCGGGTAGGGCTAGGATAGTAAAGAAGAGAGTTAGGAAATTATAAAATATGAGGTATTTTATAATATACATATATATATGTATATATACATATATATACATATACATATACATATACATATATATATATGTATATGTATATATATGTATATGTATATGTATATGTATATGTATATGTATATATATATATATATATATATATATATATATATATATATATATATATATATATCTGTGTGTGTGTGTGTGTGTGTGTAGAGATTGAAAATATAAGAGCACAAGGCAGATTTTAGATTAAATATTTATTTAAGTGTTTATAATTTATATATATGTTTTTAATAAACATATGGATTTGATTAAAGAAGAAAATAAAATGTTTAAATTTAAAGTACTATGAAGTTTAATCCCTTTAGAAATATTATGACAAATAGGGTAAGTTATTTTGATGAGATTAAACTTTATAGGAAAAATTTTCCTTATGAATTTAATCGACTCTTTAGTCGATTTAGTTTAAACTACATTTTAATTATTGTTAAATAAAATATAGACACCTACAAATCTAAGTGCAACGACTAATTTAATTAGATCCTAAGAACAATTAATGGATATTGGAGATTTATTGTTACCTAAGTTAATTAATTTACTAAATTAGTTTATTGATTAAAATCGTTGAGACAATAATAATTTCTTTGGAGAATTAATATTCCGCATTAATTAAATTTATTTCTATCTACTTGTGTTAGTGGTTAAAATTAACTCCCACGTAGTTAAGACAAACTTGATAGTACATTTCTTAATGGCAATTTAATGTTATTAAGTTGGAATTTCAAGAAATTTTTTTTTATCCCATTCTTGCCCTAAAGTTTGGGCATGACATAAGGAGTATTATAAAGACTTTTGCCTACCCCTAAGGCATCTGCCTTAGTTACCGATTGAGCTTCCTGCTGCTACAAGAGCAACCTCCTCTGCTGGTTGAGTAACCAGAGCATTCTTATATGCAGATTGATCTTCTAACTTCCTGACCCATCTTTGGGTATGATCTTGTTGGGTTTCATTAACCTTTCCTTTCCCTTTCTCATTTGATCCTTCATTACCAACCAGTGGATTTCTACTTCTACAAAATTTAGCAATTTTTCCAACCTCATTACATGCATAACATGTAACATTGTTCTTTTAAATTGCTTTGCTAAAACCGTTATAATTGCTAGACCTGCACTGATTAGCCATATGTCCAAATTTTCCACATGCATAACATTTAACATTCATTCTGCAATATTTTATCTTATGTCCATACTTATTACATTTATAACATTGACCGGGAGCAGAATCAGGGTTCCGATTAGCTCTATTTCTACATTGCCTAGCCATGTGACCAAATTTATTACAAACAAAGCATCTACCATTAAATTTATAAGCATTAAACTATCTTATCGGTGTCTTATGGTTTTGATCTTCATTTGCAATACTGAAAATCTGTCCTTGTTCGAATCCAATTCCACTGGAATCTCCATTCTGCCTTTGTCTCTTCAATAACTCATCTAGTTGTGTTGAACTAATCTTGAATTTTTCTTTATACTCACTTGCAATAGTCAGATCATCTCTCAGAATTATCATTTGTCTCTCAAGATCTCTTTCATTACTCTGGGATTGTACTAAATCAGTTCTTAACATATCATTCTCATGAACCAACCTACCACATTCTTCAAATTTGTTCCTCAGAGATACATCAAGATTTTCTTCCTTTTTCTTCTGGTCCTCAATCTCTTTAGACATCCTCGTAGTTATAGCTTGCATTTCATTTTTCATAACCATGTTCTCATGACTCAATTTCTGACACTATTCCTTAAGTGCATCTTTCTCTTTATCATCCCAATTTTGCAAAAGTTCCTTCCTCCTAGTTTGAACAGATTATAGCCTCTCCTATAGGAAAAGAATGAATTCTTGAGTAGAATTCAATTCATCTTGTAGCTTCAAGTTCTTCATCCTTATAGCATCATAATCTTCAAGTTCTACCTCAAGTTGTCTTTCCAAACTCATATCCATGGATTCTGGATTCAGGATCTTACTCAAGTTGCTAAACTTCCTCTAAGGCACAAGGCTCTGATACCAATTGTTGGAATCCAATAACACTGAGAGGGGGGTGAATTAGTGTTCTATTGAAATGTCTAATTTTAACCTTATTAAAACATGCATACACCAACCGGTATACCGGTACATATAGAATTGAAATAAGTAAAGCAACCAATAAGCCAATCACATAAATAAATACCATAACACACAAAATTATACATGGAAAACCTCAAAGAGGAAAAACCACAGTGGGATTTGCAACCCAATGTTACTACTTATCAAATTGCCATTAGTTTCATATCCAAAGTCATACTATATTCTAGTCAGTTAGTATTACTGAATCATGCAATCTGTACACACAGAGAAGTCGGTATGAATAGACTAGTCAATTACAGAAGAAAGCAGTCACAGAACACAGTATTCACCGAGCTGTTTACAGAGTAAAGTTTCATGGCTACCAAGTGGTAAAGTTAACTCACCAAGTTGATATTCACCAAGTGAAATGTTTTACTAGATACATTGAACCTGGACATGCACATGAAAACGTGTTACAAGAATGAGGCACATCTAACCATTTTTGCATTGGAAATTGCATTAGGAGATTGTGTATGATTACAAGGTCAATCTAACCAATGAGATATTTTGTTTAGTCATTCATTCGAAGAATCTTTTTGTAAGATTGAAGCAATGAATTAAATCACCACTGTAAGAGATCTATTTATACAACATGATTCTAGGGTTAGAAAGGGGGAATGTGTGTGTGTATGCATGAAGGAAGACTGTTACAGAGACACAAAGAGGTCACCGAGAAGGTTATCAGTGAACAGTCAAAGAACAGAGTAAACAAAAGGGTTTACCAAGTTTCATTATGGGTTACCGAGGTATGCTACAAGCTAGGTAATCTTATTCAGAGCACATAGAATCTACTTTAGAATTTCAAATGTAAAGTTGCAGATATTTGTAATGATTTTATTGTAAAATTTGAAGTTGTAAGAGAAACCTTTAACAGGGTAAAAGACTCTAACCAAGTCTATAAATTGTAAATCCTTTAACCAGGTGCAACATTTATATAGTGTTGTAAAATCCTTTAGTAAGGTAGATCTAACTGATCTTGATACTCCTAACAGGGTAAGCTATTAGAAATAGCTAAATGTAGCTCTAACCGAGCATTCTTTATTATTGCAGTAGTGAAGTTGTGGGTGCCATCCTCACCACAGTTTTTCTCTCTAACCAAGAGTTTATGCGTGACCAAAATATATGTGTTATGGAGTGAATCATGTATGATTGTTATCTGTTGATTATAGTTTTATTTTATGTTACTACACTATTTTGTTTATGCATAATAGTAAGGTTATTATCAAAAAAAAGTTTTGGAGTACTGATTCACCCCTCCCCTCTCAGTACATCAACTTTCCATATTGGGCCTAACAATTGGTATCAGAGCTTGAATCTTGGAAAAGGGTTTAACTACCTAAAGAGAAAGATCTTAGCAATGGAAGGCTACAAACAATCTTGGAGGATTGTGCATCTTCAAGAAGAGCTGGATAATGCAAATCAAGTGATTGCAGACATGCAAAGGAAAATGCAAAAATCTCTGAAAGTAAGGAGAAGATTATTTGATGACTTGTAGGATTCTCAAGAGCTAGTGGAACAAATCAAGACATCATCTGAGAATAGTATATCTGAAGAGACTGAAGAAATGACTGGAATGTTGAAAGAAAAGAACAAATCATTGGCTGATCAACTAAAACCAATGAAAAGAGAACCTGAACATTTCAGTACACAGATGACTGAAAATCTAGATGCATTAAGGATAGCTGAGGATAAAGCAAAAGATCTACAAAGAGAGAAACAACAACTTGAAGCTCTAGTATCTGATAAGGATGATGAAATCATAAGGTTAACTGGTATTCAATAAAATATGATAGATCAACTAGGATATGCACATCATGAAGTAATTCTAAAGAATGATGAAAATCAGTCATTGAAACTTGAAGTATCAAGGTTGACTGGTGAACTTGAAACTGAGAAGAAATCCAAAGAATCATTGGAGAAAAGTTATGAAGCATCAAAGATGTTGGATGAGCAACTAAATACAAGAAGACTCTACAAAGATGGAGGACTCAGTTACAAAGGAAAAGAGTCAACCAAGAAAGGAATTCATACCACTGAGAGAGGAGAATCATCAAAACAAGTTGGAAAAAGGAATAACATCAAAAGGAAGAAGCCTATTTGCTACTACTATGGAAATCAAGGTCATACTGCCAACATATGCCAGATTAGAAAAGGTAAGCAATCAAATATCTCTAAGTCCAATGGATATTGTTACAATTGCAATAAATATGGTCACACACCTAATCAATGTAGTTAGAAGGCAAAATTCAAAGGGTTTTGTAAAAACTGCAATAGATATGGACATAGTACCGAGAAGCGTTAGTTTAAGGAAAAGAACGACATGAAGTATCCACACCGAGCAAACACTGGAGGTTACCAAACTCACACTGATCCTTACCGACAATATGCAGCAGTACCATGGGATTACAATACAAGGATATGGTGCAAATGTTGTGGAAGATATGGACATATAAGTGCCAACTATTTTATAAGATTTGGAATGAACAACCGAAGATCATGGAGAAATCCTGGTATGGCATGTTTTCATTGTCACAAAGCTGGACATTTAGCTAGAGATTGCAGAGATCAACCGAGAAGAGACACTGAAGAGATAAAAGAAAAATTCAAGATGATTTGGAAAAAGAAAGAAATTATGTCTGATGAAGAAAGCACCTTACCTACTGAGTTAGGTGCACCTATTTCAAATTAGTCAAGGAAAGGTATGAAGGGACTGCATTCTTTAAAAGTTAAATCATAACAGTTCCTATTCTATTATGTACAAAATTCAAAATCTTGCATAGTTAAGATGCAATTAGTCAGTTTATATACTATATAGGAAACCTGTCAAGTTGGTTAATAAAGCAAAGTTGGGTACTCGGTGAAAACAGAAAAAAAGAGTAAATCGGTAAAAGGTGAACCAAGTGCATTTAATATCTTGACCTAACTTGCATGGAGCTCGATAAGGTATTTTTGAGTACTTAAAAGTGTTTTCACGGTCATTTTCATTCACCCAAATTTTTGAGAAGCAGAGCAGAGCGAATCAAAGTGATCAAACTTCATTCAAAGCGAATTTCAAGGTATTTACATCAATCTATTCACACTGTTAAGCTGGTTTCTGATCTAGTCAAATTGCTATTGTCTACCGAGTGTGAAGCGTCAGTCATTTGTAAACCCTAAGTATAACTTGTCAAATCTTACCCGAAATCTACCATGGCGCCCAAGATCCAAGACCCTGTAGTTGTCCAAAATGTGGAGAAGCCCTCACTGAAATATTCTCTAACTCCTAAAGTTGCCTCAGAACCGGATGATAAAACTGCATTTTCACTCATCCCGAATCGAGTCTTGTTAGTGGAAGATGTCAGATTCTTTACCAAATGTTGTGTTGAGGAACTCTGTCATGTAGAGATTAGTGACACATATGATGAACTGTGCACTGATGGAAAACTGGATAGCAAATTTGAGCATATCAAAATCAAGGGATTAACTGAAGCCCTAGTCTATCCCCGTGTGTTCAAACCCCAGTGGGTTAAGATTGTATTGAGCAGAGTACATGATGATTTCATGTGGCTTCAAGAGCAACTGTTCAAGATCATGAAGGAAGTCATTCACCTAATCACTGGATATCCCATCTATGATCATGCTCGTGCACAAAAAATGATATCACAAAAGGAGCTAATCAGTCTAACCAGAGTAGAATCTGATTACCGAGGACTGAAATTGAATAATGTCACTGATGCTGAACTAAAATTTGCAATCAGAGTTATTGGTTACTATTTCTTCCAATCTGCAAGGGAAAATAGTGTACCATGTGCTACAGTGGACCTGGCCTACAAAATAGTGAAGAAGGGAATGAAAGTAGACTTATGTGAAGTGCTACTAAAGAACTTGTTTGAGAACCTGAACACAATAAGGAAGTCGAAGAAGAACAACTCGGAAAACACACTAAAGTTCAGTTCACTACTTGTATGTATGTTTTTCTATTTTGAGAAGTTCTTTCCCTCAGCCGGTAAAGTAGTATGGGAGCTACACCAACCTATCACCCATCAGATCAATGACTACATCAAGAAGTTAGGAGATAACTTTAATGATATCATGGATGATTACTTCAGCAAATTCCAAGAGAAAATGTACAACAGGTACAGGATCCCACCACAACTAGTCAAAAAATACAAGGACAATATATGTTTTGAAGTCGACACTAATTATTGCTATGTAAATGTTGTCGAACCAAGGACTCAATCGTTGCAACCAATGGGTTATGAGATTGATTATGATATTACATAGCAACAAATTGATGCCTATCTATCATTACCAAGGCATGCAACTGAACTAAGGTATGGAACCTATGAAGAGGTGAAGGAGAAAGTAAAAATGAGCATTGTAGTTCCTAAGGCTACAAGAAAAGCTACAAAGATGATAAAGGATTTATCTAAGAAATTCAGAAAAGAATCCTCCTCTACACCTGTCAAAGGCAATCTTGCCATTACCGAAGAGAAATCGGAAGCATAGGAGGCTGCAATAACATTAAGCACAGAGTTTCCAAAGGGTAAAGTTCTGAAAAAAAAGAAACAGGACATCACAAAGGCCCTACCGACTCCACCAACAAAGAGACCCAACACCAGAGCATCAACTACATCATCGAGTAAGAAACAAAAGACTGTTGCCACTCCTAAGGTAACCAAAACTTATAAGAAATCTACTCAGAGACTCATTTTGGCAAAAGAGTTGAGTGATACAGAGTCTGATGATGCAAACAAATTCCAGATTGTGAAAAGCAAAAAGGTAAACATTCACAGTGTTGAAAATTTTTGTGCCAATCTTAAAGAATACGGTGGATTTGCAGGATTCAAATATGTTAAGTATGAGACTAGGAATAATGATGAGAAATGACAGATTGAAGAAGCTGTCATATGTACACTTCTGAAGTTTCGGTTAGCACCATTAGAACTAGCAAAGTCACTTCCGAGTGAACTCTACTCACACATTGATAACAGATGGAAATATGCAATGGATTTGGAGAGACAAATAAGAGAAAGAAGTCTAGTCCATCTATTTCCTGACATGTCCATAGCTGAAATCAAGGAGCATCTGACCACATACAATTCAAAATTTCTTGTGAAACAGAGAGCCTTAAAATTGATGAATGGGTTATACATTGATGTGGAGAATGAGACTAAAGCCAAGTGGCAAGAGATCTTCAAACAAAAGGATGTCGGTGAACAATCTCAAATTGAAATTGTTGATGTCATCGAGCAAGATCCAGATGTCACCGAGCAAGGTCCAAACCCGGTTGAAACTATATAAATTGATGAAGATGTAATGGATGAAGCAGCACCGGAGCAGGAAATGATTGAAGGTACTACTTATGCAAAACTTGTCTCTAGTGAATCTGTCTTAGAACAAGTTCAGCCTTATCCGCCGGTGAAGCCACCAGTCTCAATCGAAGCTCCCAAGGACACCGTGCAAGCTACCAAAGGCAACAAATCTAAAGCTGCAGGAGATACAAGTAACAAATCTGAAGCTGCAGGTGATACAACCAAAGATCAGACGTCTCAAGCATAGACAAGCACTGCAACTATTACAACTGAGACCCCTAGCACCGAGCCACCCAAAGACACTACAACGGCTACAGGAACAGACCAAAGTGTTGCATCTACTGAGCAACCTACCAAGGGTCAGCAAGCCTCACAAGAACTTGTATTAGTGCCATAGACCAAAGGAAAAGAAAAGAAGGTGAGAAAGCATGGTTTTAAATTTGACTTATCTAAACCGATCATGTTGCCCAATGTAGACATTTCCAAATTGAAAGGGAAAGCACTCACTAAATTTGGTGAACTATGCAAAGCAAAGGCTGAACAGGAGAAGCAACTGGTCATACAAAAAAAGAATAAAGTACTTCAGAAGGTTAGGACACTACTCATAGAAATGCTACCATCAACAAAAGTGTCAATCGATGCAGCCATCCATATTCAGTTGGATGAACTCCTCAATCAGATTGAAACATCTGGAGTTGATGCATCTGAGTACTTAAGCAAGCTCAAGGATAAAGAACTTACAGAAAAAATGATAGAGGAAGTACAAAAATCAATTGATGTTGGCAAGGTAAAACTTGTCAAATTCATTGCTGAGTTGTCCCCTCAACTCAAGCACATTCTTTATTTATTCCAAAAATTGTGTACATTTTCTTTAATTATTAAAGATATTGAAAATAAAACTGATTCAATTGAGAAAGAGATCACCGATCTCTCATCTAAGGTGACCACTGAGCCTAATTCAGTTTAGAACTTTTACAAAAAGCTACAACAGCTCATGGCTCAACAGTTAGAACTGAGGAATGAAGATCATAAAATTAGGATGGATATAATGACCCTTCAAACATTATTCCTTCCTCATCTCTCATTAGTATAGGAACAACTCAACCGAGCTACACGCTTATCAACTACACAAGAGGGAAGCACTCTTGATGGCTTGATATCACTATTATCTGATATTCAAGCACAAAACTCATTAATGGAAAGTGTCAAGGACTCACTCTTAGTCGCCCTCACCGACGCCTGGACCAAGTATAAGACTATTTTTGATCAGTTACCACCTCTGGATGGAAATTAAGTTTTTAATGTTTGTCAAAAAGGGGGATTAATATTATGATACTACAAAGAGGAAAGCCCAGCAAAGGGGGAGTAATTCTACATTTGGAGAGTAATACAGTTTTGTTAACACAATTTTTAGTATTGTATACAAGGGGAGTATACTGAGCAGAATATACAGAGCATTCAAAGCACACAAGTACAGAACTGAACTGAACATGCAAAATTCAAAGTTATATACAGAATAATGATAAGGGGAGTATATCTGCATATACTATTTTTTTTACTATTGTATATATTGTCAAGTATATAGTTTTTGAGTTATGACTTTGTAAGTAGTTTTTGTCAAACATCTCAACTAATGTCAAAAGGGGAGATTATTACTACTTATCAAATTTCCATTAGTTTCATATCCAAAGTCATACTATATTCTAGTTGGTTAGTATTACCGAATCATGCAGTCGGTACACACAGAGAAGTCGGTATGAATAGTCTAGTCGGTTACAAAAGAAAGAGTCACAAAATGCAGTATTCACCGAGTTGTTTACCGAGTAAAGTTTCATGGCTACCGAGTGGTAAAGTTAATTCACCAAGTGAAATGTTTTACCAGATACATTGAACCTGGACATGCACATGAAAACGTGTTACAAGATCGAGGCACATCTAATCGTTTTTGCATTGGAAATTGCACTAGGAGATTGTGTATGATTACAAGGTCAATCTAACCAATGAGATATTTTGTTTAGTCATTCATTCGAAGAATCTTTTTGTAAGATCAAAGCAATGAATTAAATCACCACTGTAAGAAATCTATTTATACAACATGATTATAGGGTTAGAAAGGGGGAATGTGTGTGTGTATGCATGAAGGAAGATTGTTACAGAGACACAAAGAGGTCACTGAGAAGGTTATCAGTGAATAGTCAAAGAATAGAGTAAACAAAAGGGTTTACTGAGTTTCATTATGGGTTATCGAGGTATGCTACAAGCTAGGTAATCTTATTCAGAGAACATAGAATCTGCTTTAGCATTTCAGATGTAAAGTTGCAGATATTTGTAATGATTTTATTGTAAAATTTGAAGTTGTAAGAGAAACCTTTAACAGGGTAAAAGACTCTAACCAAGTCTATAAATTGTAAATCCTTTAACCAGGTGCAACATTTATATAGTGTTGTAAAATCCTTTAGTAAGGTAGATCTAACTGATCTTGATACTCCTAACAGGGTAAGCTATCATAAATAGCTAAATGTAGCTCTAACCGAGCATTCTTTATTATTGTAGTAGTGAAGTTGTGGGTGTCATCCCCACCACAGTTTTTCTCTCTAACCAAGAGTTTCTGCGTGACCAAAATATATGTGTTATGGAGTGAATCATGTATGATTGTTATCTGTTGATTTTAGTTTTATTTTATGTTACTACACTATTTTGTTTATGCATAATAGTACGGTTATTATCAAAGAAAAGTTTTGGATTACTGATTCACCCCTCCCCTCTCAGTACATCAGCTTTCCATATTGGGCCTAACACCCACAATATCAATCCACTAGCCATATGAAGAGATATTACAAAATATAGGGGCCTGCACTTGCAGGAAGGCTTACAACCTAGAGCACACTACTCAATCATAAAAGAAGCCTCACTGACTACATACAAATCTAGACTACAATCCAGAGAAATGATTGAACTACAAAGATAACATCTTCTATGCCTGAATACAGTTCTGGTTAAGCTTTGTATGTTTCGGTCTAAAACCCTTAACCCTATACCAAATTAACCCTTTACAAAAATATCCTCACATACATAATCTCTCTCATATATTTCGCATCTCCTTCATTATTTCCTTCCCAATACATATCCATCTCCTATATTAAAAATGATCTAACCAACTGACCTATATACCCTTTACAATTCATCATGTCTTATGTTGGATTACAAAGCTAATTACAATATCAATATACATGTCGGCTAGATAACATAAATACATGAATATAAAAAATAATTGCCGATGTCAGATCCAAAAGATGTCAGCCTACAATACTGATAACTTGATTCTAAACCATTGCGGCCTACATTGTCGATAACCAAAGAAATCTATCCTACCTACCGGTGCTAGTGTAGTGTCTATGAAGTGCCTGTCGGTATACAACTAACCCAAAATATGAAGTTGGAACAAATTACCATGTTGCCATCAATGACAACCTATTGAAACCAACCAATTGAGTGTCAATTGCCAACACAATCACCTCTATTTGACCTTCCTCGAGCTGCACACCTCTACAACTCATCCCATGCTTTATGGGGTCTACAATTAATGTCGTACAACTCTATAACAACTTCATCGATGCACACTCCATCTAGCACTGTATGCATGTCTGCCACCTTGAATCCACATGACACCTTTGTTGACATCCACCTTAGTTTGGACCTTTGTGTTGGTTCAAATAGGATCACCAACCAAACACTCAACCGATCCTTCTTTTCTACTAGTTCTCTAACCCCGCCAGTATCTCACACTTCATTAGTTAACCATCATGTCCACACTTTTATGATATGTCAGTGGAACACCTTAACTGGTTGCTAGACATGCCTATCCATAGCATGCTCATTCTCATCAGGTAGAAGCATATCACTTAGCCTCTTTGCTTCGTTATTGATTCTTATGCTTACCGATAGCCATCCTGATGACACCATGTCATCAACCTTAAATTGATTCCATCTAAGGCATCTACATACCGGTTGCACTCTCTCTCTATGGTTGTTGTTATGCCTTTCACCATCATCAGTTTGAACATCATCTCAGCTAGTTTGTCAAGGTCACACTCATTACTTCTCTACTCTTCCTTTTTTGTCCCAGTTGGCTTAACATGTCTTCTATGTTGGTCCAGTGCATATCCCTAATTTCATGCACTTGAGGCATCACTTTGATTCACTGGTAGATCGGATGTGAGTCTTCAATTCCATGCCTTTACCTCTTCTTCCTTATCACCTAGAACTATGATGCACATTATGCATAGTAGGAGATAAGCTCCACTTACCAGTGGGAGTGGATCCTTGTCATTTGCATCCTACAATGCACTCATATGGCTTCACTGTTTGTGCAACATATCTTCAAATAGGAACATGTGATCTAGTTGGGGCACACTCACTGTCATTCATCTTTTCACATGGTGACTGCATCTCTATCCAATGGGAGTCCTATTGTTCTGCATCCACACAACATACTGGTGACTTGTACATCCTTCTTCTCCAATGTTGATGTTATTTAGGTAATATTCTGCTTCTTCATCACAAACAACAACTCAAGCACCTCGCTCATCTTGATCGTACACTGGTCCTAAGCTTTGTCGGTTGTCAACCACTCACTTGGTTGATTTATCTTCTCCATGTCAACACATCACTTACCAGTTGACATATTCTCCTTACTGGTAATAGACTGTACCAGTGGCCTACCCAACACTAACTTGTATACCAGTGACTCCAGTGGTCATTCCTCTGAATGACATTCTCTTCTTTACCGATGACCTGCAACACTAGTTGACATTAATGAATTCATGTCAACAATCCCATACTGGTTGTCCTTCTATACTGGTTGACATCAATCACAACACAATGCCAACATTCTCATTGTGCTTCCTCATCATTAAAGCTTTCTCTATTTATTTTTCTTCTCTTGTTGATCATTGTCATGGCCTTTGTCCTAACAAGATTTTGGACAAATCTTGAGCTACTGCTATCATTCTACTATGACTACTATAATAGTCCAAGGAAAGCCTACAACTACTCCTTGGTCACTGTGTATGAAAGTAAATGCTCTATCTTCATTAGGCACAAATATCATTGTTTTGTCCTCATGCAACCTTATTTCCACCTCACTTCTTTTTTTAAAATCTTTCATTACACTTTTCTGAGATTTCAAATGACTATATATTTCTGGGTTTATGGCATCTTTTGACTAACCTTGCACTTCGTATCATTGAACTACCCTATTAACAACCCCCATGTTCATTTGTCTCTCTGAGAATTATCATTATACAGTGATTGTCTTTGCGATGTGGATTATGAGGTTGTAGCATTTGATCTCTTTTGGTAATAGTATTGTTACTATTTTGACATAGTCTTTCATTTTTAGGGTTTTGTCTTCGACAGAGAGTGTTCTTTTTTCCTATTTGAAAACTTGTACAGTATTTTGTGACTGATTCTAGATTATGTTTGTGCCTTGAAATTGAAACCTTGAAGATGTTTGTTGAAGGTGTTGTACTTAAGTCTATCAACTCACTATAATAGAAGTCTTAAAAGATGCAATGTTGTTCCTTACTATTCCTTGGGTTCTTATGAATGCAACCTTGCCATTTCTCTGTGTGTGATTTTTAATAGGTGTTCTTGAGGTCTGAAATCATACTTCAAGATTCTCTTTTCATGGTGCATGCATAGTGTTGGTTTGTCTTTATTGTAGTTTGATAGTGATTTTGTTCTTATCCTCTAACCAATCCTTCAATATCAACCCTTTAATCTAGATCCATTATCTCTCTTGTTGCACTTTTTCCATCTGAATCATATACATGTAGCTTCTTTATTATTCAACAAATCATTTTGTAAAATCAAATCTTGTTGAAAGAGGATCATATTTTATATCTATATTGAAGAGTTTTTCCAAATAGTAAAGACATCATAATTTATAATCGTCGATCTTCTTGGCATTGGTAGTTAAAAATATGAAATGAAACTTTAATTATTTTGCATGTAATTATGACCTGGATGTGCTTGTTTCTTCTGTTGCTTGTCAATTATGAAATATATTCATTTTTAGCTAAATTAGTTACAGTTTATTTCTTTTTACTTGTTTTCTGCCCTGTTTGTTTAAACTTAAAATATATATTTAGATCTTGTGTTGTGTATGAACAATTTTACATCTCAGCAGGTAATGACATGTACCATATATTCAATTGGATCATGAAAGTTTAATTTTTTTGTACATAATTATGACCTAGACCTGCTCATTTTCCTTCTTGCTTGGCAGTTACAAATTTTCAGCTCAATTAGTTACATCACTTTCCTTATTACTCACTATTTATTGAAAGTAAATACTTAGAATATGCTTCTTGTATCAATCAACAGGTAATGACATATATGAAATACTATTATTCCATTCATGATCTTTTTAAATTTAAGCTCAATCATTGGTTGATTGTTGTTCATCAAAAGTGTAATCAGAGGCATGGGTTTACTTATTTCCCTTTCCATTGGTTGAACAAGGAATCTACTTAAGCGTCTTTCTTCAAAGCCAAAATACGTGAAACAAATAAGCTCATGTTATAAGATTCAACCATGACTACCCCCAGTACCAATGTTGTAGGCAACAAAACTAAGGATTCACACCCTCCTCATCCACATTTGAATGAAAGAATTCTTCCATCCATGTCTCAGAGGTTTGTTGTTGCACATCCTTGGCATGATCTTGAGATTGGTAAGGTCCATTTGCTTTTTGCTCATTTCTGTTTATACGAACATCTAATTAATACTCTAGCTAAGATATTTGTACATTAAGATGTTTGCATATACAATCTTATTTTAGTAGCATTCAATTATAGGGTGATGTTGGATGGTGTGGATAATGCCACAGCTGTGTATGCTAATGATAACTCAATGTTTGCCTGCTAGAATTCATATGTATGAATAAGTTGAAGGTTGAGAGTATTTACACTGCATGTGTACCATTATCTTCTAACGGTAAATTGGTTGCCAGTAAATAACTTTTATTGCAAATCTATATAGGATTCCTAGAACCTAACTCCCTTTTGTTATCCCCTGATTTCCAATAATTGTCTGGTTTTAAAAAAATATGGGTGTTCTTTGTCTTGTGGTATCTTCACGTATTCTTTTTAGACTAGCAAGGAAGTGCATTTTAATGTTGTTTCTCATGTACCTGTAAGACAAGAATTATTGGTAATTCATATTTTTATTTTTTTTAATATTTGGATACATCATTTTAACCCCTTTATGTTGAACATCTAGATGCAGGACCTGGAGCTCTTGCAGTTTTTAATTGTGTAAGTACATATTGCATTGTGTAACTTCATTCTTTCTTTCTTTACTCTTTGGGGTTGTATTCCTTGCTCCTATTAAAATTATTTGGGAGATGTTATTCTTGAATAAATGATTGTCTAAATAAATCTACTTGAAAATATGCTCCACAAACATGTTTTTTTGGCTAGACAACCTTCCCATCTTTCAATGTTTAAGTTGTTACTTGATCCTGGTGATAGCCACATTTATTTGCATACTTCTTGACCTATAAAATGATTCTTAGGATTGAATTAAACAATTGAACTTTAGCACCATACTTTAATTGCAAATATTCATTAAGAAAATGATATTGATATTGATATTCAAAGGTTGATGTTTGGTCATTGGCTAAAAGTTTTTTGTTCTTTGATATTTAGGAGACTAAAATGTTTTCTTTGATACTCTAGGTTGTGTAAATTAGTAAGGGAAGTAAAGTGAAGTATGAACTGGACAAAAAGACTGGTCTGATCAAGGTAAGCTTGTTTGCTTTGTGAGTTGAAAAGTTAGGTTCTTGTAGTTGCTCCTTTCTTTACATTATTTCTCTTCTAGTTGATCAAATTGCTTGTGGTAAGAGCATTTTTGAATTGGTTTGAATCGACTGAAGATAAAAATGGAAAAGATATTTACATCGAAAAAATTCCAGAATTTAATTATTTGGTAGATTTTACGAAGCTCCGTAAAAATGAAATCAGTGGAGAGGATTTGCAGACTATGGTTGTTAGTTATCGCAAGAAATTACCATGGTCGATTCTTCAGCCCGAATTCCAGGTTAAAGAATTATCAATCTTGCATTTAAAAGAAAATTAGTTTGATTTTCATATTTGAAAATATAATTTGTCTTTTCATCTCATAGTGAAAATATAATTTCTTTTTTATTTTTATATATCTAAAATTTTTATAATTAAAATATTCTAATAGCCTTAATATGGTTTTCATTTATCTGCAGGTTGATTTGGTAGCTACTATTCACATTGCTGATAAAGAGTAATTCTTGAACTTGATTTTATATGTGGTCTTTTTTTTATGAAATGGAATAGTTATTTGATTTGCGTGTTTATTCCCAATTTTAATTTAATTGTTTGGGAGGATTTTAAGTCCATGTGGGGTAAGCACGAATAAATGAAAGATTTTTAATGATGTCTACCATAGATTTAACGGAGAAAGAAGCACAAAATTAATACATTTTTAAATTCTTTTTGGATGTCAGCTTTTTCATTATGAATTTTGATCAAGAAACTCATTGTTTTGTGAAGTCTCATCTTATCAAATAGCTAGTTCAAACTGTCCACCTTCAAATTGTTTTTGAACCAAATAAGAATATCCTCTTAAGCAGCACACTCAATGATGAAGTGCCATTTGATTTCAACCAATTCTTTATTAGAAAAGGTGCAAGTTCTTTTTCCCAATCTTCCATGGGGACTGTCCATCTACCTATTTCACATCTAAGATGATGAGAAATGGTACTCAACTACATGATTAAAATTTTAACCTTTTCTTTAGTTGCAGCCATCAAATAGGGTTTTTCCTTATGCTTCCACCTAGGGTTGAATTCTTGACATAGTGTACCTTTTTGTCCAATCTGCTTTGTCCGCATGACATCACTGAATTTTTCTAACACCAACCTTTTAATGTCCTCATTAGTATTGGGACATTCTTGCAAATTAATGTTGCATTTTTCCATCCATTTTTTGTTTTACTTCTTCCAAGTCTTCTTCCCACAGTTTACTTCCTCCTACACAACCATTTTGGGCCAACGATACTTAGCCATATTTTCTACCTTTCTTAAGTATCTTAACAAATGAAATATCACTGATGTTTCCATCAGGAACATACCAATCTGCTAAAAGGATCTCATAAGGGACTATTGATATGACTTCGAGATTACTAATGATTAGATGTGTTTGATTTCTTTCTAATTGTCTTCACTTGTGGTTTGACATGCTACTCCCTGAAACCTTAGAACCATAGAGGACAACTAACACAACCAACAAACCAAAAAGGATTTTCTCGATCTTCCAATCTCATAACTCCACTTTCCTACACCTATCCCAAAGAAAGTAAGAAGCTCTCAATCCTTGACTCCTTTTGGACCACATTCTTTTTTGTTCCCTTGGGTAAATTTGAGGTAACAAATCTCCTCAAATACTATGTGGGGGTAAGCATGGACTGTATTCTATTCTGTTCCCTTGGTTTTTTGCATGGATCATATTCTTATTCCACAATCGTAACTACACAAGCCTATTTTCTTTGTTCTACTTTAAGGTAGTATGATCCGATGGTGATGTTCTATATGCTCTTTTGAAACCATGCTGCTTGTTACATAGGTATTCATCCTATTAGATTTAGTGGAAACTTGTGGGTTCAATTTGGCTTTTGATTACTTCAAACCTACAGGGAGGGATGCTATCACTAGGTCTGATGGGTGGACTTCAGGGTAAAACTAGTATTTGTATGAAGTCAATCCTAATTTTGTAGAGGCATGGAAGGCATGTAAGGAATCAATAAGCATTGATAGAAGTAAGTAGTTAGATTACTTTATTCAAATTGAGATGTTTAAGTCAAATGTGCATACCAAGAAGTTCAATGAGATAAAGTCTAATTAAGGAAAAGCATGGTAGTTTATCAAGGCACTTTGGAGTAGACAAGGCAATTGCATTGATGACCAACAATTGTTTTTTTCTGCAAATATACGAGGATGTCAAGAAATTTAATCAAAATTGTAAGACTTGATAGTTCAAAAAAGGAAGTATTTGAAATGTTGGTTTGTAATATGTATTAGCCATTACCAATACTGAAGAAACTTTGGGAAGAGTTAATATGGACTTTGCATTACAACAATTAAGAATATAGTGAGGGTACAATTCAAACAAAGTCATGGCCACCATTCTCTTTCTAGATGAGTGGTCATGGCTGCCATCGAAAGAGTCCCAGGTGCCATCAAAATTATGATGTCCACCTAGGAAACATCCAACAAGGATGTTGTATGCCCGATGACATTCTCTTGCTAGATGAGCGGTCATGGATGTCGTTAGAAGAGTCTCGGGTGCTGTCAGAATTTTGACGTTGGCTAGCACTGTCAGAATCTCCGACTACAAGTTTTCAACGGTTTCATTTGTCTGTAGTTCGATGAAAAATAGTCATAATTTTGATGAACGACCATCGAAATTGAGCACCAAATGTACTAGTGAGACATACCTCAACTCCGTTTATTTGTATGCTACAGGGAGGTTGTAATCATTTCCTTGTTTGTTTTGAGTAACTTTCTTTATCATGCAATCTGTATACATGCTTAATATGTCCTAGGATATGAATCATATAAGGGTCATTGCGGCCAAGATAATCAATATTGCATATAACAAGGAAGGAACTCTGCTTTGTCTGGTGTGTTTGCATGCAGGTGACATTTAGGTCATCTTGGCCCTTTATGCCTTGATGCTTATGTTCACTTGCTATATTAAAATGGACGTAACATTCAAGTCATCCTGACTCTTCATGCTTTTATTCTTATGTTTATTCCCACATTTCTACTCAGTGATGATAACAAGCAACTTACATCTAGTGACTCGGTTTTAGATTGCATTCATTCTTAATTTTGTGCATTGCAAGTGATTTTAGCATAATACAATCTCTCTCTTTGTTCTTTGAAGGAGAGCCTGACTTCGAAACAATCATCATTCCCTTTCCAAGTGGTCAACTTAATTTATTGACACATTTAAGTTATTAAGCATTAAAATCTAAAATCTTACATGGGATGTTAGCTACATTCATGAGAATATTATATATAGATCCATAAGTTCACTCAACATTCATTTGCATTCATTTTATTGCATGAAAAACAAAAAAATGTACATTGACATCATTAGCTCATCATTTTTATCATTTATTGCATATGAAAAAGAAACAACAACATTTGTATTCATTTGCATTACATACATACTAAAAAGAAATGCATTCATCTAGAACATTACGTAGAAAAATGCATATAAAAGGACATCTCACAAAAAAATCTCATATAAATCAACACAAGAACAATGAGATCGAATCATGTGTCTATATATCTCATCAAAATGTCAATTTCAAAGGGGTAAAAATGATAGAAACTATCATTAATAATGTCTATTGGGGAAAGAATTGCATAAACTACAAAAATGGGGTATACAACATAAAACAGAGCCCATAACAATCTAGCTTTGACCCTCTCCCTCATCGCCTGGTGGAGGAGGAGGTTCTTGTGGAACACTAACCTGTTGAGGTGCATGTGCTCCCTCTAATCTAGCCATATATTGTGAGTAAGGAGCCACCTGTCTGTCTGTCAGCACTACTGCACTGTATGTTGCCACATAATACCTGCTTGGCTGGACTGATGTAGCATGTCACATCAGGAGGCAACTAACTCTCCTCATAATCTTAATACCTCCTGATCACGCTCTGCAACCTAGGTCTGTGTAACTGCCAGCTATGTCTGGAGAGTCCTCAACGTTCAAATCATATCCATTGGCGTCTGTCCCTAAGGTATCTCCTCCTCTCCTCCCTCAACCGGCTCCTCTCTTTGTTGCCACACCTATCAAGGGGAAGCTCTCTCTCCCATCTCCCCCTCACCTCTGCTACCACCTCTAGTCCTTGCATCTCGAGCTCCACCTCCCTCTCCTCTGAATGCACCTAATGAACCACCCTCTCCCCTCCTCTACTGCTGACCAATCATTGGTGCCCTACTACTACTCGCACTAGGATCACCTCCTCTCAGCCTAGGTGGATCTACTCTCCATCCCTTTTCCTGAGCCTGTCCATATACCTAAGCTGGTCCTTGTGTCTACGCTGGTGCCTCCTCTCCCCCATCATCAATCTAAGGTGCTTTCTCTCCTAGGTCTATAAACCATGGGAATGGATGTCTCAATGACTCATCCTTGTACTCTAGGGTCATCCCGACATCAACAATATCCTCTAGATAATCCCACCGTTGTGGTTGGAGGCCTACCATCTCCTGTACTACTAAGGTATAACATAACTTCAGACCCCATCCCTTCCTCTCCTCATCCCTAAACCAAGCATATGCAGTAAACTCCTATAAAATAGCATGCACTCGTCCATACTGTCTCATCACCCGGCTAACAACAAACCGCTCAATAACCATCTACGATCTCCCAATGAGTGCACATGTCATGATCATCAATCTCTGCTCACACCTCTAGTCATCCCACTCCTCTATGTAATATCCTAAAATTAGTCATCTAAACCATGGGCCCCTAATCTCGACAACATCACCAAGGTCCTAGCGAAAGGTAATTAAATCATTCTTGAGCACATAATTAATTCTTCAATCACCAAATGTCACATGGCAAATCAATTACTCAATATTAATTAAATATTTATTTAATTAATTGAATCATTCCAAGAATATCATTTTCATCAATTATCCTATTTTAATTTATTAAATATCCTAGCTAATTTAATTAATTAATAAATTTATCATTTAATCATGCAAAAAAGGAATTAATTTATTACAAAAGAGGAATTAATCACAAAGCAAGAGTTAAATTGAAAATAAAATACAAGAATTGAATTGAGAGAAATCAAACTTGAGATATTATTTCTTTTTCTAAATTGAGATTAATTTGAAAACAGAAAAGCAATTAAAAGCAATTTAATCATTCTCTAAAATTGGAACTCAAAGCTTTTTAGAAAAAGAAGTTCAGTTGCATTGAAAAGACTCTTTTCTTGAATAAATCAAAGAATTACCTATTTTTATCACAAATGCATGGAATTAATTAATTCTTATTTCCAATGCAACTTGAACTTCTTATTTAAATGCATTTCAATTAAACTATAATTGGAATCTATCTCAAGGTTAACTGAATCTTATTTCTCAATTATTTCAATTAATCCTAAATTATGTTTTTTCTTGATCTCTCTTGTAATTCTCTATAAATTCAGCCTTCAACTCTCATTCAAATCACCCTGGAGATTTATTATTATACACTTTTTGCTCTGGAGTCATTGAATATATTGTGCTTGCTTTTTGAGATTTTTTGCATCTTAGTTTAGCTTCTTGCATATTTAGTTTACCTCATATTGCTTGAATCCATTATTGCTTGAATTCGTTATTGCTTGAATTATTCATCCATCTTGCATCCATTTAGCTTAATATCATGCTCATATAGGTTAAATCCTTCATCTTGGTGTAGTCTAGTCACTGGTATTGCTTATACAAATATGAGAGCAATCTTATACTCGCATCTTTTAGAAGGCAATTAGTCGATTTGTTATGGTTTTCATATTCATGCTTATATTTGTCTAACCATACATGTAATGACTTAATTGAAGTGTTGTGCCTACAGCTATCAGATACTTATTTCACTTTTTCACACACACATTTCTGGCACCCACCATGGGGCAGAAGACTACATTTTTCGGCCTCCAAGACTAACATATTTTTTTTTTCAGATTTTTTACTTTTCGGATTTTTCATCCGTACAGTCTCTGCGTAATACCGTACAACATTTCCTATATGCCAGAATGACAAATCACAGGTGTCATATGATCTAGTACAGTTTATCGTACGAACTAGTAAGAATTGTCATACTATTCTATATTTTCTTGGTTAGAAAAAAAATTCATTCTTTCAGTTTTCTGTCCAATTTGATTATACTGATGACTGACCTTGGCTTGTTATCTGTTTATCTGAAGAATTTTCACAGCCTAATCAGTTTCTTGTAGAATTCTTGTCGAAGAATATGCTTGTCACACAAAGACAATATGACTACTGATTCGTTGCCTTTGTAGGTTGCCTGAGGAGATTCAAGTAAACATTCTATATTCATTAAATTCTTTTTTTTTAGGCACCTAAATTTTTATCTAGTTAAAGAACAAATATGTATTTCGTGTTTTAAGAAAATTTTGAGAGGTAGGAGAGTATGCTCTTGTCTTTACAGACAATCAGAAATCTAGACCCTTGAGGCGTTTTCTTTAAGTTTGAGATTTGTACATCTTTAGCGGGCCTCCCCTCCAGAGGAGCTAATAACTCTATATCCATTATGGTCGGTGAGAGCGGAATGACCCAAGTGGGAACAACTAAATGCCAAGTACTCCAACCCACTATAAAACAAACGTGATTTGATGAAAATCAAGTCAACGATAATGCTCGGGAATAGCTCTCCTTTGTACCCTCGGGTATATTAAACCTTGGTTTTCAAGGCTGGGAGACCTCTTAGTTGAGTTTATACTTTGACATGCTGAACGGATCCCTTACTAGTTCCAATTAAAATTAGAAGCTACCTGGTTCACCTCTGAAAGAGGGGATAATCTTTGTGCAAGAGAGATAGTAACTCTCCCAAAATACTTGTCATTTCGTGCCCCCATTAGTGTTTGGAGTCAGCTAATACGGTGTTGGGAATCCATTGCATGAGACTCAGTGGTCGTATTCTGATTAGCTATTGGGTGTGTACCTAAGTCTACAAGCAAATGTTTTCTTCTCTCACCAAATTCCATAGGGTTTTCATGTTGTGATTGGAGTTATTATTCATATTACGTGTTTTCTATGTTTTCATCCCTGGAACTAAAACTGGAATACCAAAACTGGAGAAAATAAGAAACAACTCAGTGATTAAAAACTCTGTTCGTGTCTAAACTAGTCTATCCTAGTCGAAACTCTGTCCAAAACTGGTCTATCCTAGTCGAAACTTTGTCCGTGTCTAAAATAGTCTATCCTAGTCGAAACTCTATCCGTGTCAAAAATGGTCTAGCCTAGTTGAAACTCTATCTGTGTCTAAAGTAGTCTATCCTAGTCGAAACTATGTCCATGTCTAAACTAGTCTATCCTAGTCAAAACTCTGTCTATGTCTAAACTAGTCTATCCTAGTTGAAACTCTATCCAAAACTGGTATATCCTAGTCGAAACTCTGTCCAAAACTAGTCTATCCTAGTCAAAATTTTGTTCGTGTCACAAACTAGTATACCTTAGCTATCAAAAACTCAATCCATCTCAAATCTGGTCATACTCAGTCATTGAAAAACCCAAAATTTTCCCTTTGTCCAAAAAAAAGTCGTACGAGTGTTTTTATTCATAATTCTGGTTCATATCATGTGTCATATGATATTCCATCAGTCCTAACAGTCTGTCATTTGAGCCTTCATCCTGTGTTGTACGAGCTCTGATTAGCTGTTGTCTGGTTCTAATAATTGTCATTTTACCTTGAACCCTATGTCATATAATAAACTTTTGCACTGATCAGTCTGTCATTCCAAACATACCCATCTATCATACGGTACTAGGCAACAACTCGTACGAAGCAATATTGTCATTATCCTGAAGCTAGTGTACTGTCATCTAGTCCTGTTAAACCTATCATAAGAATCTCTGATTTTGTTAGTCCAGAATAGTCAAACTTGCCTAAAATAGCCTACAGCGAGCATTAAACTGGTTATCATCATATTGAGCATAAACAGATCAAAACAATGTACCTCTGCTATTTGTGTTGCATGATTTGGTCAATCATCTTTCAGCTAGTTCAATAAACTACTTATCAAACCTAAGTCACTTAGATAATGTCTTATGCAGGATACATCATTCCTGAAACCAGACCAAGTCTTAGTCACTTCTCTCGGATCAACTTGGATAAATGTCTTATATAGGATAGATCATTCTTGAAACTAGACTAAATCTTAGTTGCTTCTCTCAAAAAATACGTTAACTAAACAACTAGCTTTGAATTTGATCTTGACTTCTGCATCACAAACAGGTTTAGGTCACACCAATCAATAAAAATGCCTATTAAAACCAGGAGTTCTCGTAAGAAAGATGTCAAAGGCAAAGGGCAACCCTTTTCATATAAAGATAATCCATTTTACGAAGAGGATCCTCTGACTAATAAACCTTCATCATCAAAGATACCAGTTTATGATGAACCTTTATCTCTCACTATACCTAGAATATAACAAAATGACAAAGACAACCTTAGTATTCATGAAACTGATAATGATTCCTCATCAAGTGAAGTTGAAGACTCTGAACCTCCAGAAAAAGATATTCATAAATGTCAAAAAGATAAAGAAGACTATTTTCTGGACTAACAAAACAAGGCGCCAAACTTCCTACTAGATATGATGTTCAGACTCTCGTTACTAAAAATGAAGAATCACCTATAATAATGGTACATAGACAATTACAAGCCTTGAAGACTGAGATCACAGAACTGAAAAATAAGGATAAGTCCCCAAAACAATATTCTCTGGAGACAATATGCCCATTTTCGTTTGACAAAAACCTATACATGCCTCTATTTCCTTCATGAGTTGAGATCCCAAAATTTGACAAATATGATGGTAACTCAGATCCCCAGGACCATATCAGAGAATTTTGTGCTTTATGTATGGAGTTCATGCACGATCAAATGTATCTCATGCATCTTTTTTCAAGGAGTTTGGGAGGACAAGCAATGGAATGGTTCTCAAGTCTACCTAAGGGTATAAAAACTTTTGAAGAACTAATTCAACTATTTTTACAACAATACTCTTATAACATTCGACATCCTATTACTATGATCGAACTTTGCAATACCAAACAGAAAATGGGGGAGCCTTTTCTCACTTTCCTCCAACGTTGGAGAAAGATGTTCCCTAGATATTCACGACCTATTCTAGATGCTGAGAAAATGGATATATTTATCAACAATCTGATCCCTGAATTGAAATATAGTATCCGAATGAAAGTGCACCCATCATTTAACAAAATGGTAGATAATGCTATCTGAATGGAAGATGTGCTTATAAAGAAAGGAGATATCTCACCTTGGAAAGAAACACAACCAGGATCTAGCTCTAAGGAAAAGAACAAGTACTAGAAATATGGCAAAGATAACAATAAGAACATTGTTAATGACAGAGTAGTATACACTGTTAAAACCAACTCGAAGCCCATGATATTTAACTTGGCTAGTGGCACACAAGCACTCAAAGCAGCTGAAACGGTAGCAAAAAATTCTTCGAAGAAAGCAAAAGAGTGGTTCAAAGATAAACCTTGGCTTTTGAAACCTAGACGCGAATTCACTCCTCTGGAAGAATCATATGAATCCGCTTTCAAAACTCTATTGGAAAACAACCTGATAACGTTACCAGATAATTCTAGGCCATATGATTTGGAAGTCAAACCAAAATGGTGGAGAGAAAATGAATACTATGACTACCATCGAAATAAAGGTCATAACACGAACAATTGCATGAAGCTCATGCATGAGATTCAATATCTCATAGATGCTGGTAAAATTGTTGTCGGGAATTACCCGACAAATGCTGATCACAAAGAATTTAAGGACCCTTTACCTATTTACAAACAAGGTGATTCCTCAAAGACAAAAGGAGGTGCCAAAGTAAATTACACTTATACTAGTAATGGTAATGTCATCAACATGATTGAGTCTTCCCAATCTAAATATTGCAATTAAAGATAAACAAAATGAATCATGATATGCAAAGGCTATCACCCATTCTCAAAAGAAAGTCACTCTCCAAGGAGCTATTTCTTCAACTCTGGCTCAAGCAACATCAAACCTACCAGCCTCGTCAAACAAACAAAAAGAATCAACATTTGATAAATTTAAAAGGTTAATTTCATCATCATCCTCTAGATATAGCATTGTTAAATAGTTGAAAAGGACAAATGCTCAAATTTCCATCTTTGAGCTACTAAAAATCTCTTCTACTCACAAAGAGATCTTGGACAATGCCTTCCTCACCACTAATGTTCCAAAAGATTTAGACATTGATCGGTTTCAATCTATGGTGGGTCATCTGACTTCACCCCACTATCTAACCTTCTCTGAAGAAGATGACAACTCGCTAAATCATCCACATAACCAACCATTTCATATTAAAGCCATGATCAATAAACACAAAGTTAAACGTGTTTTGATAGATGGAGGCGCAGGGTTGAATATATGTACTTACAGTCTACTTACACAATTAGGGTTTTCTAAAAATGTCATTGATCCAGCCAAGAAAATAATGATTAAGGCCTATGATGAAGAAGAAAGGACCTCTAAAGGTCTGGTATCATTACCAATTAGGGTGGGATCTGTAGAAAGAGATGTCATTTTCTAGGTACTTGATCTTCATTTGTCATACAATATCTTACTGGGCAGGCCGTGGATTCATGAAATGAAGGCAGCTCCATCTACATACCATCAATGCCTAAAATTTCCCTATAACAGAGTGGAAGTCAGTATTCCTACTGATACAAATCTCCCCTATAATGCATTGACAAAAGGCACTAATACCTTTGTGCCTCATAATAGGGAAGCCTCCACAAATGAAAGTCCAGAAGCTCTGATGAAGGACTTAGAAAAGAAATTGAAGATTACAAATACTGGCATGGATGGATACAAGATAGAATTAATACTTTCATTAGTCTCTCTTCCTCCATCACCGAAACAGTTGGGCAAACCATTAGAGGCTATGAGAACACAGACTTCAACTTTGAATATCATATATGATGGTCTTTTTATACATTCTTCCACTTCCCTAGTAATTAAATAGAAGAGGATGCTATTCTTAAGTGGCTTTTCAAGGAAGATAGTCAAAATGAGGAAGTACGACATTGTGAGATTTCCCCAGCCCAATATGGTCCCGGATACAAAATGATCCAATGCATGCAATATTTAGGCACTGGTCCCCTAGGAAAACATCAAGAGGGTATTACTGAACCAATTCAGATACAAACAAAATCCACAAATGATAAGGCTAGACTGGGGTATGATCTAAAAAAGACATCAGACCCAAAACATGCTTCTATGTCTAAATGGAAGAAAAGGATATCGCCTTCAACATCACAGGAGGTCAACACTCAACAAACAAAATTAGATTGTAGAAAAGAACAAGAGGAACTACCAATCAAGTTAGAGGAAATAGTCAGATCTCAAGTTCTGATGGTGTTGAATATGTAATGCCCCGCCAGGAAACCCCTAAGGGTTTAAGTTAAAAACACTCAAATAGAGTGTAATTTTTTATTTTTTTTAAATAATAATTAAGAGCGTTAATGAAAAGTTACAATATTAAGATAGATTGAAGTGATCTCAAAGTTATCTCTAACTAGATAACACAGCGGAAGGCTAAAACGATCCTAAGGAGTTTCCCAACGCGATTACATAACCTTACACCTAACTCAACTTGCGTCATTAGATCCATTAAACTGGATATCATAATTACGAGATAATGCATAGATCTTGATTATATATGTGTTCTATGGTTGGACATCTTATAATTTTAGGAAGCGTTTATTTACTTTGGGTGGCTGGGAGGCCATTGAGAGGTTATTTAATTAATGCACTTAATTTCATAATTTCATTTAGAGGCCCCAAAAAAAAAGTTCAAGCGTTTAATATAATGAAGTTCTTTCATTGGGTTTAAGGTAATCCATTCACAATCGATATCATCCTTTAATATTAAAATTATGGTTAGTCAGACGAGATTCATTCATTAAGGATTAACTACAATTAATAGAGTGAGGCCCTTTCATTTGATTTCATGCATAGCCAACTAATGAGTTGCAGTTCTTATATGAAAGATAAAATGTGAGTAGCCATAGAATTCATTGAAGTTTTGATAATGCAAATAATTGGACTAATTTCATTAAAGTGGGTGTGTATTAGGTCACACGAGAGCATCCTTTAAATTAAAATATCGTTAGCTAGATGAAATTTATCATTTCAAGATTTGAATAATAATATCATAGTGACATTCTTCTATTGGGATTAAAATACAAATTTCTTATTGCATATCACTCTTTTTTTTTGTTATATGAAGTTAATATGAGAGATACTTTTACGAAGATTTAATGTATAAACAACAAATCAATTATTTCCCATGTTAGTTCAATTTTAGCAATCATAAGGGATTCTTTTTTTTTATAAGGGTTATAACATGGATATCTAGTTGAGTCCACACAATTATCAAATTAATCTGGTGAGGATTATTGGTATATTTACAACATAAATAACTAAATATATTCATCCAATATAGTGGAATATAATTAACATGGCGTTGCTCATTTAAGAAGATAAAAGTAATTACCTATATGTTGATCATCCTTTAGATTCCAACTTAGAAAATTATAACATTAATTCTATCTTTATTTCCCATACTCATTTGTTCAATTTGCATGCTTAATAACAAGCTAATCCAATGATGTAACCTAGCAAGATTCTTTCCACTATTACTACGTTTGATTAACCTTATCAAAATACTTTTTCCACAACTTTAATTACAATGTTTTAAATACTTTGCCATCATCAAAATTTACAATGTTTTATGAACCTAAATAACTACATTTATCCAGATGAATAATGTTATGCACTTAGATTTGAATTCATTAAATTTCCACCATACACTTGTGCAAGAATACAACCATCCATGATAATTTAAAGCATAAAACAAAGTAAGCTAAAAAACATCGCATAACACAGATATGATCTCGGAGTTCACCCCTAAAGGGCTACATCTCCGGGTCTGCTCAACTGCAAGACCCCTCTGGCATTTAATATAGTTAAGGTTACATATTTACATGTCTTTTACAATCTTGCCTTTTAGGCGATCACAACCATACTACAAATGACCATTTCGGTCAGTAAATACATCTCTACAAGTTTTCCAACTAAGTTCACATAAATGTAAGCATTTCTCGTCTGGGTATTTTACTTAATCCTTAGATAAACATCACTGACATGTTGTCTAGAACTATACACTAGTACCCCTCTCTTGCAACACAACCATACCCTATTCAAAAGAAAATATACTTGATGGAAGACTTTGAAATTAAAGAAAACGCTCCCCATTGATTTATAAATTTCTTGCGTATATATATGAAGCATGTACACATGAATCCTCAAGTTATATTTAACCAATTAGAAATAACGCCCACATTTATCCATAATTACTAATTAATATTGCTATATATACATATATATAAATTCAGAATGTAAGAAAAATCAATATATGATTAATAACATATATTTCTACATGAGTTATCTAAATATCAATAATATAACCCCCAAATATTATTTAATACACAAATTAAATAATATTAAATGAATAAAGAAAGAATAACTAAATTTAAATAATTAAATAAACTCCATTTAATATTGTTATTTATTTATTTATTTTTAATTTACTTACTATTATTTCGGCAGAACCATAAATAAAATAAATATTAAAAAAAAAAAAAAAAAAAAAAAAAAAGAACAAGTTTTGGGGTTCCCACGTGGACCCCACGTGGGCCCCCCCTTTGGTAGCCCACGCTACCATTGGTAGCGCTGCTACCAAATGGTAGCAGGCCGCTACCCTTGGTAGCGCTGCTACCATTTGGTAGCAGTTCTACCAGTGGTAGCGCTGCTACCAACTGGTAGCAGTTGCTACCCGTGGCAGCCATGTTTCCTCCCAGCGATGGGGGGTATAAAAAAAAAATTTTTTATATTTTTTTTTCATTTTATTTTATTTTATTTTTAAAAGAAATCTCTGGTAAAATAACAATACCAGACCTAGACCAAAACTGCCAGAATGCAGTCAACAATTTACTAAATGAATATATATATATTTTAAAAAAAAAAACAATATATGTAAGTATTACAAAAAGGATGAATGACTCATCAAACACACAGTTTGAAAACACGAATTTACAATATTTTCCAGCAAACCCCATTTTGAAAAACAATCACAGTCATAGCCATTTTTTTTCTCTTTTTTTTTGAATGACAAGGGTTTCAAAATAATAGAAGAAATTGTTGAATAACCCTCTCATTAAGCAAATCTTTGGCACAAGGAAGATCTCTTCTCACACAAAGATCCATCGAAACAAATTTTTAACAATTTTTTTTTCTACAAGAAACTTCTCATGGCAAACAATGGAAAATTTGAAAACAAAAATTGCAAGAACAACATACAAGCCTCTTTTCTTTCTTTTTTTTTGTTAAAAAAACAACTTGAACAAATTGATAAAAGAGATTCCTACCTCAACAAGCTTTCCTGGAAAGATTTTGATGATGAGCCCCCAAATCTGCTGCTCTAAAACTCTATCCTTGTCCAACATTCCCAATCTCTCTTCCAAAAAAAACCATGTTTTTCCAAAAAAAATGACCAAAAGCCAAGGACCCCCAAAAACATTTCCCAACTAGTTTAAAAAAAATGAGAAACCCTATTTTTGCCCTAATTTTCAATTTCGAAATTAGGCATTTATTTTTTTTTGAAAATAAAAGAAACATGAGAATGGAAATCATTATTTTCCATTACTCAATAAATCTAACTTGTTTTATTCTCATTAAAATTAACACGCTTCTGTTTCTTATTTAATCTCTAATTTTAATCTCTCAATATCAATTTAGGCCTACTTTTCTATTTCGGAACTATTGACCGGGTAAGGCGTTTTGATTAATTTAATTTTCTAAAAAAAAATCAATCTTTTTATACTATATCAACTATACAAGTAAAAAGGAAATAATTTCTTTTAAATAATAATAATTTACCCTTTTTCTTCCAAAATGCGAAAATGAGTAATTTATTTCTATCTCCCAAATGACTTTAAATTTTTCCTTTCCAAAACGCATAACTCATTAAATTCATTATTTTAAAATTAGCTATTAAATTAACTCGCTATAACATAATAAAGCGACATTTTTAAATAAATGACTAATCTAATGCAAGAGTCTTATTTATTCTAATTTCTCAACTACAAATGCGTAAATGTTACAAATGCGTAAATGAACACACTAACCCAAGTTAAATACCTTAAGCTTGCTACAATAATAATTAAAGCAATCCCTTTAAATTAACGATTACTCGTATAGAAGAAACTACCTATTTACATTTCTATATCACTAATGTGTACGTTTACTCATTAAATTGAATTTAATACTTAGGATAACAAACTCCACTTACCTCGCGCAAGGCATGCAAATCAAGGAAGTCCTCCAAATCTCTTGACACGCATCCCAATGAAAAGAAAGCCCCACGAATCCACACACGATGCTCAACTAACCATGGCTAAGGCAAGACAAGAGTTATATGACCACCAAATCCGAATTCTAAAGATGAAGGAGGCATACTCAACCTTGCAAATCCCAAAGGAGATGAACCTTGCCCTAAGCGGTGTTGTACCTACAATCTGCTGCACCCATGAATTCATACAAGCATGCATATACATATACATATTCAATGAAGGCGTTAGCTCAAGATTTATCACAAGGGTTAGGAACAATTACATTTATACGAGAATCGATGCAAAAGCACAATAATAAGTATGCACAGTTATTTATATTATCTAAACTACACATTGCATCACGGTTAACCTACCATTCAAGGATGCTACATAGGAAGTCAATCAAGGTCAAACGAGTTTTTACAAGTCCGACTAGGGTATGGGCATTACAGAATACGACAATGCAAGGAGTTGAAGTTCTAGAAGATATGAGAGATGAAGTAGAAATAATTAGAGAATTGTTTTCACCCTTGAAAATTCCAGTCACATACACTGGTAGGCAACAAGTAGACAATTCAGAAACTGACTCAAATGAGTATGAATGGGGTCTAGACCACCTCTAAAATACATCCAGTACATAAACTCTAGAAGAGTCTAGTGATATCACAAATGACACTCAAGAGTTGATGCACTTAAAGCTAGAAAAGGAGATACAAGAAATTAGACTAAAAAGACAAGCAAACTATGAACAAGAGCTGAAGGAAGGAAGAATACCAGAAATTTTTTCATCTATTATATACCCCTCTAATGAAATAGAACAAATCAGGTATGGGACTACATAAGAAGAATTGGAAGCTACAGAAGTAGAACCAGTCATTAGTCCAAAGGAAGCTGAATGGAGTAGACGTCAGGGAGCCACAGAACCATCAAGATCATGTCAACAAGTGTGTCAAATACAAATGATAAATGAGCCAAATCTTGAAGGAACTTGCAACATTAAAGATGTTGGTGTTGATACCATACATATATTCACTCAACCACTTGAAGAGGACTTAGAAACTTCATCTGATGACTCTGATGACTCTGACTAAAGTCCTATTTATGATAATGTTTACTCAGGATCAAACTATGAATCATCTGATGTAAATGGCAAGAATCTGTCTATTGATCTTGTTACTGTCAAACCACGATATGAAGTCCAGCCTGGTGTAGAGAATGATGCTACAAGTAGGTCTATTGGATTAGGTCAACTAAATATTAACGTGCACTTTAATAATCATGTTCTGACTCTTCCTGGTCTCGAGACATTTATATAAGGTAGTCTTCTAGAACTTGACTTTTCGATTTGAAGTTATGATGATAATACTGTGAACTCCCTCGAACCTGTCCACATTCTATCCTTGGTACATCTTGAATTAATTGACTGTAGTCTACAAGACCAACCCATGAATGTACCTACTTTTGCCATTGACTACACACTAACTTATCACCTCAACGCAGTTGAACCCATGGACTCTTCCACTAGCGAACGAAGTGAAAACATGACTGAAATAGATATCAAGTATCTTAGTCACAAAAATCAGAAAAAATAAAAATAAAAGATCTCATAGCGAAAACCACATTGTTGCGGTGTCAGAATCTAAAAAAGAGAAAATAAAGGACATACCTAAGGGTAAAAACCTCTTTGAGGCACCGAAAGGTGAGATACTTGATATCTGCCAAGTCATTTTTAGGAAAGGTCTTCTACATTGATCGAGCCAACATAGCTAGTGAACATTGGGAGTCAAAAGATACCACACATCATTCATGTAGCTCAATCATTGTCAGCGGAAGAATTGAAAGATTTCACTCATCTCTTTTCAGAAAAGAAGATCAATTTTGCATGGACATACTCTGATATACCAAGCCTTGATCCTGATCTTATCATGCACCATCTTTCTATCACACCAAGAGTTAAACCAGTCAAGAAAAACCTTTGTAAGATGCACCCTCACGTGGCACTACTAGTCAAGGCTGAGCTAGAAAAACTACTAAAAGCTAGATTTATCAGAGCTATAGACTATGCGGAATGGATTTCAAACATAGTACCTATGTCAAAGGCAGACAAATCTATTAGGGTTTGCACAGACTTCAGAGATCTCAACAAAGATTGTCTAAAGGATGACTTTCCATTACCAAACATTGATATGATAGTTGATATGACTGTTGGGTATGAGATGTACTCACTAATGGATGGATTCTCTAGCTATAATCAGATCAAAATAGCTCTCGGGGATCAAGAAAAGATAACTTTCACCTGTGCATGGGGAACCTTATGTTGGAACGTCATGCCATTTGGGCTAAAGAATGCAAGAGCAACTTATCAAAGAGTAGTAATTACTATCTGTCATGACAAGATGCATAAGAATATGGAAGATTATATTGATGACACTTTAGGGAAGACTATGAAGAGATCCATGCATATTCAAGAGCTAGGCCCTATACTATATAGAATTGAAAAATTCAAACTCCGGCTAAATCCAAAAAGTGTGCATTTGGAGTGACATCTAGTAAAATACTTGGCTACATCATTTCAAAGAAGGGAATCAAGGTTGATCCTGAGAAGGTCCAAGCTATAATGGAAATGCCACCTTTGAAGAACATCAGTCAAATGAGAAGTTTACAGGGACATCTCCAATCAATCAAACACTTTATTTCTCTACTGGTAGACAAAGCTCAACCTTTCACAAAGGTATTAAGGAAAGGAGTAATATACAACTGGGACCAAGAATGTGAAAAACACCTTCAACAGATCAAAGAGTACCTATACAATCCACAAATATTGATGCCACCAATTCAGGGTAAACCATTGATCTTATACATATCAGCCAATGATTCATCATTGGGGGCACTTCTAGCACAATAGGATGAAAATAAAAAAGAGAGCTATTTATTACATCAGCTGAACATTGGTGTCTTATGAAATGAACTATATTATAATAGAAAAAGCATGCTTGGCATTGGTCTTTGCATCACAAAAATTGAGACACTACATGTTGGCACATTCCATCAATCTAGTAGCTAAGATTGATCCGCTCAAGTATCTTCTCAACAAAGCAACACTCACCGAAAGATTGGAAAAATGGGTCATGGTTCTTACACAGTTTGATATTGAATATGTGGAATGCAAAACCATCAAGGGACAGGTAATTGCAAATCAACTTGCTGAAGCTCCACTTGAAGACACTCAACCGCTGCATATAGAGTTTCTAGATGAATCAATAACTTACTCAACAATCATGGAAGATGTTCTTTGATGATTCTTTCACTCAAAATGGTTGAGGTGCTGGAATACTTTTTATTACTCCTCAAAAGTATTCAATCTCAAAGTCTTATAAGATTATTTTCCCTTGTACAAACAACATTGCAAAGTATGAAGCTCTGGTAAATGGGATCAATCTAGCTATCGAATGGAAGGTTGTTGAATTACACATCTATGGAGATTCTCAGTTAATCATCAATCAAATAAATGATACATATCAGACTCAAGATGAGAAAATGATGCCTTATAAGAGAATGGTTGATGATCTCAAGAAGTATTTTACTTTTGTATCATTCCAGTAGATTCCCAGATCAGCAAACAGAGCAATAGATGCTATGGCCACCTTGGCATCTATACCAGAGTTACAAGAGTCTAATTTTCAATTTGATTTCCTGGTGGAAGAGTTATATTACCCTGCCTATGATTCTCTTGAGTCCCAAATAGTCTGTTCTATTATTGGACATGACTCATCCCTCTACAGCCACATCTACTCTTATCTGTGTGACCAAATTATCCCAGAAAATCTTACCCGAAATGAGAAAAGGAACTTTACCCGAAATGCTTCACGGTATGTCATCATTGCTAATGATTTGTTTAGGCAAGGTTTGGATGGTACATTACTTAGGTGTCTAGAAACTGAAGAGTCTAAACGTACATTATTGGAAGTCCATGAAGGTATTTTTGGATCTCATTTGAATGGTTTTACTTTAGCTCAGAAACTACTAAGGGTTGGCTACTACTGGCCAGACATGGAGAAGGATGCTATAAATTTTTCTAAAACTTGTGAGAAGTGTCAGTTACATGGAAATTTTATACATGCTCCAACAAGGGATCTCATACCCTTCATTACACATTGGCCTTTGATCTCATTGGTCAGATATATCCTGCATCATCCAACAGACACAAGTTTATCATAACTCCCACTGAGTACTTCACTAAGTGGGTAGAAGTGGTTCCACTTATTAAAGTGATTGGTAAACAAGTAGCTCTATTTATCCTAAACCATATCATTTCCAGATATGTGATACCTTCATCCATCATGACAGATAATGGAGGACAACTCAAGAATAAAGATCTGGATGAGCTCTATGAGAAATTCAAAATTAAACAACATTGGTCATCTGTATATTACCCTCAAGGTAATGGACAAGCTGAGGCATCTAACAAAAACCTACAGACTATCTTACACAAAATAGTGAACAAATCTGGGAAGGATTGGCATCTGCAACTCAATCCTGCATTATGGGCTTACAGAACAAGTATCAGAAGACCTACTGGGGCTACACCTTTTTCTTTGGTGTATGGGTTTGAAGCATTATTACCTATTGAAGTGGAAATACCATTTCTAAGAGTTTCTTTGCAAGGTCTTGTTACTGATGAAGACTATAGAATAGCTAGATTGCAAGAGTTTGAATTGATGGATGAATGTCGGTAAGTGGCATTTGATCATCTCAGAGTGTATCAAAAGAGAATGTATAGAGGATATAACAAGGTTCGACAAAGAGAATTTCAGGTTGGTGACCTGGTTCTGAGAGAAAATCCTAAAAATTAACAGTTTCGAGACAACAAAGGAAAATTTGAACCCAACTAGCTGGGTCCCTACATCATTACTGTAGTTTTCAGCTCTGGTGCCTATCAGCTCTCAACATCAAAAGGAGAACATCTCCGTGAACCGATTAATACCATTCATTTGAAAAAGTTCTTCACTTAGTATTCTCTGCTCCAACAACTTGTATAGCTGAAAAATGTCTTGAAAAATACCAAAAAAATCATAAAAAGTCCTAAAAAAAAGGAGAAAAAGAAAAAAAGAAAAAAAAGAGAAAAAGAAAAAAAGAAAAAAAAAAGGAAAAAAAGATTAAAAAAAAGGAAAAAGAGAGAAAATGCCCTGCTGAAAACCTGGTAAATAGGCACCTTGGTAAAAAAAAAAGAGAATCTTTTCCAAGCAGGTGAAAACCTAGCAAACAGGCGCCTCTTGTACTCGACTGCTCCATCTATCAATGCAATGTTGGCATTTCCCATTTTCATGCATAATCTCTTTCACTTGTACATATTTTTCATTCACTTTTGTGACATCCTGGTTCATTGGACCCTTCATGGCTTGAAACTGATCAATGTCCTATTCTTAGGTTAATCAACAGAGGACATTACATGTCCTAAGTAGTATCAACCAAGTGACCTTTACGTCAGTGAAACCCGATCATCCACTCCGAGTCAATCACCTATCTCCTGACTACTTAAGAGTTTTATCAGTGAGTACACAAGCAAACAACATAACTAAAAACAATCACTAAAAATTTTTAGCTATGCATGGAAATTTTCTTTGTGTGTTGTCTTTTATATTGGTTTTTGATTATTATCCCTTTGAGTAACTCGAGGAAGTCTATCTTGACTAAGAGGAGAAAGGATTGGGGGCATAATATTTTCTTTGTTTTCTATTTGTAGGAATGATTTCGATGATCTGGAAACATCTAATAAGTTGGGTGTCTATGATAAGAGCCTTCACATCAAGGTGAAATCCCCACATATACCTCGACTCCGCATATTTGTATGCTACAGGGAGGTTCACATCATTTCTTTGCCTGTTTTGAGTGAATTTCTTTATCATGCAATCTAGGTCCCTACGAAATGTGTCCAAGGATATGAATGCAAAAAGGGTCATTACGGACAAGATAATTAATATTGCACATGAAAAGAAAGGAACTCTAATCTACCTGCTATGTTTGTTGATGCTCAGTGATGAAACTTAAGCACTTTAAATCCAGTGACTAGGTTTAGGTTGCATTTCATTATGTATTTTATGAATTTAGAGTGATTTCGGTAACAATGATCTCTTTATCTTCTGAATGAGAGTTGGAAGATCATCATTTCTTAGCTAAGTTGTCTATTCTTCATCACTTCTCCGATCAAGTACTTGTGTATTGAGATGTTTATCTGCATACATAAGCATTTTATATAGATTCATACATTCATTATCAGCCATTTACATTTATCTTATTACATTAAAATATATATATATATATATAATTTGTGCACTACTCATTACTCATTTTCATTCATTTTATTTGCATATGCAAAGAAACAAAAACAAACATCCATACTGAAAGATATGCATACATATAGAATAAAGCATATAGAAAAAAACATCTCATAAATCAATCGACACAATTATAATGAAGTCAAATCAAGATCTCGTATATATAATCATTAGTATCTTAGGGTACAAAATGATGTCAACTGACATATACAATCTCCCATCGGAGCAAGAATAATAAGGGCTATAAAAAATGAGTGAGTCTACAAAAAAAAAAAATCTCGAAGCTACAAAAAGAATATCTAGTTCTCGGCCTCTCCCTCATTTCCAGGTGGTGGAGGAGGTGTGGCCTGCCAACCCAGATCCTGCCTAGGTGCCTGAGCTCCCTCCAATCATGCCATGTACTACACGTAGGGTACAACCTGCTGCGCTATTAGAACTGCTACGCTGTAAGCCACAACATAATAGGCTGCCCTACTCATCTGATGAAGAACCTCCTACCGCAAACCATATGTCTCTACCCTCATCTCTGCTAGCTGATAGTCTCACTCCACAAGATGAGTCTATGCCACTGTCAACTGTGACTACAAACCTACCAAACATTCTCTCATTGATCACATTGTGTTGGCCCCTTGCTCCCTCGTAGGCTCTCCAACCCCATCTCCACCTCCATCTCCTCCTGCATCTCCACCTCTGGCTCCACCCTACTCCTCCCATCTCTGCCTGACCTGTCTCGAAGCTACTCACTCCTCCTCACCTCCACCCTTAGGAACCCTCGATTCACTCAGTCTCATCCCAACAGTCCCTAGGGATCCACCCTCTCCTCTCTGTTGCATCTCCACTTCTGAAGTTTGAGCATAATTGGGGGGATTTCATCCCTTATCCTGTTAGCACTGTTATTAGAATCTATGGTTTTTTTGGTCAACCACATGTATTGCCTTTTAATGTTCCTTTGAGAATGGGTTTTGTTGAAGTAATGTGGCAGATAGGGTGCATCCATGATAAGGAATTAAAGGGAAAAGGCAAAGGAACAATTTTCCCTAATTATACTATCATCCCATATTTTATGATTTTGAAAGGAGGATATGAGCATTTTGAGAAATTATTTGCACCGTATCATTTAGGGGTTAGCACAGGTAGACACAGTGACCTGAAGGGGTTATACAACATTTTCAGGGCAAGAATAAAAGGAAGTCTATTGCCTAATGACCACAATTTTCCTGAGGATATAATTATAAATGAGTTTGATTTCATGACTCAAGATTGGAGGAAAGAGAAATGGATAGTTTTTCAAGAAGATATGGGCTATAATTTAGAAAATGGATCCAAGTTACGATCCAACAGAAGATTTTACTCCATTTTGTGCTAAAGTCAATTTTGTTATGAACAATTTTGATGAATTGATTCTTGCATTGAAGGAGAAGAAGGCCAAACTTGAAGAGGTTCGTGACTGACAAGTTGAAAGAAGAGATGCACATCGTCCAACACCCATCATAGTGGAGGAATCAATTTTGATTCATCAAAAGAGGATGCAATAGTCAGCTCACGACCTCCTCTACCTCAAAGAACATATGGCTTGATAGAAGAGAGACTTGTTTATGAGCCTTCTCAAAAGAGAGTAGCAGTAGTAGTGGATAATTGGTAAGGAGAAAAGGTAAAAGGATAATGAAGACATAGCCTTCCCCAAAGGTGCAAATCAATCCTTTTAAAGGAGTCAAAATTATTGATCTTGAAGATTCAAATAGAAGTTTTTTGCCAACACCCATGCCCTTTTCACCTTTAAGGTGGGTTGAAGAACAAATGGAGGAAGATACGCTTGTAGTAACAAGTGCAGAGATGCAAATTGGTATTCCTCCTTTGCCCCCTAGTTTGGATTTGGACCTCGCTCCTTTAGATATTCAAGGTAGAGCTTTCATGGATGCAAGGAAGGATGCATGTGATAAGTTTCTTGAGGATGGTTCTTTTTTGAGAAGCACAACCTTTTTGCAATTAGTGTGGAAGATGAAAATTGAAGAATTTAAGAAGAGAACTACCGAGAGAAAAGCTCAGAGACCAGATAGGTCTGAACATGAGAACTAGGAAGAAGTTAAGAGTGAGATGATGGAAGAGTTCAATAAAATCACTGCAGATGAGGGAAGGATAATTGTAAGTCAGGCTAGAGTTCTAATTTTACCAAAATGGGATATAGCAGATGCAATGGCCTTTGATTCAATTAGGAAATGAAAGGGCCAACAATTTAGTTCTGAGGAAGAAGCAAGGTTGGCATTGAAAGGATCGGATTTTGTAGATGATTATGAAACCTTGGCAATATGGGCATTAGAGGAAGGACCTAGAAAGCCTAACATTAGTGACATAAATCCCAACTTAAGGGGAGTCCTTATTGTAAAGAGAGCATCTGACACATCAAGTGTGGAGGCTACAAAGTTGAATGTTGATGTTGCCAAATTGGCTCATGAAACTTCAAAGAGAGAAGCCTTGGAAAAGGAAGAGTTAATGAGAAAATTTGATAAGATTTTAAATGATTACAATGCATATCAATAGAGGTGTGTAGAGTTGAAAATGAGAGTGAAACTCCTTGAGCAAGGACAGATAAGAGTCTCCTCTTCTGCATTTACAGGGATATCAACTCCATCAACATCTAGGTCATCACCTGTTATCCATGAAGAAGAAGCAATTCAACCTGACATCAATGTTGATGTCCCCAATATATCATTGGTGTCATATGATGATGACAAGCTTGAAGCCACTAGATCTATTGATCCAACTCAATCTCATCTCTTGGAGAAGATTATTGAATTAGAAAATAAGTTGAAGGAATCAGAAGATCAATCAGTCTGGAAACAAAAGGAGATAGTTTTCTCAGTGCTAACTCATTTAAATGAAAAGGTTGATAGTAGACTTAATAACATCCATGCCTTATATTCTTTATTATTTAATGCTATTTATAAATTTGATGATGATAAAGAGATGGTGGTTCCCTTGTTCACAAAATGGTTGCAAAGGGGAAACGAACTTAGAATAATGTCTATGGCTTCGAAGTATCATGCTGAGAGGCCACCTTCACTCCAACCAACTTATTTGTTGGTAAAATCAATGTAGGAGGCCCAAATTTTGCCAGAAAAAATAGACAAAAAGATAAGGCAGCTGATGAGAAATTTCAGTGAGTTGAATGAAACTCTTTTGCAAAATATTGAGGATAAAAATGGGGTAGTCGAGTCTCTACAATTTTAGAAAGAGGAGGCAGAGAGATTCATCGGTACCCAGGTAGAGTTAATATGTGAAGGGTTGAACATGGATATGCTGGGGGATAGCATGGACAAAATAATTGCCATGAGGCCATTTTTTGAATCTTTTGAAAGAGAGGCAAATCAAGTAGCCATTAAATACACTCCATATAGAGCTAAAGCTAATGAAGTTATGAGTTATGAATGGCCATATGATGAAGAGTACAATGGATGGAGTAGGATGTATCTGAATGATGAATAAGGGTTGTAAATAGTTTGATATAACTATTTTTTTCTTCAAGTGGCAGATATCTTTTTGAACCAGAACAACAACGATGGTGGTAAAATACATCATGAATTTTAGAGAAGTGGCCACAGATTTTGATATTGGTTATAACTTCCCTAAGAATGGATTGTTGTTGTAACAAACTTCAGGTATGTTTAATCATCCTAATGGCATGTGTCTATTGGCTCGAAGCTTGTTTTCTCCCTTGTTTTATATAAAAGGAAAAATAGGGTCATTAGCAAGGGTTCTAAAATATTTGAATAGGGTCTCTTTATGTAGATCTAGTCGACAGGATTAGGTTCTAGTTTTGAGAAGTCATGAGTAAATAGCAGACAATTGCAATGTCATTTTGCAGAGCAAAATAAAAGATAGTCATTAGTTTCAAATTTTAAATGGGGTTCTCATGTAAATGAAATGTATTCGATTATTTGATAGAAGATAGATTTTGAAGTTAATACAAATATTAATTTTAAATCTTTACTCTCTTGTGTATGATTTTATCTTCTTTTGAGTCATTGGGATCAAGGGTTTCATTTGCTCATTGCATTGTTATGATGTATGTAGTTTTCATCTCTGAATGAAATTATAGAGGGATAGAGCTTGTACTAGGATTTGATAAGTAGTTCGGGTGAGAAATTTCAAAATTAAATGATAATGTAATGCATTATCATTTAAGATTAAATTTTCTATTGGATAAATTTCTATCAAGTTTTTAGTGATGTTTCAAAAACTCAGAGCCCAATGGAGTAAGGCATTGGTATATGCTAGCAAATGTCATTAGATTATCAATTTCTTATCTGTTTCACTTATGGTTTGTCATAAATCATTATAATCAAGACATGTTTCCAAGTTTTTATGTATGTTTGAGGTGTCCTATTATCTCATGCTCTAGATAAGGTTGAGGACCACTGAATAATTTGCCATTCTTAAGCATTCTCCTTATTGTTGAGCCAATATATGAGATTATCTGCTTTGTTTTTAGCATAATTCATGAATGTGGCACATAGATCACAAATTTGATAGGGGATTACCCTCTCAGGTCTTGCAAAGCCCAAAGTGTAGAAGGATTTGCAGATCCTTCTTTTAGTTAGTCCAAGTCTAAAGGATATTGATAGTTGGAAGTGTCTTTCCATAGGTATTTTGAGGAATCAACTTGGTTTCTACCTCCCATAGTGTAAACCCATTTTCGGGCACCAACACTCCCTATCTATCTCTTCTCTTGATCTCTGATATTTTCTTTCTATCTTCTGCTTGGATCACTTCTCGTCCTCTACTTTTCTGCCTTGGTTCTACACTCTTTGGTTTCTTCTACTCTATCACTTGGTCTCTACTACTTTCTGCATTTTTACTCTGCAACACACCACTATCTGTTCTCACCAGCCTCTATCTCTGCTTGTTTCTATCATACTCATTACATAGCTATGTTCTTCATAGCTACATTCATCAACTACACCAAACACCTCATAGTCAGTCAGATCATACCTCATCACACATCAAACAAGATCTCTTTGCCTCGTTATCATGCATTTGATTTACACATGTTCATATACAACATATAGATCATCCATTTGGTTAGTTTGTATTCTCCCAGTTGGCAATTAAACTTCCAAGACCCACCAGTCTGTATTCTTTGTCAGCTTTGAATGTGATCCATTGATCTACTATATTTAACCTTCACTACTAGTATCATGGTGGTTCCACATGCCACTTCATCATACACCTTAGCCAGAACATAGTTCAACCACTCTCTGTCACTTTTGCCACTTGTCCTCACAAATCTGCCAACTCATCTGCCTCATAGCTATCCTTTCTTTATAGGGTCATTTGTGTATCTACTCTTCCATTTGTCCACACATCTCTCCCATCTCAACTACCTCAACTACCATTGTCAAATCTCATCAAATGCCTATTCATTCAATCAACTCTGTATCTGCAAGATTTCCCTCCAAATCTACAATTTAAAAATAATTCCTTATCTATCTAAGGAACTGGTTAGTAGCAGATTGGATTTGCTCTCCTGAATTGACCATCTACATTAAATGACTCTTCTCTAGTTTCCTAGACGTTCTCTATACTAGGTTGCTACTTTTAGCAATCTGAATTTGCCTCATAGATTTGATTTTGCCACTATCGGTCACCTCAAGCCTTGCAAAAATATCCACCTAGTACGCCATTAATCCATTCTCCATCCTCTATTGACCTACCCAGAAAAGATGGACAACAACCTCCATCAGATGCACTAACTCTGCAAATCTGATTTGTTCAGTCCACCAAGGAGCCACATGTCCTCATATTCTTTTCCAAATCAGATAGTCAAGTTTCATCAGCAACCACATAAATTATTTCTCCTATCGTCATGCACACATTTTCTTATTCATTATCCAAGTCACTTGGTCATTCCAAGTCAACCACCATGTGGACCTCTAAGACTATCGGCTTGTAGACATGGCCACAAAGTCGATCACAATCTTCAATTTAATAGGAAAAATACCCTTTCATCACTTTGACAGGTGTTCTTTGTTTCGCTCCATACATGCCACATCATTGGGTCAAGCTTGGTCAATGCCCAGGTGGACTATCGGGCTGCATAGATCCTTTGAACTTCATACTATGGCTGATCTTTGTGTTATACACCTCGCCCTTTGTTAGTCTGCACCTCATTTGCATGGTCTTTTAACTCACAAGGGATAAGGATTCTCCCTTTTCTTTTTCTTTGATAGTCCTTGTCTTGTGGTACCTTTGTATTCTTTTCCCATAACACTTTTCTTGTTGTTGTAAACCCTTGGTGTATAAGGGTTTCCTTAGTGTCCTTCACTTTACTTCATTATTCTATGCATTCCTTGTGCAATCTTTTAATTCATGCAGGATAAGGTTTTCTTCATGGCATGTATTCACTTGTTATCCCACACAATATTTTGTATGCATCTTAGCCCATGTGGAATAACAGAATCCACAAACTTCCCTTTGATCTCTTGCCTTGTGTTACTTTTTTTATTCACTTTTAACAATGTGGGATAAGAGAGAACATCTCTCTGCTTGGAACTCCTTTTACTTTCATTATCTTGCAATATTTCTTTCATGCAAATAACAGGTCGCAGGATAAGGAGGGAAACATAGCCTGCATGGTATTGACTTCATCTGCCACACAACAGTGTTATCCCGGATTGTCACTATCTTCAACTATTCATACTACAGGATAGCAAGGGTCACATAGCCTACACATTATTGACATCCTCTATTGCGAGACCAGTATGACCAACCAGTCATGATATTGACAACCCCGGTAACATAACCATCACTTCTTTTTCTCTAGCCATGATAACCTTCATAATTTTTCAGAAATCTTTATCTTTTTGACATTTTTGAATATCAGTTTCTGGAGGTTTAGAGGCTTCAGATTCACTTGACGATGAATCACTTTCAGTATCCTAGATACTGAGATTGTCATAAGTTTTGTGTTTTGCATATCGTCTTTCTTTTTTTATTCTAGATATGGTGGGAGACAAGGGTTGATCATAAATTGGCATATCTGACGATGAAGGTTTATCAGTGAGAGGATCCTTTATGTAAAATGGATTATCTTTATATGAAAAGGATTGTCCTTTACCCTCAATAGCTTTCTTACAAGAACTTCGGGTTTGAATAGACATTTTTATTGACTGATGTGACCTAAAGTTGTTTGTGATGCAGAAGTCAAGATCAAATTTGGAGCTAGTTGTTTGTTTAATGTATCGATTGAGAGAAGCAACTAAGATTAAGTCTAGTTTTAGGAAAGATCTATCCTGTGTAAGACGTTTATCTAAGTTACCTAGTTTGATTTAAGAGAAGTGACTAAGACTCGGTCTGGTTTCAGGAACGATCTATCCTATGTAAGACGTTTATCTAAGTTACTTAAGTTTGATAAATGGTTGTTTGAACTAGCTAAAGGATGATCGACAAAATCATGCAACACAATGGCAGAAGTGCACCGTTTAGATTTGTTTATGCTTGGGATGATGATAACCAATTTTATGCTCACTATAGACTATTTTTGACAAGTTTGATTGTTCTGGACTGACAAAATCAAAGATTCATATGACAGGTTTTACAAGACCAGACGACAATTTAATACATTCAGGATGATAAAAATAGAATTTCGTACAAGTTTCTGCCTATGTTCGGACAATAGATGGGTATAACTCAGATGATAAACTGATGAATGTAATGGTTTTTCATATGACATAGAATTAGAGATCAGATGATAATTCCCTAAGTAGGATGATAGTTTATCAGATTTCGTACGACACATAATAAGGACCCAAACGACAAATTGTTAGACCTAATGAAATCTTGTACGACACGAAATAAGGATCTAGACAATAAATCAGAAGACTCATATGACAGTTTACTGGACAGAGACAAAATTTCTGAAAGACCAAGTTTTTAATGACTGACGACGACCAGTTTTGAGATGGACTAAGTTTTTGGACAGCTGAGATAGACTAGTTTGTGACACGAACAGAGTTTTGACTAAGATAGACTAGTTTTTGACATGGACAAAGTTTTGACCACTGAGTTGTTTATTGTTTTCTCCAGTTTTGGTATTTTAGTTTCAGTTTCAGGGATGAAAACACAGTAAACACACAATACGTATAATGACTTCAATCACAACATGCTAACCCTATGGAAATTGGTGAGAGAATAAAACCTTTTCTTCCTGACTTAGATACACACCCAATAGCTAATCAGAATATGACCACTGAGTCTCACACAATGGATTCTTAATGCCGTATTAGCTGACTCCAAACGCTAATGGGGGCACGATATGGCAAGTGTCTTGGGAGAGTTACTATCTCTCTTGCACAAAGATTATCTCCCCTTTCAGAGGTGAACCGGGTAGCTTCTAATCTTAATTGGAACTAGTAAGGGATTTGTTTGGCGCGTCGGGGTATAAACTCAATTAAGAGGTCTCCCAGCCTTGAAAACCAAGGTTTAATATACCCAAAGGTACATAGGAGAGCTATTCCTGAGCACTGTTGTTGACTTGATTTTCATCAAATCACGTTTATTTTATAGTGGGTTGGAGTACTTGGCATTTAGTCATTCCCACTTGGGTCGTTTCCCTCTCACCGGTCCTAATGGATTTGGCCTTATAGACTCCTCGGTAGGGCAGGCCCTCTAAAGTTACACAAATCTCAAACCTAGAAAAAGCCTCAAGGGTCTGGATTTTTAATTGTCTATGCAGACAAGAGCATACTCTCCTACCTCTCAAAATTTTCTTAAAACATGAAAGACAAATTTGTTCATTAACCAGATAGCAAGTTAGGTGCCTAAAAAATGAATTTAATGAATACACAATGTTTACTCGAATCTCCTCAGGCAACTTGCAAAGACAGCGAATCGATAGTCATATTGTCTTTGTTTGACAAGCATATTCTTTGACAAGCATTCTGCAAAAACTAAGTAGGTTGTGAAAATTTTTCAAACAAATGAACAACAAGCTAGGGTCAGCGTTAGTATGATAAAAATTGAATAAGAAAACCTGAAGAATGAAATCTTCTTTTAACCCAAAAACATAGAGTACAGTACGACGATTCTCACCAAGTCATACGATAATTTGTATGAGATCACACGATATCTATAGTTTGTCATTCGGCACTGTGGGAAGACTCGTACGATATTTTGTAGCAACTGTATGGATGAAAATCCAAAAAAAAAAAAAAATTGAAAAATAAGAAAAAGTTAGTCTTCGAGGCCGAAAGATGTAGTCTTATGCCCCACGGTGGGCACTAGAAATGTGTGTGTGAAAAGTGGAATAAGTATCTGCAAGTTGTAAGAAACAACACTTCAATTAAGTCATCACATGTATGTTTAGACTGATATAAGCATGAATAATAAAACCATAACAAATTGACCAATTGCCTTCTAAAAGATGTGAGTATAGACTTGCTCTCTGATTTGTATAAGCAATACCAGTGACTAGACTACACCAAGATGAAGGATTTAATCTATATGAGCATGAGAATTAACTAAATGGATGCAAGATTATGCTAGATGGATGAATAGTAAGCTATATGAATTCAAGCAATCATAATTGAACTAAATATGCAAAAAGCTAAACTAAGATGCAATAATCTCAAAAATCAAGCACAATATCTTCAATGACTCCAAAGCAAAAACTGCATAATAACAATAAATCTCCAATGTGTTTTGAATGAGAGATGAAGGCTGAATTTATAGAGAATCACAAGAGAGATCAAGAAAAAACACAATTTAGGATAATTGAAATAATTGAGAGATCAGATTCAGTTAACCTTGAGACAAATTCCAATTATAGTTTGATTGAAATGCATTCAGATTATAAGTTCAAGTTTGCATTAGAGATATAATTCAATTAATTCCATGCACTTGAGATAAAAATAGGTAATTGCATGCAAATTCTTTGATTTATTCAAGAAAAGAGTCTTTTCAATGCAACTGAACTTCTTTTCTCAAAATCTTTGAGTTCAATTTTTAGAGAATGATAAAATCCCTTTAATTGCTTTTCTAATTTCAAGTTCTTAAATTTAGAAGAGAGAAATAATATCTCAAGTTTGATTTCTCTCTCAATTCAATTCTTTTATTTTATTTTCAATTTAACTCTTGCTTTGCATATTGATTCCTCTTTTGTAATAAATTAATTCCTTTTTTTATGATTAATGGAAAATTTATTAATTAATTAAATATGCTAAGATATTTAATAAATTAAATATGATAATTGATCAAAATGATTTTCTTGGAATGATTCAATTAATTAAATAAATATTTAATTAATATAGAATAATTCACTTGCCATGTGACATTTAATGATTGAAGAATTAATTAATTGTGTGCTCAAAGTTGATTTAATTGGCTTTGGTTAGGACCTTGGTGATGTTGTTGATATTAGGGGCTCATGTTTTAGATGACCATTTTTAGGGTATTACACTAAGTTCATGAGAAAAAGTGTGAATCAAATTATTATGTTGTTGGTAGTGATGACACTTTTTGACAAAAGCAAAGGAATCTCTTTCCATGGTTTGCCAATAATATCCCATTCAAAGAAACCGTTGAACCAAAGGTTTGCCACCAAAATGCCCCTCGCAAGCACTTGAATGTGCCTCCTCAAGAGAAATGGGAATATTGTATTTGTTGAGACAACGAAGAAGAATTTCATTATAACCCCTTTGATAAAGGAAATTTGAAAGAATAATGAATTGTGTAGCAAGTTTCTGAATTTGAGTTCTAGAGTTATTACTTGTAGAATCTAAAAAAGTACCATTAGTCAAATATCGAGAGATATGAAAATGCCATTCATCAGGATCCAAAGTGTAACAACAAGCAACATCACTAGGGTAGTCAAAAGTAGTCGCTGAAGAAATATTCTGAATAATGAATTTATAATCCATGGAAGGGTCTTCAAGGGATATAAGAGAGGCAACACTCGCCATGGCACATGCATGTTGATTGTCCTTTTGAGGGATAGGATCTATGGTATAAGAAGCAAACTTATTTAACAAAGATAAAGCCAAGTTATGGTATTGTGATAGTTTATTTTCTTTATCTTGGTATGTTCCCATAATTTGTCTTATAATCAACTGTGAATCACCACAGATATGCAAATGTTGAATGTTAAAGGGTAAAGCCACTTTTAAACCAATGATAAGGGCTTCATACTCAATGATATTGTAAGTACGTAGGAAATTGAGACAATAGGATAAAGGGATTGGTTTCCCTTAAGGGGGTGTTAGAATAACGCTAGCACTTGAATGAGTTCGACACTTAGATCCATCAAAATACAATTCCCAAGTCTTATCAATATCCAAAGGAAGAACAAAATCATCAAGGAATGAATTTTGATTAGGTAAAGTAAGAGGAGAAGGAGCATCAACCAAATGGTCAATTAAAGCTTTTCCTTCAATTTATTTTTGAGAAACAAACTTAAGGTCAAATTCAATTATAAACATAACCCATCTTGCCAAGCATCCTAAAAGATCGGTTTTAGAAAAGAGATGTTTTAAACGACTAAATTTTAGGATGGAATGTGTCTTAGCATTCAAAAGATAATGTCTTAATGAGTTGCAAAAACAAGAGCAAGACATTGCTATTCTATTGTAAAATATCAGACCTATTAATCGAGTGAACTATGACTTATATAATAAACTGGGCATTCTTTACCATCACTATTATGATGTGCCAATAATGTTGCGAGAGAATCAGAAGAAGTGGTGGTATAAAGAAGGAAAGGTTGACTAGGAATAGTCGGTTGTAAAATAGGAGGATTAGCCAAATAAAGTTTCAAATCTTCAAAAGCTTTTTGACAATCTGTACTCCATCAAAAATTAGCATCTTTCGTAAGAAATTGAGTAAATGGGAAAGTTTGATCCACAAGTTGTTGAAAAAACCTACGAATAGCCTGAATTTTTCTTTGTAAACTTCATGATTGAGATATATTTTGAGGAGGTCGCACACTCACAATGGCATCTATTTTCTTTGTATCCACCTCAATACCACAATGTGAAACAATGAATCCTAATAGTTTTCCACTATCCACACCAAAAACACAAATTTCAAGGATTCAAGCACATGTTATATTTGTGAATTCATTAAAAAAATTAACAAAGGATCCTAACATGGTCTTGACAAGAGATAGACTTAGCTACGATATCATCAACATAATCTTCCAAGATTTTATGCATATCATCATGAAATATAAAGGTCATAGCACGTTGATAGGTGGCACTAGTGTTTTTCAATCCAAAAGGAATCACACCCCAACAAAACGTACCCCAAGGAGTTGTAAAAGAAGTTTTATATTGATCTTGATGATTAATAAAGATTTGATTGTATCTAGAAAAACCATCCATAAAAGATAACAAAAAAGTACCAATAGTTGAATCTGTTTGAGAATGCTTGCATGAAACCTTTTATGTTTTGTATGGGTTAACGATTATAGTCCTTAGTGGCAGCTTGCACGTCTATTATTTGGCATTATTTATGTTTATTGTTCTCAAAGGTGGTGGCTTGTGTGTGCTTGTTGGCATGGTGTTGGGGATATGGCTCATGCGAATATCTTTCAAATGGCTGCGAGAGTTATGCAAAGTTATGCTTTCTCATTAATGATACTTATTAATTGTTTTCCTCTGAGGTGGCGGCCTGTGCATGCTTTTTGGTACGGTGTTCTATGATTTAGCTTGTGCAAATCTCTAAGCTTATATCATTTTTATTACACTTGGGTCTTTCTTTGGTCGCTTGGGTGATAAGCTTCCTTATTAATGATGTCTCAATTCTTTTTTATACGCTCGTGACATTCTGTTGTTTGTCTTATTTTTCATTGCAGTTTTCTTATGATGGAGGCTACTGGCTATAGAATTTGTTTGCATATTAAGCAGTGTGATTTTTAGGATCCTCATGATTTTGATGATGAGAAACTTGGCAAATTGTTTAAAATTCAATCTTTGGAGTTCTCTCTTGCTTTTCGTAAGGTGGTGGGCAGACGGTGGTTGGTGGAAAATACTTATATTTTCCTTTCTGAAGTTGCTTCTCATTTTATTACTGTGTGTATTGATATGCTCTTGGATGCTTCTTTGGTTCAAGCATTATTGGATGAATCTCTATATTCTGATTCTGATTTGGATAATGCTTTGTCTTCTATCATTTTGAGCTTGGTGCTTTTCCTTATGGTGGTTTTGTATCTCGGACTAAATTACATGATGTTTGCTCTTGTTTTTTAGAGAATGTTTCTCTAGATATTTTGGCTATGGTTGTTAATGTGTTTTCTAGTATACATTTCCTCCTTGATTCGATGAAGGCAGTTATATCTCTTTTGAGTGTAGTTGTGCCTCTACAGGTGGTTGCTTCAGATAATCAGAATGAAGCTACTTTCCAGCCTTTGTCCCCTCCAAAGGAGACTTCTAGTACTTGGTATCTGCACTCCTGATGCTCATTTCTCACCTTCTTCTTTGATAGTTTTATATTTGCTTCACATATTTTGGGGGGTTGGGTACTATCTTTGTAACTAGCTTTGTTGGCCTTTATGGTATTTTGGGGATGAATTGGGGTTGGTTTGGGTTTTCACTTCTCTAATTCAAATGTAATTGGTTGTATATCTTCCCACTAGGATTTTTTATGAGCAAGACCAGAGGTTTTCTTTGCCTTGTTCTTTCCTACCAGTGCTCTTTGAGCCAGTTTTGTATAAAAAATTGTAATTAATAAAATTAGTGGTCTTCCACTTTAATTAAAAAAAGAACTATCATATCAATTTTCGGAAGCAAAAAATCATCCTTCAAAGAAGCCTTATTGAGATCTTGAAAGTCAGTGCACATTCTAATCTTATTATCAAATGTGGCAATGGAAACAATATTTGAAATCCAAGGGGAATAATCAATAGAAGAAAAACAGCCATCTTCTAGAAGTTTTTCTATTTCAACCTTAACAAGCAAGGCTATTTTGGGATTCATTTTCCTAATCTTCTACTTCACGGATTTAGCATCGAGAATCAACACAGTGTTATGAGTCACAATCTTAGGATCAATGCAAGGCATATCTAAATAAATACAAGCAATTATTTCAAGGAATTCACATAATAGAGAAGAATATGCATCTTGTTCATCATCACATAAAAACTTCCCAATCTTTATGATTTTCTCATCATTGTAAGTATCCATTTTCACATCAATGGTATCACTCACAAGAAGATTACTTTGGTGAGGAACATCTGTTAGTTGAGGAAATTAATAAATCATCACATCATTATCATTCCCTAATTCAGTGTCTTTCCCAAAGTGTGCCTCAACATTTAAATAGTAAGGAAATCCATGATTATGATGATAACGAGGAATATTTTCATAGACTCCTAAAAACTTAGCCTAGGAATCATCTGTAAAAAAGATGTGAATGGAAGGTGGATGAGAGTCAGAATTAATTAAATGTGGATATGTTAAAGAAAAAGAACTATAAGAAAATATAACATTGACATTAAGGGATGGTCTCTTAGATGCTTTGGTGGGATTAGAGGGATTATATCCAAGTCCAAAAGGTGCCTCATGAGTATGATTCTCTAAAGGAACTTGTATACCTTGTTCATTTGTGCCACAACCACTGTCATTATATCCACTTTTAGCTAAGATTTTAAAACTAGGACTATAAAGGGAATCCATTTTTGTAATGGATATGGGGACTCATGTCTCAATTTTATAGGTGGGTAGTGTAGAAGAAGTGTTTGATTTTGAATAAAACACAAAATTGTTACTAAGTTGCTTAGACAAAGTGGGTTGATTTTCAAGTTGAACCATATCATTCTCCTTTTTAGTCTCAAACTCTTTTGGGGGTATCTTATATTCTCCTATGAAAGAAGGTGTAAAATCAAAGGACCCCCAATCATCATCCAAGAATGCCTCTTCAGATGAAGAAGTATATTTAGGAGGGGATGGTGTTTCAGCTTGAGTAGTATAAGTAGAAGTAAGTGAAGGAGATTTGGAGTTAGACAAAATTTACAAAACAAGCTTCTAAATTAATATTGGTGTGCAAAGTATACATCTATATTATTACCATCTACATGAAAAATAATACAACCACCACCATGAATAGAATGGCGAGTGAAGAGCTTAAAAATCTAGCACTAACTAGTAACAACTATATTACAAAGCCATACACTCTACACAAAAATGAGTTGTATCTATTGTCATTTTGTCTGGTGAGGGGTAAATTATAATGGCCCCCTTGAATAAAAATGCTAATAATAGCAATATTATCAAGTACTAGATCACCAAATCCAATAGGGGTCAAGAAAATTATATAGGTATTCACAAAGCCCCGTGTGTAATTTTTATATTTATTACACTTGTCATGTTTTTCTAAAAAAAATATCTCTAAAAAATATTCAAGCTTATCCTCACAAAAACCTAAATCATTAAATATAAAAAACAAAGGAGAAAGAGGAAAAATGAGGGGAGGAATCAGAGACTGCTAATAGCTCAACCCATGTGTCTGAATATGGTAATGATGGTGACACAGTCATGACTCAGAGGGTTCTCAAAGAGAATGATCCAAATCATGCAGCAAGAGTAACACAATGAAAGAAACAAAAACACATTGAGAAAATGCAAAATCAAACATTCACAATATCATAGATTCATCAAAATCAAGTCAGCAACATGCGGGAAAACATACAGGCTTATAGGCCTCATTACAGTTTACATTCCAGAAAATGCTCCATCTGGACCTCCAAATTGATATTCTAATTATAAATCATGAATCATATCCTCAAATTACATCCCTCATCTCCTAAATGATCTACTATAACCACATATATAGCATCCGGAACACATCTAGGTTGCCCACAAAAAGATTACATTCTCCAAGATAGAAAAATGAAATGTGTAAAATAGATCGGACCAAAAGCATGAAATTATCCTCCACTAGGAATGTGAATGAAGTGTGGACCACCAAGGAAGGTTTTCCAAGGACCAAGGAAAATTGATCAAGGTGCCAAATAGATCTGCAAGCCAAGAATTCACTCCACACGAGAAGAAATCTCCAAGTAGTCGTTAAGCTGAAAACCACTCCAGGAACCAAGAAACAGATAATTTGAAAGCAATAACTTGTAGGAAAAGAATCCAAATGAACTAAAAATGTGGAATAAGGAACAAGAATCAGTTTGGAAGCCAACAAGATGATCCACAGTAAAAAAGGAGCGACTATGATAGAATTCTGGAAGTAACACAGAACAAGAATAACTGAAAGCAAAATATATTTTTGGTTGATGCAAGATTGCTCACCAAGCAAGGATGCTACTACATCAGACACCCCAGGTAGGAAAATATGTTCCATGAGATGAAACTCATGAACATTGAAAAGGATTTAGGATATAGATCCAATGCTCACTTCTGATCCAAATGTCTTCTTTGTCTGCAAACTTCTTCCCTCCTGCCATTTCTAGAACTTTAGTTAGATCTTCCAATCTCTTATCCTCTTCTCCTCTCTTTTCTTTTTTCATACCTACAATCTATCTATTACCACTATTCCCTTTCTTCTAAAAAATTGATCTATTCTTTCCATCATAATTGATGGGATGGGGTTTGGGATAGACTAGCCTAGTCTATGCTCTTGGATCCTTCCCTTGGATCACCTGGTGTTCTCTTCACACCCTAGGGTCTCTAGGAATTCCCTTGGTTGAGGAATCCCCTGACCTTGCCCAATCCACCCACCAATGAGTTTCAATGCTGCTCCTAAGGTCTCACCTACTCATGAGACTCAAAACCCCTTACTATGGCTAATAAGGGCTTGGCTTGTCCTATTGCTTCCTAGATCCTAGCAAGGTTAGGACAGGTCTTAAACCATGTTTTACATCCATCCATGTGCGCCCAAGAAGTTTCAACCTTCATCCCTCCTACCGATTCCACCATTTTGCTCATTTCCTACAAAATAGGGCTACAAGGAAGAACCCCTGTTAGGCCTCCAAACCGGACTTTTAGGGCTCTCTCTTGCAAATGATGCACAAACTACCCAAAATCCCAAAATGGACTACCATTCATTTGGAAAGGGCTCAAGTATTTCTCTAGTTTTGGACCTCCAAGTGGCCGTACAGTGCCTTGAGCAAATTTTGGGGTTTTTAAGGGTTTTGTGAGGGTTTTTAAGGTCTGCCTGGGTCACAGTGTATGTTTTGTGTTTTAGCCACCTTGTCTGGATTAGTGGAGGCTCCTCCTTCACACCAGTGGTGCTTCACACACTCCTCTACACCTCCTCCAAAGAGTGCATTCTCCTCTGACCAACCTTTCTCTCTCGAACCTCTGCACCAACAACCATTCCTAACCGGGCACTGTCCAGTCTCACCTAGGAGTGGCTAATTGGTTGGCTTCCTTGCATCTTCAAAGGCCCTACTTGCATTAAATTATAGTAAAAGGTCTTCACTTCCATTCCCCATGGTTTCATGGTGGCTCCACGATGGAGAATGGAATGCTAACCCATTAGTACAAAACTGTCCCAAAACTGGGCAGTGACAGTGTATTTTACAAACTATTTACAAAAAAAACTTAAACCTGCACCACACACACTATCTAATTTCCCAAAAATGAAAGATCCAACACTACACAAATCTTTCCACATAGTTTAGTCTTCATATCAAACCATTAACTTGCTTGGTTGCTTCATTCAAACTGACTGGTAACCAACAAAACAGTCACAGTCAAGCTTTCCTTACTCGAGCCGTACAATATCTGACATCCAACCCTTTAACTTAGGGTTTGCAATTACTTATAGCACCTTTTCCTTATTCTATGTTACCATATTAGGGTTTTTCATGCTACATTAAAGATTGTGACCTCATGGTGGAAAAGTTGCTTGACAACTTTTAAAAGTTGTCATGCAACTTTTGAGCAACTTTCTCAATGTTGCTTTTCTTGACTCCTAGACCCACATTGGTAAAACCTAAGGACACCACCATGTTATGAAGGACCCCTAAACACCTCAAAGGCACACATACCCTCTATTACCAAAGAAAAAAAAAACTCAACTTTTGACTCATGACCCTAGGACCAATGAGCACTTGGCTCTTTATTTTATATACAATGGCTTCATAAGAAGCATAACACCAACAAAAAAAAGGAGGAAGAGCTTGGAAGGGTGCTCCTACACCATAATCCCCCTCTACACACAACTAAGAAATAGAAGAAGAGATGAGAGCCGGGTCTATGCCAAGTGTCTTGAACTTGCTCTCTTCAACCCAGGTAGCTTCAGACTCAGGCTGACCTGCCCACTTCACCAAGTGTTCCATGTAGACCTGGTGTCTAGTGGACTTCTTTACTCTAGATTCCAAGATCTCCTCTACTATAGGCTTCTTCACCTGTGGTAAGACATTAACATCTAGGTCTTGCAGCACCTTGGCTTGGTTCTCCTTTTTCCCTGCTATTTCACCCTTGTACATGATCAGGTCAGCTACATTAAAGACTGGTGATATAGCCAAATCTGAAGGCAAGTCAACCTTGTAAGCATTCTCCCCATACTTTGATAGAATTATACAAGGTCCTACCCTCTTCATCTGCAGTTTAGTAGGCTTGTCGCTTTGCATTCTATCTTTGCTCAAATGGACCATCACAAAGTTACCCACCTTAAACTGAACCTCTCTCCTTCTCTCATCCATTTTGGCCTTCAGTTTTTGAGTGGATTCAAGGATGGCTTTCTTAACTTTCTCTTGGACTTCCTTGATGGTTTGAGTGAAGTCCTCTGCTTGCCCACTCTTCATCTCCATGGAACTAAGTTCCCTAAGTTCACACACTCCTCTTGGATGTCTACCATAGACAACCTCAAAAGGACTTCTTCCAGTGGTCCTATTTACATTGTCATTATATGCATACTCTACTTGAGGAATGACTAGGTCCCATGTCTGCCAATACTCCTTAGTTAAACACCTCAACAAGTTGCCTAACACCCTATTGATGACTTCAGTTTGACCATTAGTTTGTGGATGGTAAGCTGAGCTAAATAAGAGATTAGTTCCAAGTCTCCTCCATAATGTTTGCCAAAAATGGCCAATGAACTTGTTGTCCCTGTCTAAAATAATGCTTAAAGGGAGTCCATGAATCCTAACAATCTCCTTAAAGAAGAGATGTGCAACATAGCTAGCATCATGTGTAGTTTTACATGGAATGAAATGGCTCATCTTGGAAAACCTATCTACTACCACATAGATGATGTCCATACCTGTCTTTGTCTTGGGAATTCCTACCACAAAGTCCATGCTTATGCATTCCCAAGGCCTATTTGGGACCGGTAATGGTTGATAGAGACCAGCATTACTTGATCCTTCTTTTGCTCTTTGACACACACCACATTGCTCCACATACTTCTTCACATCTCTTGGCAAATTTGGCCAATAGTAGTACCTCTATACTAAATCCAAGGTTTTGGTGACTCCAAAGTGTCCACTTAAACTGCCATTGTGTTTCTCTTAGATGAGGTTTTCCCTCATGGATTCTCTTGGCACACACAACTGATTACCCTTGAACAAGAGACCATTTTGGAGAGTGTAATTTGCATACTCACCATGGAAATGGTTCTCAAACTCCTTGCAAACCTTGTAAGTTGATGAGAAGTATTCATCTCCTTCATAGAGGTCGTTGAAAACTTCTATTCCCATGCTCTCAACTGTAGTTCTTGAACTGTCAACAACTTCCTGCTTAATGCATCTGCCACCTTGTTGAGTTGCCCCTTCTTATGCTTGATGGTGAAGGTGAAGGATTGGAGGTATTCCATCCATTTCAAATGCCTATTGCTAAGCTTCTCTTGAGTGTTAATATAACTCAATGCCTGGTTGTCTTTAAACACCACAAATTCCTTTGGAAGTAGGTAATGCCTCCATTTCTTTAGAGACTACACTAATGCATACAACTCTAAGGCATAGGTTGAGTACTTCTTCTTTGCTTCATTAAGCTTCTCACTGAAAAATGCCACAAGTCTTCCCTCTTGACTCAATACATCCCCTACTACAATTCCACTTATATCACACTCCAATGTGAATAGCTTATCAAAAGTAGGTAGGAGAAGGATAGGTTTTGTGGCTACTTCTTGCTTCAACAATTGAAATGCTTTGTCAGCCTGCTCAATCCATTTAAACTTAGTTTTAAGGCCTCCTTTTATGGTGTCAAGGACTGGTGCACATATGCCACTGAAGTTCCTCACAAACTTCCTATAGAATTGAGCTAAACCGTGGAAACTCCTAACTTCAGTCCCTGTTCTAGGTGCAAGCCAATTCAAGATTGCCTCCACTTTGCTTGGATCCATCTTCAAGGTTCCCTTAGACACCACAAATCTTAAGTAGACCAGCTCTTGCTTCAAGAAGTCACACTTCTCTAGGTTGATGGATAACTTCTGCTCATGCAACCTCTCTAAGACTAACCTTAAATGCTCAAGGTGCTCCTCTTTGGTTCTGCTATAGATGAGTATGTCATCTAGGTATACCACCACAAACCTGCCTGTGAAGTCTTTTAACACCTTATTCATCAATCTCATGAAGGTGCTTGGGGCATTAGTGAGTCCAAATGGCATCACAAGCCATTCATACAATCCTTCTATGGTCTTGAAAGTAGTCTTCCACTCGTCACCCTCCTTGATTCTAATCTGGTGATAACCACTTTTAAGGTCCAATTTAGTGAAATACATAGCACCTCCTAAACAGTCCATCAAATTATCTATTCTAGGAATAGGAAGCCTATACCTTATGGTGATCCTATTGATTACCCTTGATTCAGTGCAAAGTCTCCACTTGTCTCCCTTCTTTGATGGTAGCACTACCAGGACTGCACATGGGTTGATGCTCTTCTTAATTAGTCCTTGTTCCAATAACTCCTGCACTTGCCTTGCTACCTCCTTGTTTTGATCAGGTGTGAGCTTATATGTAGCTTTGTTAGGTAGGGATGCACCTAGAACAAAGTCTATTTGATGGCTTATAGACCTTCTTGGTGGGAGTGTTAAAGGTGCTCCATCACTCACTATATCCTGATACTCTTGCAACATTTCCTTCACTTCCTTGGGTACTTCTGCCTACAACTTGTCTTCTTCCTCCTTTGGTTTCACAAAGATGGCACACTTCACTAGCTCCTCCTCATGTAGCAAGTTTAAGAACTCTTTACTAGTAGCCAATAAGACACTAGGTGTTCTTGAAGTTCCCTCTTCATTCTCTGTCAAAGACTGAATCTTAAAAGTCTTGCTATCCTTCTTAAAAGAAATGGAGTTCTCCTCTCCATCATAGATCACTTTTCTATCAAATTGCCAGGGTCTACCTAGGAATAGGTGATAGGCATCCATGGGTAGCACATCACAAAGGATCTTATCCTTGTATCCTCCAATAGAAAACTCTACCCAAGTCTGTTCATTGACTAGCACACTCTGCTCATGATTCAACCATGTCACCTTGTATGGGTTAGTGTGGGGTATCCTTGTGAGTTTCAACTTCTCGGTTGCCTCCTTTGATATTATGTTATCAGTTGACACTGAATCAACTATCACTTTGCAAACTTTACCAAGGATCTTGCATCTCACCCTAAACAATGCTCTCCTATGCTTAGGTTCATTCTTGACTGGTTGTCTTATCAAGAGCCTATTGAACATCAGATTTTCTCCAATCTCTGATTCAATATGGTCCACCTCAGGTGTCTTGCTACTTGAAGAGTCTTCATGTGCATAAGTAACCCTCTTTCCATTGTTTGATAATGTAGGCTTGTTGGGGCATCTATAGGTCAGGTGTCCCAATTGTCCACAGTTGTAACATTTCATAGTTGTAAAGTAGGAGTTACCTCTGCCAGTACCTCTACCCCTACTTGGACCACCTTATGCACCTCTTCCTCTAGAATGGCCCCCTCTAAGATTGGTTTCACTGCCATGTTCAGTCAACTTGGCTTCTCCTTGGTTCCTCTACTCATTTGACTTGCTTTGGTAGCCACCTCGGTGATTCATTTGCTCTCTACCTCTACCTCTACCCCTTTTATTGGAGTCTCCTTTCCTTTTGTTCCTCTCTTCCACCTTGACAGCAAGCTGATGACATTTTTGAATAGTAGTAGGAGTCCATAGGCTTATCTCTTCTTGAATGTTCCACTTTAGGCCGCTTAGATACCTAGCCATCTTAATAGATTCATCTTCTTGGACTTTGGATCTAAGACAAAGTTTTTGAAATTCTTCGATGTAGGAGGTCACATCAAGGTCTTTTTGCTTCAAACCCTATCTCTTCTTATAAAGTTGGACTTCATAATCCTCTGGTAAGTAGTTCTCCTTGATCTTGCTCACCATGGCCTTCCAATTGGCAATAGGTAGCTTCCCCATGCTAACTCTCTCTTCTTGCAGGTACATCCACCATGTCAAAGCTGCTTCCCTTAATCTTGATTTGGCAACCTTAACCTTTTGAGCCTCTATCACTCCCTCACACTCAAAGTGGTTTTCCATGCCCTCAATCCATTCCATGACAATGTCAATGTCCATCCTTCCACTGAAATGTGGCAATCCTTCAAAAGCTTTGGTGTTCAAAGCCTTAATAGCCTTTACAAATGGTTCTTCATTAAACAAGGGATCTGTTTCAGGTATAATGTCATCTATGTCAATGATTTTCTTGCTTTTATCTTTGGTGTCTTCACCCCAAGGTCCTTGTGTCCTCTGATCCACCACTTCTTGCAGTTTATCCCTTATTTCACTCATAGCTTCTTCAAGGAGTCTATTCTTCTCCTTTTGTTCTTCTACCTCCCTAGCCAGCTCTGCATTAGTGACCATTCTACTCTCCCCTACTAATTCACCAGTATATAGAGACATACACAGTCCAACAAATCTTTAACTTGCTCTGATACCAATCTAATGGGATGGGGTTTGGGATAGACTATCCTAGTCTATGCTCTTGGATCCTTCCCTTGGATCACCTGGTGTTCTCTTCACACCCTAGGGTCTCTAGGAATTCCCTTGCTTGAGGAATCCCCTAACCTTTCCCAATCCACCCACCAATGAGTTGCAATGTTGCTCCTAAGGTCTCACCTACTCATGAGACTCAAAACCCCTTACTATGGCTAATAAGGGCTTGGCTTGTCCTACTACTTCCTAGGTCCTAGCAAGGCTAAAAAAGGTCTTAAACCATGTTTTACATCCACCCATGTGCCCCCAAGAAGTTACAACCTTCATCCCTCCTACTGATTCCACCATTTTGCTCATTTCCTACAAAATAGGGCTACAAGGAAGAGCCCCTATTAGGCCTCCAAACCGGACTTTTAGGGCTCTCTCTTGCAAATGATGCACAAACTACCCAAAATCCCAAAATGGAATACCATTCATTTGGAAAGGCCTCAAGGATTTCTTTGGTTTTGGGCCTCCAAGTGGCCGTAGAGTGCCTTGGGCGAATTTTGGGGTTTTTAAGGGTTTTGTGAGGGTTTTTAAGGTCTGCCTGGGTCATAGTGTATATTTTGTGTTTTAGCCACCTTGTCTAGATTGGTGGAGGCTCCTCCTTCACACCAATGGTTCTTCACACACTCCTCTACACCTCCTCCAAAGGGTGAATTCTCCTCTGACCAACCTTGCTCTCTCGGACCTCTGCACCAACAACCATTCCTAACCGAGCACTGTCCAGTCTCGCCTAGGAGTGGCTAAATGGTTGGCTTCCCTACATCTTCAAAGGCCCTGCCTGCATTGCATTATATTAAAAGGTCTTCACTTCCATTCCCCATGGTTTCATGGTGGCTCCACGATGGAGAATGGAATGCTAACCCATTAGTACAAAACTGTCCCAAAACTAGGCAATGATAGTGTATTTTACAAACTATTTACAAAAAGACTTAAACCTGCACCACACACACTATCTAATTGCCCAAAAATGAAAGATCCAACACTACAAAAAGCTTTCCACATAGTTTAGCCTTCACATCAAACCATTAACTTGTTTGGTTGCTTCATTCAAACTGACTGGTAACCAACAAAACAGTCACAGTCAAGCTTTCCTTACTTGGGTCGTACAATATCTGACATCCAACCCTTTAACTTAGGGTTTGCAATTACTTATAGAACCTTTTCCTTGGTCTTTGTTCCCATATTAGGGTTGTCCATGCTACATTAAAGATTGTGACCTCATGGTGGAAAAGTTGCTTGACAACTTTTAAAAGTTGTCAGGCAACTTTTGCAACTTTTGAGCAACTTTCTCAATGTTGCTTTTCTTGACTCCTAGACCCGCATTGGGAAAACCTAAGGACATAACCATGATATGAAGGACCCCTAAACACCTCAAAGGCACACATACCCTCTATTACCAAAAAAAACTCAACTTTTGACTCATGACCCTAGGACCAATGAGCACTTGGCTCTTTATTTTATATACAATGGCTTCATAAGAAGCATAACACCAACAAAACAAAGAAGGAGGAAGAGCTTGGAAGGGTGCTCCTGCACCAATAATCCATCTTACCTACCACCATAATTCTAGCCTTGTTTTCATTTGGTACCACCTTGTTATCAACTAGACCTTTCTTCAAATCCATGCCAACATCTGGTATAACCTCTACAACCTATTTCTCAACACTGCAATTCTTCACAAAACTCAAGTTCCTCACCTCTTTCTCTTTAAAAGATTCCAAATCCAAAGTAAACTTATACCCATCCTTTTCAATAGTGACCAGGTTCTTCCTACAATTGTAGATAGCTCCTCTATCAAACTACCAAGGTCTACCTAGCAAAACATGACAAGCACTCATAGGCAAGATATCACACAGGACTTCATCTCTAAAAGGACCAATACTAAATTTCACCCAATATTTTTCTTTCATCTCTATCACATGATCATCTTTCAACCAACCCACCTTGTAAGGACAAGGATGCTTAAGCCTCTTCAAACCAAGTTGCTTCACCATCTCTTTTGATACCATATAATCAGAACTTCCACTATCCACAATAACCTTACAACACTTACCTCTTTATTTGCAAACAGTCCAGAAAAAGATTCTTTCTTTAAGCAGGTTTGGTTTCCTCACTACTCTGCTCCATCAAGACTCTTCTAATAATAAGGGATTCTCCTTGCTCCAATTCTATCAAGTTCTCACCTGAAACTCCAATTTCTGGATCTTCACATGCTAACAAACTCCTTGTCTTTCCCTTGTTACCCTAAGGATATTCATAAGCTCTATGTCTAGTTTCCCCACACTTGAAACATGTACCCAAGAACTCCTTACTACTACCTCCTTTCCTTTGTGTCTTTTCCTCTAGTTATTTAATCCATTTAGATTTTGGTTTTTTAGTAGTCTGCTTCTCCATACTGCCACTTATCTTCCATCTATCCTCTACATGTCTCTCCCTTCCCTTAGGGTCATTCTATTGTCTTCTCTTCACTTTATCTTCTTCCTTTAACACATATTGATAAGCCTTCTCAACTATAGAAATATTCAGCATACTCATCTCATCCTGGATGTTAAATTAGAGTCCATTTATGTATCTAGCCACCTTTTCCCTATCCATATCTCGATGACTAGATCTGATCATCACCTTGTAGAATTCTTCATATACTCCTTCACACTCATTTCCTTCTACTTCAAGTTCTACAACCTTTTGAACAACTCCAACTCATAGTCTCCTGGAATGAATTTAGCCTTCAATCTTGTGACCATCTACCTCCACGGGGTGATTTTAATATCACCATTCTCTACTCTATCTCTCTATAGCTCTTTCCACCATAAAGAAATGTGCCCTTTAAACTTTCTTTGTGCTAACTAGAATCTCTATAGGTCCTTAACATATTTAAACTCAAATTAGTCCTCCAACTCTCTGATCCAGTCTATCAAGTCTTCTGGATTCAATGAACCCAAAAAGATAGATACCTCAACTTTATTAATTTTACTCACTTGCACCACTACTCTGAGAAATATTTATTCTCCCTCATCTATTGGTCCTTCAACCTCTTCAACCTCAAGCTCTTCTCCTGCCTCTTCATATTCATCTTCTGATTCTAGATTCCTTCGTAAATCAACCAATTCTTTTTTGATCTCATTCCTCATCTCATTCTTGAAATCCTCAATCATCTGCTCTACCCTCCTAGGGTTCATCCTCTTCAATGGCATCTCCTCCCTTTTCTCTGGTGCAACTACCTCAACTCAGTCATCTAACTACAAGGTTTCAATTTCCTCTTTATTCATGATCTATTGAACACACTTGTAGCCTACCTCAAATCAATAATTTGTTCACCCAAAGGAATTCCTCAAGGTTCACAACCAACTTTGATACCATCTGACATAGTCATGATCCAGAGGGTCATCAAAGTGAACGATCCAGATCATACAGCAAAAATAACACAATGGAAGCAACAAAAATAGATTGATAAAATGAAAAATCACACAATCACAATATCATAGATTCATCAAAATCAAGTTGACAACATGTGGGCAAACATACAGGCTTACAGGCCTCATTACAACTTACATTCTAGAAAATTATCCATTCGGACCTCCAAAATGATATTTTAATTACAAATCATGAATCGTATCCTCCTATCACTTCTACCATCTCCTAAATTATCTACTATAATAACATATATAACATCTAGAACACATCTGGGTTAGCCACAAAAAGGTTACATTCTCCAAGACAGGAAAATGAAATGTGTAAAATAGATTGGACCCAAAGCATGAAGATCTCCTCTAAGAAAGTGAATGATGTGCAAATCACTAAGGAAGGTTGGCCAAGGGGTAAGGAACATTGATCGAGGTGCCAAATAGATCCACAATCCAAGAAGTCACTCTGCATGAGAAGAAATCTCCAAGTAGCCATTAAGCTCAAAACTGCTCTAGGAACCAAGAAACAAACAATCCAAAAGTGATAAGTTGCCAAAAAAGAATCCAAATGAACTAAAAATTTGGGATAAGGAACAAGAACCAATCTAGAAGCCAAAAAGTTGATCTACAAAAAAAAAGGAACAACTACCAAAGAATTTTGGAAGTAGCATAGAGACTGCAACATAGAACAAGAACAACTAAAAGCAAAATATATTTTTGGTTGATGCAAGATTGCTCATCGATCGGGGATGCTCCTGCATCAAATGGACACATTGATCTTACCCAATACATGATGTTTGATGAGGTGGAGGGGATTTCAAGGGACTCACCATGGACTTGTAAATATAGTCAATTGGGGACTTGATTGAAATGTATTAAATTGGAGGTGGAGCTGAAAAAAACTAATGCAAGACTGACCAAGCTAGAAAGCAAGATGGCTAGCCTCTCTAGATTTGTCCTGAGGATGATGTAGATCTCAACCACCACCCTATGCCTTCTACAATAGCAGGTGCTTATCCAAGACAAAAAAGTGGATGAGAACTATATGGAACTGTTTAAGTTCCTCACTAAAGATTGGTCAAATGTGTTGCAATAGGCAAGGTGCAAGATTGGAAAAGCTCACTAGGGACATGGTCCCTTATGTTTTTTTATTTTATTGCTTTAGGCCAGACTTGGCTAGACAATAAAGACTTTATTACTATTATGGTTTCCTTAGGTAGTTTGGTTAATTTTTCTATGACTATTATGCTTGTATGTTGTGGAAGTGCTTATGGCTCTTCTCTTTTTGTTTACTGTAGGTTCTTTCTAGTTTTGTTTTTGAACTTCATAGTATGTGATTAATGTGTTGTTAATATGCTACTACTGGTTATATGGTTGACTTTACACCCTCTGCGTTGTTTTATTTTGGGACAACACCCTTGTTTTTCTTCTATTAATATAAAAAACAAAGGAGAGGCTTACTGTTAGTAATGTGTCAATTTTCTCCATAGCTTAATTTAGATAGGCCAAGTAACACTTCAACACATGCAAATAATTGATAATATAGCTGAAATATACTTCAACCTTGTCCTCCACATCCTTAATCTCACTATGGAGCAACTTTCTAAACTAGATACATTTTAAATCATGATGGGACAACTAAAAAATTAAGCTGCATCAAACACATCCATTTGACCTTATGATTGCCTAGAATCCAATAAGAAATTAGTCATGATATTCTTTTATTCAAACACAAGATGCACTATATATATGTATATCTTTTACTTAATCCCAATTTCTCTTTATCCATGGTTGCATATATTGATTATTAATTTTATACACTAGATTAACAAAAATATCACTTATTAACATTCCTCATATCTCCCATTATTTATTTGGTGCCCCTTCCCATCTCATTCAAAACTTTCTCCTCCTTGCACTCTTGAATTCTACTCTTGACTTTTCTTATATGTGGGAGAAGCCATTGCCCCAAAAAGATAAAAGAGTAGTAATAAAATCCTCATGTACATGACATGCCAAAAGGACTCTACTATCATTAAATAAAATCCTTGGGTCCCCATGTCACTTGCCACACTTACCAACTTGCAACCATAATGAATCATATACGTGTTTCAATCCATTATATAAAAATAAATAGAAAACAAACATACATATATATAGTTGCCATATTTTAGGTTTTAATGATTGACATTATTTAGTATTAATTGGATTTTTTGAATTATTTTTTATTATCAGTAAGAATCACAACTACGAAAATTAGATGCTTTATGTATAGAACAAATGAAAGAAATCGGGTGTTAAATAAAACCAGTCTTAAACCACACACTAAATAACCTATTAAGCCTAGAGAATGTCAGTCGACTAATACTAGTAATGCCTTATTTCCTCACAACTGAAAATTGAATATTACAACTATACACCATCTTTTGTAGTAATGGCGAAGAGCATTTATGTGAATTCAGTGTTACAGAGGTTCAACATGCAGAATTGTAGACCATTGAGTGTTCCTTTTACAGTTGGAACGAAACTATCTGTTTCAGATTGTCCTACATCCCCATTGGAGATGGAAGACATGAGCAGAGTGCCTTACCAGAGTGCAGTTGGAAGCTTGATGTATGCTATGGTCTGTACTAGACCAGATATTGCCCAAGCAGTGGGAGTACTTTCTAGATATATGTCTAATCCTGGTAGAGTTCATTGGGATGCAGTCAAAAGAGTCTTCAGATATTTGAAGGGTACTTCAGAGTATTCTTTGTGTTATCATGGTAATTTAGTTGGAGACATGACTTCCCTTGATATCCATGGTTATGTAGATTCAGATTGGGCAGGTGATATTGATAGCAGAAGATCCACCAGTGCTTATGTGTTTACTTTGTTTGGTGGTGCAATTAGTTGGATGAGTAAGCGACAGGCTGTGGTTGCTTTATCCACTACTGAAGCAGAGTATATGGCAGCTACTCATGCTTGTAAAGAGGCCATTTGGCTTAAGAGACTGTGTTCGGATATTGGAATAAAACAAGGTACAGTGACAGTTTACTGTGACAGTCAGAGTGCAATTAGCCTAGCTAAGAACCCGACATTTCATGCCCGGACCAAACATATTGATGTTCAGTATCATTTTGTTAGAGATATGGTCGAAGATGGTAGGGTGAAGCTGGTTAAGGTGGACACTTTGATGAATGTTGCAGATGCTTTAACTAAGGCTGTGAGCACAGAGAAGTTCAGATGGTGTTCAGAGTCTATGGGCCTTATGGCCCCTAGCAATTGATTCATTGTGTTGACATTCCCTTCCGCTCATGCAAGGTGTTCGACAAGTGGGAGATTTGTTGGGAAAAATGGTGTCTCAACCTTGCATTTATGCGAGGTTACTATTTATAGTAAGTTTTTATTTGAGCATGAAATGGTGCGAAACTCTCCCTGAAGCTTCTGGTTGGCTAGATAAGCATTCCGGTAAAGTTGCGTCGCAAGGTCACAGCTAGTTTTGAAGATATTAAAGTTTTCGTCTTAGAGGGGTGCAATAAAATGTTTAAACTTAATTTTGGGGACTTTAGAGGCTCCGAAATGCCCTGAAAAGTTTCCGTAACCGGCGAAGCGGGTTACAAGGTGATAGAGCACTTCGCGAGCTTTCCGGCGCTTCAAACGGTTCGTCAATCGGACACCCGGTTCTCAAGTTATGGCCTCTGGAAGTTTGTACTCCTGAAATAGGAAAAATAATTTGTATCGAATACATAAATGAGCTGTAAAAGGGAGCGACACGTGTTGATGTGTGCTTTAACATGTCATAGGGCATCTAGAAGGGAGATAAGGTCGGCTACACCTTATTGGGTGGTTTTAGCCCATGGTTTTGTAATACCGTTTGACGGTTTCTTGTATTGTATCTCCTATTTATGAGGTGTGTGAGATAGAGGTTGTGTGTAAGAGTCTTATGGCTATTGAGTTGCCTCTGAATCTCTGATTAGTGGTACTCCTGCGAAGAGCTTGCTCTGCAAGTATTTTGTAATCTGTTTTTGATTGCTGAATAAAATATTGAGCTGCTTTTGGAGGGTGGGGTTTTTCTCTCGAAAGGGTTTTCCCCACGTAAATCATTGTGTTGTGGTATGATTGCTATTATATCTATTTCTATTTTCTGTAACTGTTGTAATGATCTGAAAAAATTTTGCATTACCCTCCTCTCAAGGTTAGTGTAGGAAGTTGTTTCCGCTACTTAACTTCCTTACAAGTGGTATCAGAGCCTGATCACCTTTGGTTTCAATTGTGGGCAGTTGGGTTTTTTGAACTAATCCAGATTTGAGTGGGAGCTTGTGCAGAAGACACTTTTTGATCCTATTGCAGGAATATTCAGATGGCGAGTTCGTCAGGGAGAATAGAGGTGGAGAAATTTAATGGAAGTAATTTTGAGATGTGGAAGCTGAAGATGGAAGATCTGCTAATAGATCGAGATCTTTGGGATGCTGTTGATGCGAATGTCAAAAGGCCCTCAGATCCTACTGTGGCAGCTCAGTATGATGTTATGGACCAAAAAGCCAAGGGTCTAATCAGACTGTGCCTGGCAGACTCTGTTCTAATCAATGTCCATGAAGAGAACTCTGCAAAGAAGCTATGGACTAAGCTTGGTGAGATGTATCAAGTGAAATCTTTATTAAATCAAATTTTCTTAAGAAAGAAATTGTATTCCTTGAAGATGGAAGAGGGTGGACGAATTGCAGACCACCTAGAAGCATTCAATATGATTGTGGCTCAATTAGTATCCGTCGGTGTTAAGATGGACGAGGAGGAGAAATGTCAGATCTTGCTTTGTTCTTTGCCTGATTCGTGGGATTCTCTTGTTATGGCTATCGGTAGTACTTCTGTTGTTTTGAAATCTGAAGATGTGGTGGGTGCCCTACTCGGTGAAGAGATGCGAAGGAAGGTATCCATCAGTTCAAAGGAAGCCCTAACCGTTCGTGGAAGACCTAAGGAGAAAGGCAAGAAGAATGAGAAGCGCGGCAAGTCCAAATCCAAAGGGAGATCGAAATCTCCTGGAAAGTCCAAAGTCATTTGCTGGAATTGCGGTAAACCGGGTCACATCCGTAAGGACTGCAAAGAAGAAAAGAAGAAGAAAAAGAAAAAGTTCGATTCTGATTCTGAGTCCGACAAGGAAGATGGCGATGCATTTATTGCGGCTTTGGCGACTCATGCAGGTAATGATGCCTGGCTAATTGACTCAGGTGCATCTTTTCATATGACTTCCAATAGAGATTGGTTTTCTGAATATGAAGGATTTAATGGAGGTAAGGTGTACTTGGGTGATGATTCACCTCTAGACATTGTTGGTCGAGGTAAGGTTAGAATTAGGTTTTCTGATGGTAGAATAAAAGGGATTAATGGTGTGCTGCATATCCCTGGATTAAAACGAAACCTGTTATCTGTGAGCAAACTGATAGATGCGGGTGTGCAGGTAGTCTTTTCTGAAATAGGATGTAAGATGATTAAGGGTGCTATGGTAGTTGCTAGAGGTGTCAGGTTTGGCACTTTGTATAAGCTTGAAGCATACACTGTTGAGTGTAATAGCACTTCTGTAAAAAGCAAATCTGCGGATACTTCACTGGAAGATTTGAAGGTTTCACCTTTAGCAGATGGAAATGGTTTTTGGGTACCTAAGGGTGCTCTTTCGTCTGAAGCAAAGTTACCTGCAGAGAAGACTATGTTATGGCACCAGAGACTTGGCCACATTGGAGAAAAGGGTCTAAGGACCTTGAAAAATAAAAACCTTGTTGAAGGTTTGAATGACTGTAACCTTGACTTTGATTTCTGTGAGCATTGCATTTATGGAAAACAAAACCGCGTTCAGTTTTACTCGAGTTCTCATAAAACTTGTGGTGTTTTGGATCTTATCCATTCTGATGTGTTTGGTCCAGTAGATGTCTCTTCGATTGGAAAATCCACATATTATGTTTCATTTATTGATGATTTTAGTAGAAGGACATGGGTTTATTTTCTAAAGAGTAAATCTGAAGTTTTTAGTCGTTTTAAAGAATTTAAAGCAATGGTTGAGTTGCAGACTGAAAAGAAAATAAAATGTTTGAGAACTGATAATGGCGGTGAGTTTTGCTCTAATGATTTTGATAGATTCTGTAAAGACTGTGGAATTAACAGACAGAAGACAACTCCGTATTCTCCACAGCAGAATGGAGTTGCAGAAAGAATGAACAGGAAACTGATGGAAAAGGCTAGGAGTATGTTGAGTGGTGCTGGTCTTGAACAAAAGTTTTGGGCTGAAGCTGTTGCCACTGCTTGCTACCTGATTAACAGGTCTCCTACATCAGCTCTTGTTGATAAAACGTCTATGGAAGCATGGTCAGGTCACAAGCCTTCATTGAGACATCTTAGAGTTTTTGGTTGCGAGGCATATGCACATGTGCCAAAGGAGAAGCGAACAAAGTTGGAGAATAAGGCTGTGAAATGTATCTTCATCGGGTATAGTTATGGTGTGAAAGGATACAAGCTTTGGGACCCTGTTGCACAAAAGGTAATTCACAGTAGAAGTGTTATTTTTAGAGAAATTAAGTCTCCTTCTATTACATTGCAGCCAGAACAGACTAAAAAAGAAGATGTGATTCAACTTCCTTCTACACCTGAAAGAGTTGAATCAAGACCCCTAGATAGGCAAGAATTTGAGGAGAGCTCGTCTAGCTCTGAATCTTCAGAAGAGGAGGAAGAACCTCCAACTCAGCTTGTTCAAAGGTCTACAAGACATAGACAACCACCTGAAAGGTATTCACCTGATGATTGGAGATGTATTTTTGCTCTGAATACTAGTGTGGATGAACCGAAATCTGTAGAAGAGGCATTAGGTATGAATGATGCAGAATCCTGGAAGATTGCTATGGAGGAAGAAATGGCAGCTTTGAAAAAGAATGATACATGGGATCTTGTACCATTGCCTGAAGGACGAAAACCTGTTGGTTGTAAATGGGTGTTCAAGAAAAAGATTGGTTCAGATGGAAGCATTGAGAAGTATAAAGCAAGGTTGGTTGCAAAAGGCTACTCTCAGGTTGAGGGTGTTGATTACGGTGAGATATTTTCTCCTGTTGCAAAAATGACGTCCATTAGATTCTTGCTTTCTATTGCTACTGCTTATGATTTAGAGGTTGAGCAAATGGATGTGAAAACTGCTTTCCTTCATGGTGATTTGGAGGAAGATATTTATATGACACAGCCGGAGCACTATGTGGTGAAAAGCAAAAGTAATTTGGTCTGTAAATTGAAGAAATCTTTGTATGGCCTCAAACAAAGTCCTAGGATGTGGTACCAGAAATTTGATACATATGTGTTGAGTTTGGGATTTGAACGTTCTAAATCAGATCACTGTGTTTATTATAAATCTTATGGTGATCATTTCTTATTCATTGCATTCTATGTTGATGATATGTTATTCATTGGTAAAGGGAAAGGTATGATTTCAGAACTGAAGTCTCAGCTCGCTGCTAAATTTGAAATGAAAGATCTTGGTGCAGCAAAGCACATTCTTGGGATGGAAATTAGAAGAGATAGGGCGAACAGAAAGCTATGGCTAGGCCAGAGTAAGTATGTGAATTCAGTGTTACAGAGGTTCAACATGCAGAATTGTAGACCATTGAGTGTTCCTTTTACAGTTGGAATGAAACTATCTGTTTCAGATTGTCCTACATCCCCATTGGAGATGGAAGACATGAGCAGAGTGCCTTACCAGAGTGCAGTTGGAAGCTTGATGTATGCTATGGTCTGTACTAGACCAGATATTGCCCAAGCAGTGGGAGTACTTTCTAGATATATGTCTAATCCTGGTAGAGTTCATTGGGATGCAGTCAAAAGAGTCTTCAGATATTTGAAGGGTACTTCAGAGTATTCTTTGTGTTATCATGGTAATTTAGTTGGAGACATGACTTCCCTTGATATCCATGGTTATGTAGATTCAGATTGGGCAGGTGATATTGATAGCAGAAGATCCACCAGTGCTTATGTGTTTACTTTGTTTGGTGGTGCAATTAGTTGGATGAGTAAGCGACAGGCTGTGGTTGCTTTATCCACTACTGAAGCAGAGTATATGGCAGCTACTCATGCTTGTAAAGAGGCCATTTGGCTTAAGAGACTGTGTTCGGATATTGGAATAAAACAAGGTACAGTGACAGTTTACTGTGACAGTCAGAGTGCAATTAGCCTAGCTAAGAACCCGACATTTCATGCCCAGACCAAACACATTGATGTTCAGTATCATTTTGTTAGAGATATGGTCGAAGATGGTAGGGTGAAGCTGGTTAAGGTGGACACTTTGATGAATGTTGCAGATGCTTTAACTAAGGCTGTGAGCACAGAGAAGTTCAGATGGTGTTCAGAGTCTATGGGCCTTATGGCCCCTAGCAATTGATTCATTGTGTTGACATTCCCTTCCGCTCATGCAAGGTGTTCGACAAGTGGGAGATTTGTTGGGAAAAATGGTGTCTCAACCTTGCATTTATGCGAGGTTACTATTTATAGTAAGTTTTTATTTGAGCACGAAATGGTGCGAAACTCTCCCTGAAGCTTCTGGTTGGCTAGATAAGCATTCCGGTAAAGTTGCGTCGCAAGGTCACAGCTTGTTTTGAAGATATTAAAGTTTTCGTCTTAGAGGGGTGCAATAAAATGTTTAAACTTAATTTTGGGGACTTTAGAGGCTCCGAAATGCCCTGAAAAGTTTCCGTAAACGGCGAAGCGGGTTACGAGGTGATAGAGCACTTCGCGAGCTTTCCGGCGCTTCAAACGGTTCGTCAATCGGACACCCGGTTCTCAAGTTATGGCCTCTGGAAGTTTGTACTCCTGAAATAGGAAAAATAATTTGTATCGAATACATAAATGAGCTGTAAAAGGGAGCGACACGTGTTGATGTGTGCTTTAACATGTCATAGGGCATCTAGAAGGGAGATAAGGTCGGCTACACCTTATTGGGTGGTTTTAGCCCATGGTTTTGTAATACCGTTTGACGGTTTCTTGTATTGTATCTCCTATTTATGAGGTGTGTGAGATAGAGGTTGTGTGTAAGAGTCTTATGGCTATTGAGTTGCCTCTGAATCTCTGATTAGTGGTACTCCTGCGAAGAGCTTGCTCTGCAAGTATTTTGTAATCTGTTTTTGATTGCTGAATAAAATATTGAGCTGCTTTTGGAGGGTGGGGTTTTTCTCTCGAAAGGGTTTTCCCCACGTAAATCATTGTGTTGTGGTATGATTGCTATTATATCTATTTCTATTTTCTGTAACTGTTGTAATGATCTGAAAAAGTTTTGCATTACCCTCCTCTCAAGGTTAGTGTAGGAAGTTGTTTCCGCTACTTAACTTCCTTACAAGTGGTATCAGAGCCTGATCACCTTTGGTTTCAATTGTGGGCAGTTGGGTTTTTTGAACTAATCCAGATTTGAGTGGGAGCTTGTGCAGAAGACACTTTTTGATCCTATTGCAGGAATATTCAGATGGCGAGTTCGTCAGGGAGAATAGAGGTGGAGAAATTTAATGGAAGTAATTTTGAGATGTGGAAGCTGAAGATGGAAGATCTGCTAATAGATCGAGATCTTTGGGATGCTGTTGATGCGAATGTCCAAAGGCCCTCAGATCCTACTGCGGCAGCTCAGTATGATGTTATGGACCGAAAAGCCAAGGGTCTAATCAGACTGTGCCTGGCAGACTCTGTTCTAATCAATGTCCATGAAGAGAACTCTGCAAAGAAGCTATGGACTAAGCTTGGTGAGATGTATCAAGTGAAATCTTTATTAAATCAAATTTTCTTAAGAAAGAAATTGTATTCCTTGAAGATGGAAGAGGGTGGACGAATTGCAGACCACCTAGAAGCATTCAATATGATTGTGGCTCAATTAGTATCCGTCGGTGTTAAGATGGACGAGGAGGAGAAATGTCAGATCTTGCTTTGTTCTTTGCCTGATTCGTGGGATTCTCTTGTTATGGCTATCGGTAGTACTTCTGTTGTTTTGAAATCTGAAGATGTGGTGGGTGCCCTACTCGGTGAAGAGATGCGAAGGAAGGTATCCATCAGTTCAAAGGAAGCCCTAACCGTTCGTGGAAGACCTAAGGAGAAAGGCAAGAAGAATGAGAAGCGCGGCAAGTCCAAATCCAAAGGGAGATCGAAATCTCCTGGAAAGTCCAAAGTCATTTGCTGGAATTGCGGTAAACCGGGTCACATCCGTAAGGACTGCAAAGAAGAAAAGAAGAAGAAAAAGAAAAAGTTCGATTCTGATTCTGAGTCCGACAAGGAAGATGGCGATGCATTTATTGCGGCTTTGGCGACTCATGCAGGTAATGATGCCTGGCTAATTGACTCAGGTGCATCTTTTCATATGACTTCCAATAGAGATTGGTTTTCTGAATATGAAGGATTTAATGGAGGTAAGGTGTACTTGGGTGATGATTCACCTCTAGACATTGTTGGTCGAGGTAAGGTTAGAATTAGGTTTTCTGATGGTAGAATAAAAGGGATTAATGGTGTGCTGCATATCCCTGGATTAAAACGAAACCTGTTATCTGTGAGCAAACTGATAGATGCGGGTGTGCAGGTAGTCTTTTCTGAAATAGGATGTAAGATGATTAAGGGTGCTATGGTAGTTGCTAGAGGTGTCAGGTTTGGCACTTTGTATAAGCTTGAAGCATACACTGTTGAGTGTAATAGCACTTCTGTAAAAAGCAAATCTGCGGATACTTCACTGGAAGATTTGAAGGTTTCACCTTCAGCAGATGGAAATGGTTTTTGGGTACCTAAGGGTGCTCTTTCGTCTGAAGCAAAGTTACCTGCAGAGAAGACTATGTTATGGCACCAGAGACTTGGCCACATTGGAGAAAAGGGTCTAAGGACCTTGAAAAATAAAAACCTTGTTGAAGGTTTGAATGACTGTAACCTTGACTTTGATTTCTGTGAGCATTGCATTTATGGAAAACAAAACCGCGTTCAGTTTTACTCGAGTTCTCATAAAACTTGTGGTGTTTTGGATCTTATCCATTCTGATGTGTTTGGTCCAGTAGATGTCTCTTCGATTGGAAAATCCACATATTATGTTTCATTTATTGATGATTTTAGTAGAAGGACATGGGTTTATTTTCTAAAGAGTAAATCTGAAGTTTTTAGTCGTTTTAAAGAATTTAAAGCAATGGTTGAGTTGCAGACTGAAAAGAAAATAAAATGTTTGAGAACTGATAATGGCGGTGAGTTTTGCTCTAATGATTTTGATAGATTCTGTAAAGACTGTGGAATTAACAAACAGAAGACAACTCCGTATTCTCCACAGCAGAATGGAGTTGCAGAAAGAATGAACAGGAAACTGATGGAAAAGGCTAGGAGTATGTTGAGTGGTGCTGGTCTTGAACAAAAGTTTTGGGCTGAAGCTGTTGCCACTGCTTGCTACCTGATTAACAGGTCTCCTACATCAGCTCTTGTTGATAAAACGCCTATGGAAGCATGGTCAGGTCACAAGCCTTCATTGAGACATCTTAGAGTTTTTGGTTGCGAGGCATATGCACATGTGCCAAAGGAGAAGCGAACAAAGTTGGAGAACAAGGCTGTGAAATGTATCTTCATCGGGTATAGTTATGGTGTGAAAGGATACAAGCTTTGGGACCCTGTTGCACAAAAGGTAATTCACAGTAGAAGTGTTATTTTTAGAGAAATTAAGTCTCCTTCTGTTACATTGCAGCCAGAACAGACTAAAAAAGAAGATGTGATTCAACTTCCTTCTACACCTGAAAGAGTTGAATCAAGACCCCTAGATAGGCAAGAATTTGAGGAGAGCTCGTCTAGCTCTGAATCTTCAGAAGAGGAGGAAGAACCTCCAACTCAGCTTGTTCGAAGGTCTACAAGACATAGACAACCACCTGAAAGGTATTCACCTGATGATTGGAGATGTATTTTTGCTCTGAATACTAGTGTGGATGAACCGAAATCTGTAGAAGAGGCATTAGGTATGAATGATGCAGAATCCTGGAAGATTGCTATGGAGGAAGAAATGGCAGCTTTGAAAAAGAATGATACATGGGATCTTGTACCATTGCCTGAAGGACGAAAACCTGTTGGTTGTAAATGGGTGTTCAAGAAAAAGATTGGTTCAGATGGAAGCATTGAGAAGTATAAAGCAAGGTTGGTTGCAAAAGGCTACTCTCAGGTTGAGGGTGTTGATTACGGTGAGATATTTTCTCCTGTTGCAAAAATGACGTCCATTAGATTCTTGCTTTCTATTGCTACTGCTTATGATTTAGAGGTTGAGCAAATGGATGTGAAAACTGCTTTCCTTCATGGTGATTTGGAGGAAGATATTTATATGACACAGCCGGAGCACTATGTGGTGAAAGGCAAAAGTAATTTGGTCTGTAAATTGAAGAAATCTTTGTATGGCCTCAAACAAAGTCCTAGGATGTGGTACCAGAAATTTGATACATATGTGTTGAGTTTGGGATTTGAACGTTCTAAATCAGATCACTGTGTTTATTATAAATCTTATGGTGATCATTTCTTATTCATTGCATTCTATGTTGATGATATGTTATTCATTGGTAAAGGGAAAGGTATGATTTCAGAACTGAAGTCTCAGCTCGCTGCTAAATTTGAAATGAAAGATCTTGGTGCAGCAAAGCACATTCTTGGGATGGAAATTAGAAGAGATAGGGCGAACAAAAAGCTATGGCTAGGCCAGAGTAAGTATGTGAATTCAGTGTTACAGAGGTTCAACATGCAGAATTGTAGACCATTGAGTGTTCCTTTTACAGTTGGAACGAAACTATCTGTTTCAGATTGTCCTACATCCCCATTGGAGATGGAAGACATGAGCAGAGTGCCTTACCAGAGTGCAGTTGGAAGCTTGATGTATGCTATGGTCTGTACTAGACCAGATATTGCCCAAGCAGTGGGAGTACTTTCTAGATATATGTCTAATCCTGGTAGAGTTCATTGGGATGCAGTCAAAAGAGTCTTCAGATATTTGAAGGGTACTTCAGAGTATTCTTTGTGTTATCATGGTAATTTAGTTGGAGACATGACTTCCCTTGATATCCATGGTTATGTAGATTCAGATTGGGCAGGTGATATTGATAGCAGAAGATCCACCAGTGCTTATGTGTTTACTTTGTTTGGTGGTGCAATTAGTTGGATGAGTAAGCGACAGGCTGTGGTTGCTTTATCCACTACTGAAGCAGAGTATATGGCAGCTACTCATGCTTGTAAAGAGGCCATTTGGCTTAAGAGACTGTGTTCGGATATTGGAATAAAACAAGGTACAGTGACAGTTTACTGTGACAGTCAGAGTGCAATTAGCCTAGCTAAGAACCCGACATTTCATGCCCGGACCAAACACATTGATGTTCAGTATCATTTTGTTAGAGATATGGTCGAAGATGGTAGGGTGAAGCTGGTTAAGGTGGACACTTTGATGAATGTTGCAGATGCTTTAACTAAGGCTGTGAGCACAGAGAAGTTCAGATGGTGTTCAGAGTCTATGGGCCTTATGGCCCCTAGCAATTGATTCATTGTGTTGACATTCCCTTCCGCTCATGCAAGGTGTTCGACAAGTGGGAGATTTGTTGGGAAAAATGGTGTCTCAACCTTGCATTTATGCGAGGTTACTATTTATAGTAAGTTTTTATTTGAGCACGAAATGGTGCGAAACTCTCCCTGAAGCTTCTGGTTGGCTAGATAAGCATTCCGGTAAAGTTGCGTCGCAAGGTCACAGCTAGTTTTGAAGATATTAAAGTTTTCGTCTTAGAGGGGTGCAATAAAATGTTTAAACTTAATTTTGGGGACTTTAGAGGCTCCGAAATGCCCTGAAAAGTTTCCGTAACCGGCGAAGCGGGTTACGAGGTGATAGAGCACTTCGCGAGCTTTCCGGCGCTTCAAACGGTTCGTCAATCGGACACCCGGTTCTCAAGTTATGGCCTCTGGAAGTTTGTACTCCTGAAATAGGAAAAATAATTTGTATCGAATACATAAATGAGCTGTAAAAGGGAGCGACACGTGTTGATGTGTGCTTTAACATGTCATAGGGCATCTAGAAGGGAGATAAGGTCGGCTACACCTTATTGGGTGGTTTTAGCCCATGGTTTTGTAATACCGTTTGACGGTTTCTTGTATTGTATCTCCTATTTATGAGGTGTGTGAGATAGAGGTTGTGTGTAAGAGTCTTATGGCTATTGAGTTGCCTCTGAATCTCTGATTAGTGGTACTCCTGCGAAGAGCTTGCTCTGCAAGTATTTTGTAATCTGTTTTTGATTGCTGAATAAAATATTGAGCTGCTTTTGGAGGGTGGGGTTTTTCTCTCGAAAGGGTTTTCCCCACGTAAATCATTGTGTTGTGGTATGATTGCTATTATATCTATTTCTATTTTCTGTAACTGTTGTAATGATCTGAAAAAGTTTTGCATTACCCTCCTCTCAAGGTTAGTGTAGGAAGTTGTTTCCGCTACTTAACTTCCTTACAAGTGGTATCAGAGCCTGATCACCTTTGGTTTCAATTGTGGGCAGTTGGGTTTTTTGAACTAATCCAGATTTGAGTGGGAGCTTGTGCAGAAGACACTTTTTGATCCTATTGCAGGAATATTCAGATGGCGAGTTCGTCAGGGAGAATAGAGGTGGAGAAATTTAATGGAAGTAATTTTGAGATGTGGAAGCTGAAGATGGAAGATCTGCTAATAGATCGAGATCTTTGGGATGCTGTTGATGCGAATGTCCAAAGGCCCTCAGATCCTACTGCGGCAGCTCAGTATGATGTTATGGACCGAAAAGCCAAGGGTCTAATCAGACTGTGCCTGGCAGACTCTGTTCTAATCAATGTCCATGAAGAGAACTCTGCAAAGAAGCTATGGACTAAGCTTGGTGAGATGTATCAAGTGAAATCTTTATTAAATCAAATTTTCTTAAGAAAGAAATTGTATTCCTTGAAGATGGAAGAGGGTGGACGAATTGCAGACCACCTAGAAGCATTCAATATGATTGTGGCTCAATTAGTATCCGTCGGTGTTAAGATGGACGAGGAGGAGAAATGTCAGATCTTGCTTTGTTCTTTGCCTGATTCGTGGGATTCTCTTGTTATGGCTATCGGTAGTACTTCTGTTGTTTTGAAATCTGAAGATGTGGTGGGTGCCCTACTCGGTGAAGAGATGCGAAGGAAGGTATCCATCAGTTCAAAGGAAGCCCTAACCGTTCGTGGAAGACCTAAGGAGAAAGGCAAGAAGAATGAGAAGCGCGGCAAGTCCAAATCCAAAGGGAGATCGAAATCTCCTGGAAAGTCCAAAGTCATTTGCTGGAATTGCGGTAAACCGGGTCACATCCGTAAGGACTGCAAAGAAGAAAAGAAGAAGAAAAAGAAAAAGTTCGATTCTGATTCTGAGTCCGACAAGGAAGATGGCGATGCATTTATTGCGGCTTTGGCGACTCATGCAGGTAATGATGCCTGGCTAATTGACTCAGGTGCATCTTTTCATATGACTTCCAATAGAGATTGGTTTTCTGAATATGAAGGATTTAATGGAGGTAAGGTGTACTTGGGTGATGATTCACCTCTAGACATTGTTGGTCGAGGTAAGGTTAGAATTAGGTTTTCTGATGGTAGAATAAAAGGGATTAATGGTGTGCTGCATATCCCTGGATTAAAACGAAACCTGTTATCTGTGAGCAAACTGATAGATGCGGGTGTGCAGGTAGTCTTTTCTGAAATAGGATGTAAGATGATTAAGGGTGCTATGGTAGTTGCTAGAGGTGTCAGGTTTGGCACTTTGTATAAGCTTGAAGCATACACTGTTGAGTGTAATAGCACTTCTGTAAAAAGAAAATCTGCGGATACTTCACTGGAAGATTTGAAGGTTTCACCTTCAGCAGATGGAAATGGTTTTTGGGTACCTAAGGGTGCTCTTTCGTCTGAAGCAAAGTTACCTGCAGAGAAGACTATGTTATGGCACCAGAGACTTGGCCACATTGGAGAAAAGGGTCTAAGGACCTTGAAAAATAAAAACCTTGTTGAAGGTTTGAATGACTGTAACCTTGACTTTGATTTCTGTGAGCATTGCATTTATGGAAAACAAAACCGCGTTCAGTTTTACTCGAGTTCTCATAAAACTTGTGGTGTTTTGGATCTTATCCATTCTGATGTGTTTGGTCCAGTAGATGTCTCTTCGATTGGAAAATCCACATATTATGTTTCATTTATTGATGATTTTAGTAGAAGGACATGGGTTTATTTTCTAAAGAGTAAATCTGAAGTTTTTAGTCGTTTTAAAGAATTTAAAGCAATGGTTGAGTTGCAGACTGAAAAGAAAATAAAATGTTTGAGAACTGATAATGGCGGTGAGTTTTGCTCTAATGATTTTGATAGATTCTGTAAAGACTGTGGAATTAACAAACAGAAGACAACTCCGTATTCTCCACAGCAGAATGGAGTTGCAGAAAGAATGAACAGGAAACTGATGGAAAAGGCTAGGAGTATGTTGAGTGGTGCTGGTCTTGAACAAAAGTTTTGGGCTGAAGCTGTTGCCACTGCTTGCTACCTGATTAACAGGTCTCCTACATCAGCTCTTGTTGATAAAATGCCTATGGAAGCATGGTCAGGTCACAAGCCTTCATTGAGACATCTTAGAGTTTTTGGTTGCGAGGCATATGCACATGTGCCAAAGGAGAAGCGAACAAAGTTGGAGAACAAGGCTGTGAAATGTATCTTCATCGGGTATAGTTATGGTGTGAAAGGATACAAGCTTTGGGACCCTGTTGCACAAAAGGTAATTCACAGTAGAAGTGTTATTTTTAGAGAAATTAAGTCTCCTTCTGTTACATTGCAGTCAGAACAGACTAAAAAAGAAGATGTGATTCAACTTCCTTCTACACCTGAAAGAGTTGAATCAAGACCCCTAGATAGGCAAGAATTTGAGGAGAGCTCGTCTAGCTCTGAATCTTCAGAAGAGGAGGAAGAACCTCCAACTCAGCTTGTTCGAAGGTCTACAAGACATAGACAACCACCTGAAAGGTATTCACCTGATGATTGGAGATGTATTTTTGCTCTGAATACTAGTGTGGATGAACCGAAATCTGTAGAAGAGGCATTAGGTATGAATGATGCAGAATCCTGGAAGATTGCTATGGAGGAAGAAATGGCAGCTTTGAAAAAGAATGATACATGGGATCTTGTACCATTGCCTGAAGGACGAAAACCTGTTGGTTGTAAATGGGTGTTCAAGAAAAAGATTGGTTCAGATGGAAGCATTGAGAAGTATAAAGCAAGGTTGGTTGCAAAAGGCTACTCTCAGGTTGAGGGTGTTGATTACGGTGAGATATTTTCTCCTGTTGCAAAAATGACGTCCATTAGATTCTTGCTTTCTATTGCTACTGCTTATGATTTAGAGGTTGAGCAAATGGATGTGAAAACTGCTTTCCTTCATGGTGATTTGGAGGAAGATATTTATATGACACAGCCGGAGCACTATGTGGTGAAAGGCAAAAGTAATTTGGTCTGTAAATTGAAGAAATCTTTGTATGGCCTCAAACAAAGTCCTAGGATGTGGTACCAGAAATTTGATACATATGTGTTGAGTTTGGGATTTGAACGTTCTAAATCAGATCACTGTGTTTATTATAAATCTTATGGTGATCATTTCTTATTCATTGCATTCTATGTTGATGATATGTTATTCATTGGTAAAGGGAAAGGTATGATTTCAGAACTGAAGTCTCAGCTCGCTGCTAAATTTGAAATGAAAGATCTTGGTGCAGCAAAGCACATTCTTGGGATGGAAATTAGAAGAGATAGGGCGAACAGAAAGCTATGGCTAGGCCAGAGTAAGTATGTGAATTCAGTGTTACAGAGGTTCAACATGCAGAATTGTAGACCATTGAGTGTTCCTTTTACAGTTGGAACGAAACTATCTGTTTCAGATTGTCCTACATCCCCATTGGAGATGGAAGACATGAGCAGAGTGCCTTACCAGAGTGCAGTTGGAAGCTTGATGTATGCTATGGTCTGTACTAGACCAGATATTGCCCAAGCAGTGGGAGTACTTTCTAGATATATGTCTAATCCTGGTAGAGTTCATTGGGATGCAGTCAAAAGAGTCTTCAGATATTTGAAGGGTACTTCAGAGTATTCTTTGTGTTATCATGGTAATTTAGTTGGAGACATGACTTCCCTTGATATCCATGGTTATGTAGATTCAGATTGGGCAGGTGATATTGATAGCAGAAGATCCACCAGTGCTTATGTGTTTACTTTGTTTGGTGGTGCAATTAGTTGGATGAGTAAGCGACAGGCTGTGGTTGCTTTATCCACTACTGAAGCAGAGTATATGGCAGCTACTCATGCTTGTAAAGAGGCCATTTGGCTTAAGAGACTGTGTTCGGATATTGGAATAAAACAAGGTACAGTGACAGTTTACTGTGACAGTCAGAGTGCAATTAGCCTAGCTAAGAACCCGACATTTCATGCCCGGACCAAACATATTGATGTTCAGTATCATTTTGTTAGAGATATGGTCGAAGATGGTAGGGTGAAGCTGGTTAAGGTGGACACTTTGATGAATGTTGCAGATGCTTTAACTAAGGCTGTGAGCACAGAGAAGTTCAGATGGTGTTCAGAGTCTATGGGCCTTATGGCCCCTAGCAATTGATTCATTGTGTTGACATTCCCTTCCGCTCATGCAAGGTGTTCGACAAGTGGGAGATTTGTTGGGAAAAATGGTGTCTCAACCTTGCATTTATGCGAGGTTACTATTTATAGTAAGTTTTTATTTGAGCACGAAATGGTGCGAAACTCTCCCTGAAGCTTCTGGTTGGCTAGATAAGCATTCCGGTAAAGTTGCGTCGCAAGGTCACAGCTAGTTTTGAAGATATTAAAGTTTTCGTCTTGGAGGGGTGCAATAAAATGTTTAAACTTAATTTTGGGGACTTTAGAGGCTCCGAAATGCCCTGAAAAGTTGCCGTAACCAGCGAAGCGGGTTACGAGGTGATAGAGCACTTCGCGAGCTTTCCGGCGCTTCAAACGGTTCGTCAATCGGACACCCGGTTCTCAAGTTATGGCCTCCGAAAGTTTGTACTCCTGAAATAGGAAAAATAATTTGTATCGAATACATAAATGAGCTGTAAAAGGGAGCGACACGTGTTGATGTGTGCTTTAACATGTCATAGGGCATCTAGAAGGGAGATAAGGTCGGCTACACCTTATTGGGTGGTTTTAGCCCATGGTTTTGTAATACCGTTTGACGGTTTCTTGTATTGTATCTCCTATTTATGAGGTGTGTGAGATAGAGGTTGTGTGTAAGAGTCTTATGGCTATTGAGTTGCCTCTGAATCTCTGATTAGTGGTACTCCTGCGAAGAGCTTGCTCTGCAAGTATTTTGTAATCTGTTTTTGATTGCTGAATAAAATATTGAGCTGCTTTTGGAGGGTGGGGTTTTTCTCTCGAAAGGGTTTTCCCCACGTAAATCATTGTGTTGTGGTATGATTGCTATTATATCTATTTCTATTTTCTGTAACTGTTGTAATGATCTGAAAAAGTTTTGCATTACCCTCCTCTCAAGGTTAGTGTAGGAAGTTGTTTCCGCTACTTAACTTCCTTACAATAATACTTATAGAGAAACTAAAACATGCATGCATTTATTTGTCATCTACACATCAAATTTATTCAAAATCAATTTTTTGTTTGCGGATATTGTATGTCATTGTAGATACCTCTCGACATAATTATAGTGTATTGTAATGATTGTGTCGTGCATTCAAAGCGCCATGCATTAGGTTTTGGATGCAATGATACCTATAGAAAGGAAGGTCCATATGTGTGAGTGGCCATGCATTGGGCTTTGGATGTAATTAATGTACCTTCATAAGTAGAATTTTTTTTTTCAGCTTTAAGGATTGGCTTTGGTTTTTTTATAGACTCATCTCCATGAAAATATTTATGTACTATTTTCTATTTTTTTAAATTAAAAAGTCATGATTCTATAATTTAGAAGTTATTAATGTGATAGACATTCTACAATAGCAGCAATTTTACTATTGATTTTAAATTTGACAATCATTAACATGTCAAAATGTTAATTTTGATTATAAACATATTTTTTTCAAAATAAAATCTATATAAAATAATAAAATATACTCTTATCAAAATTATATTATAATTTTTAGATAGATATATAAATATAAAATGTAAAATAGAACTAATATATATATATATATATATATATACCATTTCATAACTACAATATGTAGCAAATATTTTAAAAGTATTAGTAGAAAATAACTAATTCAATTAATATTTTATAAATTTTTAAGGTAAAGATAATTTAAAGTAAAATAAAATAATTTTAAGGTAAATACAATAGTTCTAGATCAAGTTGTGGATTAAATTGTGTGCAATTTTTTTTGCAAAAAAATTGCACGAGAAACAACTTGATCTATACTATAGATTGTGGAAATCTGCTATCACCTATTGAAGCCCTTCATGGGAGGGAACTTTGGTTAAATGTTGATTCAATAAAATTTAATACTGAAATAACTTGATATATACTATGAAATAATTATTAAGTTATTCTTTAACTTTAGAATTATTTTATTTATTGTGTAAAGGATTATATATTATATGTATGAATCTATATACTCTAATTTACTCTAATCTATTTATAGAGAGTTATATATAGAGATTTGTGTGTGAGAGTGGGAAATGTTTATTTAGTTAAAGAGTTATAAAGAATTATATTATGTGTTACTTTATATATCTATATAGAATTAAATATATAATTTTGAATCTATTTATAGAGAATTATATGTTAAGATGTGTGCATGTGTTAATATTTTAATTTAAGAGTTATTTTATTTTACTTTAGACTATTTAAAAAATATTTCAAGAGGGAACTTTGGTTAAATGTTGATTCAATAAAATTGAATACTGAAATAACTTGATATATACTATGAATTAATTATTAAGTTATTCTTTAACTTTAGAATTATTTTATTTATTGTGTAAAGGGTTATATATTATATGTATGAATCTATATACTCTAATTTACTCTAATCTATTTATAGAGAGTTATATATAGAGATTTGTGTGTGAGTGGGAGATTTTTATTTAGTTAAAGAGTTATAAAGAATTATATTATGTGTTACTTTATATATCTATATAGAATTAAATACATAATTTTGAATCTATTTATAGAGAATTATATGTTAAGATGTGTGCGTGTGTTAATATTTTAATTTAAGAGTTATTTTATTTTACTTTAGACTATTTAAAAAATATTTCAATATATTGATAATTACTAACTAACTATTTTATCAATGTTTAAATATATATCTTTTCTATTTTGATTTTGAATTAATTTATAAAAAAGTAATGAAAGAAATGGTTAATAATTGATGCATCTTATTTAAAAAATTATCAACACATTAATGCTATAAGTTTAGTAGTATTGAAATCTATATTCTAGTTATTTTTCTTATTAATAACTCTTATCTTAATATGAATTCATTAAATTGTACATTTTAAGACTTGAGGAACATATGATGAACATGTCTCACTCCACTAGGAGTGAAAATGAAACAATTATATTCTTGACAATTTTCCATATTGTGCCCACTAATCTTGTGAAAGGAGCAAAACTTCTCAAAATCATAATCCCTAGGTCTCCTATTGGAGTCATCAATTATCATCAAAATTACACATATAATGTTGTTGGTTATCTCTCTAGCACTATTTGTTCCCTAAGGGTAATCATTTTGAGGATAGTCATGAATGGTATTAACCATTATTTAAATATTTTGATTTACTTGATTCAGGTAGCTATATATATATATTATCATTGTAATCATGGTTGCTATTTCTTTTGTGAGTGAAACATCCATGATGTCATCTATTGTGACACTTATATTACATCTTAGGATCTTCAGTGTAGAGGGATTATTGTTGGTGGTGGTTGTGTTATTGTTGAGATTATTTTTATTGCCTTGGTTTTGGAACAACCTTCTATTAGTCTTATAAGTCCTTCTAATATGGATTGTATCTTAATCAATTTATAAGGAACTTTCTAGGGAACCTTCAAAGGACTTGTAGTGAAGTTTTTGGGCATTTTTTCATGTTTCCCTATTCAAGCCATGTAAAATAGGTCACACAACTCTTGATGGCTGATATAATACATATATGTCAATAAATAAAGAAATTTAGAACTAATTATGAAATTGGCAATTAATTTTTCATAGTCTTGTTTGACACTAAGAAACTCTCAAATCCCAATCTTCACAAGTTTGTTCATGTTGAAAATTGTGATAAACTCATTGATGAGTTATTAAGAGGAATGTATTAAACCCTTAACTAACTAGTAAACCAATCTAAGATGATCCCCTCCAAAGTTGTTGGAAAGATAAATGGGATGATCGTGTCCTATAGTAGAAGCCCTCAAACAACAATAATATAAACCTTAATGTATCCATTTGAATCTCTTTCTCCCTTAGGGGAGATCAAGGAGAGGTTGATTCAATATGACATTCTAAATTGGTGTTACATTGGTTCTTTGAAGTTTTTAAGATAAGTCACTAAGAAAGGATAATGTGTAGGGAGAGGCAATCCTCCAAAAATAGACCTTCATGGAGTTTGGTCATTCTTGGATTCCCAAGTAAGGTTTTTGAAATCCAAAGAAGGTTTAATATCTTGAGCGCATGGGGTTGACTAATTGAAATAAAAATAGAGTTGTGTAGTTTTAATTTTGATGAGGGGTATCCTAGTAGGCTGGTACATGTTATCCACAATATATGGTGGTGGAAGAGGATGAATAAGAGCCTCATTAACTGATATGCTTTTTTTATGTGGGCATTGCCCATTAGGAGTGTCTCATGCATGTCTCTTTTCTTACATCACATTTTTTTGTTGGCATTGTGTTGTCATTGATGTCAACCGGTATAGGATGACTACCGGTATAAGAGATATTTGTGCAACATTGTCTTGGAGGAGTAAAAGATGAGATATCTTTGATATCACCTTATGTTGCAGATCATCGGTAAGGTAAGGAAAAGAATGTTATTCAGAGGAATGATCACTTGAGTCAACGGTACACAAGTTAGTGCCTGACTTGTGTGGATGAAATGGTAAGGTTACCGGTACAGTGTATCATCGGTAAGGAGAGTATGTCAACTAGTAAGTGAAGTATTGACAATGATCAAGATGCTTGGATAGTATTTGTGATGAGGAGGCAGAATGTTACCTCAATCACATCAACACTGGAGGAGAAGAATGAATAGGTCACTATTATGTTGTGAGGTTGCATAACAGCAGGACTCCCACCAGATGAAGATGAAGTCAGCATGTCAAGAGATGACTGATAGTGAATGTGCCCACACCGGATCACATGTGCCTATTTGAAGATGTGTTGCACAAATAGGGAAGTCACATGAGTGCATTGCAAGATGCAGATGACAAGGTATCACTCCACTGGTAAGTGGAGCTTATCTCCTATTATGCATAGTGTGCATTATAGTTCTGTGAGATAAGGAAGAAGAGGTAAAGGTGGATGTTTGAAGTTTGACACCAAATCTACCGGTGAATCAAAGGAAAGCCTTGTTGGCATATGATGAACTGGTATGATGATAATGTATGTTGTCATTGATGTTAATAAGTGCAGGTGAACTGGTATGAAGATTGGAAGAAGTTATTATGTTCAAGTAGAAGAACCGGTATGAAGGGATGAAGTGGATCACTGTCAAGGTTTCACTAAGTGTGACTACCGGTTGGTAGTCTCAGCTCTAGGGTTTCTAGTTTGGCAATATAGCTTGTGTGATGCAACCGGTCACATTCTGTGACGAGTTAGCTAAGAGATGAGGATGAGATCGAGATGCCACATTATTTTTGTGCATGTGAAGGATTTCCTTGAGGATCTTGCATGTGAAGATCAATTTTATTAAATGTCTACCTTGGCAATGAACATTCTTCTTAGCGCTATGTGAAGAGAGTGTGATGGGTTACTGATTCCCATATGCGATGAAGAATGGATGATGCAGAATGACTTGTGATTTGTTTGGGATTGTTTTATTCTATGCAAAATGTTTGAATGGTCAAGATTGGACCACTTGTAATTGTAAACCTAAAATGTTTAGGGTTTAGGGTTTATGCTACCGACCTAATTGTTGTCTATAAGGTCGATGATGGTTGTTATTATTTGTGTTGGCAAATGTTGTGTTTGTATCTGAATGATGAGATACTTGCCAGACTAGTGAGTGGAAAACTGCAGAGTGTGATGGTAGAGTAGAGGAGTTGAAAAGGATCTGCCTTAGCATGTAGTGATGTTATTAGATCAAAGCTTTACCTCTTTTCTTCTAACCATTTCAATAGTAGGAAAATCCCTTTACCGAGTAGCTTTAACAAGCTTATTACAAATCCTCTAGCCAGGTGACTCAAGATCACTGAGTTCTTAAAATCCTCTAACAAGGTAACCTTTAACAGGGTATATAGCCATCCCTTAACCAGGTGATCTTTAACAAGATCATTTCCTAACAGAACCTTATTGTATAGTCTTTAACCAGACTAGGTTCCTAACAGAATGGTCTTCAAAAGAGTTCAAAAACAAGCTTGTGGATATTCATCCCCACTGTGGTTTTTCCCATTTGGGTTTCCATGTGAAAAATTTGTGTCATGAGTTGTACATTTTTCATGTGATGATTGGGCAATCTTTGTTTAGGTGAATATGCATGCAAAGATAATGGTTATGGTATTACTGATACAACACATGCATGAGTATATAGGTGAAGTAGTTATCAAGTGTTGAATGTTATTTGAAGTATTCAGTTTTACTGGTTTAGCTATTTGAAGTTTTAATGTGTTTAACTGGTAGTGCCATGGTTAAGTTCAGTGATGAAGACAACCGGTTAGCATTGTTTTAACTTGATAAGTTGTTGAGAAGTTTTTGTATGTACTGATTCACCCCCCCCCCCCTCTCAGTACTAGTTAGGGTATTTGTTGTTCATCATTATTCATCAATTGGTATCAGAGCAACTCTAGGTCCTCAGTGATATAAGCTAACCGCTTGAGGTAAAAGATCATGCTTTAATGATGAAGAGGGAAGGTCCTAAGTTTAATAGAGATAACATCAAAATATGGAAGGACGGAATGAAGATTTATATCAAGAGTTTGGATGCTCAACACTAGAGCTATGTTGAGAATGTCTATGTAATCCCCACTAGAACTCTAACCAATGATAAGAAAAGAGAGATTAAAGAAAATGGGCAAGTCATTGAAGCCCTTATTAGCAGCCTGTCTGATATTGAGTTTAATGATGTACAAGATAAGGACACTCCTAAGGATGTATGGGACACACTGGAAACCATTTATGGTGGTGATGAGCATGTCAAGCAAGCTAAGGAAGAAAGCCTTAGAGGAAAATTTGAAGACATGAGGATGGTTGAAGGTGAGACCATTCAGCAATATGAGATAATGATCAAGACTGTGGTTGGAGATATCAAGAGCATTGGTGGAACAATTGATGATGCCACCATTGTCAATAAAGTTTTGAGATCATTGTTACCATTCTATGCAATCAAAGTTGTTTCTATTTAGAAGCTAAGGTCTATTGACAAAACCAAGGTATCCTTAGACTCTATCATTGCAAAGTTGACTGCATATGAGTTGAATAGCTATGATGGCAGTGTTCAAAAGACTGAGTCAGCCTTTAGAGCATCTACTGCACCAACTAAAAAAGGAAAAGAAGTAAGTACCAGTTATGAATCTAGACAATGCAGAGATATGGATGATGAAGAGTCTCTGATGGAGTTTAAATCTCTTCTTGCCAAGAGACTTCCAAAAGTCATCGGAAATACAAAGGTAAGCTTCCTTTAAAATGTTTTTCCTGCAATAAGATAGGACATAAAGTTGTTAACTGTCCTAACAATGACAATAAGGATAAACCGGAGAGGTCTAGAAAGTATAAAGGAGGAGGTAGAAGAAATTGTCTTGTTGCAGTGGATGAAGGTGTTACTGATGAAGAATCTGAGGATGAAGAGAATGAGGACATAGTGTTTGTAGTTGTAAAGGAAGAAGTGACTAACAAGAAAGCCCTTTTCTCTCACATTGACAACTCTAATGAGTGGATTATTGATAGTGGGTGTTCTCACCACATGACTGGTGACCGGAGAAATTTTTTGTCTCTGGAAGAATATGATGGAGGTGTTGTCCGATTTGGCAATGATGCACCATGCTTGGTGAAAGGTAAAGGATCCATCTCACTAAATGGAAAGAGCAGTGCGGATGATGTCTACTGGGTAGAAGGTCTTAAGCATAAACTTTTGAGTGTTTCTCAACTAAATGACAAAGGACTCATTCTAGAGTTTAAAGGTGGAGTCTGTTGTATAATTGGAAAGAGTGGTGAACTTATTGCCATAGGTAAGAAAACCAGAGGTAACTTGTTTTGGTTGAATGCCAAGATTAGTTAGTGTCTGATGGCAAAGTTTGATGACAGTTGGATATGGCATAGGAGACTTTGTCATATAAAATTTGACAATATTGTAAAAGCTAGTAAGATCAAGGCAATAAGAGGATTGCCTTTTCTGAACAAACCGAAGAATGTTTTATGTAGAGAATGTCAACTGGGGAAGATGTCTTCCTCAACTTTCAAAGGTAAGTCTTTTTTAGCATAGAACTTACTTGATCTTGTGCACACCGATCTGTGTGGTCCAATGAAAACTAGAAGTATTTAGGGAGATAGGTATTTCATGATTCTTACTAATGACTACTCAAGAATGATGTGGATCAAATTCTTGAAAGACAAGTCTAAGGCATTTGGAAAGTTCAAAGCCTTTAGAGCATTGGTAGAGAAGGAAAGTGGTCAAAGGATAAAATGCCTAAGAACTGATCAAGGAGGTGAATTCACTTCTGATGAATTCAACAAGTACTATGAAGAGAACAGTATCAAGATATAGTTATCTGTCCCAAGGAAACCACAACAGAATGGCTTAGCAGAAAGGAATAATAGGACTGTAGTTGAAGCGGCCAGAACAATGTTGTTTCAAGGAAAGGTTGCTCACACTTTTTGGAGAGAAGCGGTGAGCATTGCAGTCTATACTATGAATCGAGTACTCATCTAGAAAGGTAAAAGAAAAACCCCCTATGAGTATTGGACCGAGAAGACTCCCACTGTGAGTTATTTTAAAGTATTTGGTAGTAAGTGTTATATAAAGAGAAGTGATCATCTGAGCAATTTTGATGCTAAATGTGATGAAGGAATATTTTTGGGATATTATACTAAAAGAAAAGCTCTCAAGTGCTACAACAATATGACTCAGAAAATTGTTGAGAGTATCAATGTCAGGGTTGATGAATCCCTTAAGAAACCTAAGGAAACTAGCAGTGAGCAAGTGGAAGATGAACCAGGTGTAAACTTCTGGGAATTGGTTAAGAAAGAAATAAGCAAAGACCTCAGTGTTCCTGTACCACTAGAAGCTGCAATAGGTGAAGAAGAAGATGGAGAAGAAGAAGAAGAGGAAAAGCAAGAAGAACCAGCTAGGGTCATTCCTAGATATGTGAAACTACATCATGATCTGAAGCAGATCATAGGAGATAAAGATGAAGGGATACTCACAAGAAGAAAGGTGAAAGAAAACTCTTGCATGATTTCTGAATTTGAGCCCAAGACCACTAGAGATGCACTTACAGATGAAGAGTGGATTAAGAAATGGAAGAGGAGCTAGACCACATTGAAAAGAATGCAACATGGTCTTTGGTACCCAGACCGAAATGTCATAGGTACTAAATGGGTCTTCAGGAATAAGCTGAATGAAGAAGGCACAGTTGTAAGGAACAAGGCAAGACTTGTATGCAAGGGATATGCTCAGGAAGTAGGAGAAGACTATGGAAAAACCTTTGCCCCAGTGGATATACTGGAAGGTGTTCAAATGCTACTTGCATTTGTAGAATTTAAGGGATTTAAGGTATACCAGATGGATGTGAAGTCTGCATTCTTGAATGGAATCCTAGAAGAGGAAGTGTATATTGAGCAACAAGATGGGTTTGCCTTATCAGAAGATAGTAACATGGTGTGTAGATTACACAAGGCCCTGTATGGATTGAAACAAGCACCAAGGGCATGGTATGAATGGTTACACTCTCATCTTATGAAGATAGGATTTTAGAGAATAAGTGAGGACAACAACATCTACCTGAAATCTGAAGGTTATCAAATTCTGATCTGTGAAGTGTTTGTAGATGACATAATCTTTGGAGGAGATGATGAAATGAGCCATGCATTTGTAGATGAAATGAAGAAAGAGTTTGAGATGTCTCTGATTGGAGAGATAAATTTATTCATTGGTCTATAGATTTAACAGATGAAAGAGGGTATCTTTATTACCCAGTCCAAGTATGTCAAAGAGGTATTGAAGACTTTTGGTATGGAGGAGAGAAAACCAGTTGGTACACCGATGGTGACCAGCTACAAATTGACTAAAAATGATGATTCAGCATTAGTAAATGAGAAGGAGTACCAGTCAATGATTGGTAAGCTACAATATGTGGTACAAATCAGGCCAGATATTTCTCCTGCAATGGGCATTGTGGCCCATTTTCAGAAAAGTTTAAGAGAATCCCACTTGGTAGCAGTCAAGAGGATTCTTAGATACCTAAAAGGGACAATTGATTATGGATTGTGGTATCCATACAATGGTAATTTTAATCTCAAAGTATATACCGATGCACATTGGGCAGGTAATGTGGATGACCGGAAGAGAACAACTGGTGGAGCATTCTTTCTTGGTGGAAGACTAGTCTCATGGATGAGTAAGAAGCAAAGTTGTATTTCCCAGTCTACAGCTGAAGCAAAATATGTGGCAGCATTTATGAACTGCACTCAAACAATCTGGATGAAACATGTATTGGATGGTTTCAAAGTACCTATATCTGAACCGGTGAGTATATTTTGTGACAACACAAGTGCAATAAATATTTCCAAGAATCTTGTATTGCATGCTAGAATTAAGCACACATTGAGCTCAAGTATTACTTCTGGATAGAGAAGGTTCAAAACAAAGAGGTTGTATTAGAACATGTTTCCAGTAAGGAGTAGCTAGCAAACATATTCACTAAGCCCTTACCAAAAACTACATTTACCTATTTGAGAGGTGAATTAGGGGTTTTTCCCCTTCATGAAGTAAATTAAAAATGTGTGCTCCACATCAGTTAGGTACTATAGTGGCAAATCTTCCAGGATTGATGTGTTGAAGGATGCTACTCTATAGGGGGAGTAGCATAGTGGAGAATGGAAGCTTGTGCCTCCACTTTGGCATTCTTGTCAAAGGGGGAGAAGATATATGATGTATGGGGTAGAAGATATCTGAAGTAATGAAGATATATGATATGGGAGAAGATATATGTTATAGTTGCACTGGTCTATGTTGTTTATAGTTGCAATGCTACACTGAGTATTGCCATCAATGCCAAAGGGGGAGATTGTTGGCATATGATGAACTAGTATGATGATAATGTATGTTGTCATTGATGTTAATAAGTGTAGGTGAACCGGTATGAAGATTGGAAGTTGTTATTATGTTCAAGTAGGGGAACTAGTATGAAGGGATGAAGTGGATCGATGTCAGGGTTTCACTAAGTGTGACTATCGGTTGATAGTCTCAGCTCCAGGGTTTCTGGTTTGGCAGTCTAGCTTGTGCGATGCAACCGATGATATTCTTGTGATGAGATAGCTAAGAGATGAGGATGAGATCAAGATGCCACATCAGTTTTGTGCACGTGAAGGATTTCCTTGAGGATCTTGCATGTGAAGATCGATTGCATTAAATTTCTACCTCAGGAATGAACATTCTTCTTAGCAATATGTGAACAGAGCATGATGGGTTACTAATTCCCATATGCGGTGAAGAATGGATGATGCAGAATGACTTGTGATCTGTTTGGGATTGTTTTATTCTATGCAAAATGTTTGAATGGTCAGGATTGGACCACTTGTAATTGTAAACCTAAAATGTTTAGGGTTTAGGGTTTATGCTACCGACCTAATTGTTGTCTATAAGGTTGATGATGGTTGTTATTGTTTGTGTTGGCAAATGTTGTGTTTGTATCTGAATGATGAGATACTTGCCAGACTAGTGAGTGGAAAACTGCAAAGTGTGATGGTAGAGTAGAGGAGTTGAAAAGGATCTACCTTAGCATGTAGTGATGTTATTAGATTAGAGCTTTACCTCTTTTCTTCTAACCATTTCAAGAGTAAGAAAATCCCTTTACCGAGTAGCTTTAACAGGCTTATTACAAATCCTCTAGCCAGGTGACTCAAGATCACCGAGTTCTTAAAATCCTCTAACAAGGTAACCTTTAACAGGGTATATATCCATCCCTTGACTGGGTGATCTTTAACAGGATCGGTTCCTAACAGAACCTTATTGTGAATTCTTTAACCGGACTAGGCTCCTAACAGAGCGAGCTTCAAAAGAGTTCAAAAACAAGCTTGTGGGTATTCATCCCCACCGTGGTTTTTCCCATTTGGGTTTCCACGTGAAAAATATGTGTCATGAGTTGTGTATTTTTAATGTGATGATTGAGAAATATTTGTTTAGGTGAATATGCATGCAAAGCTAATGGTTATGGTATTACTGATACAACACATGCATGAGTATATTGGTGAAGTAGTTATCAAGTGTTGAATGTTATTTGAAGTATTTAGTTTTACTAGTTTAGCTATTTGAAGTCTTACTGTGTTTAACCAGTATTGCCATGGTTAAGTTCAGTGATGAAGACAATCAGTTAGCATTGTTTTAACTTGATAAGTTGTTGAGAAGTTTTTGTATGTATTGATTCACCCCCCCCCTCTCGGTACCAGTTAGGGTATTTGTTGTTCATCATTATTCATCATGCCTCAAGTGCATGAAATCAGGGATATGCACTGGACCAATAGAGAAGGCATGTTGAGATGCCGGAACAAATGAAGAGTAATGGGTTTATCACTTTGACAAACCGGTAGAGATATTGTCTAGTCTGATGATGAAGAAGGCAAGGTTGAGAAACTACAGATAGAGAGTGCAACCCACATGCAGATGCCTCAGATGAAAATAGTTGAAGGATGATGACATGGTGTCATCAAGGTATTTACCAGTATGTATGTCCACCGGTAATGCAGACAAGGTGCAGATGCAGAATACTTCCCATCTAATGAGAATGAGCATGCTATGGATAGACATGTCTAGCGACCAGTTTAGGTATTCCACCAATAGTTCAGCAAAGAGAAGACATGAAGGTTAACTGGTAAAATGTGAGATACCGGCAGGGTTATTAAACCGACAGAAAAGAAGAACCAGTTGAGTGGTTGGGCGATTATCCTGTTCATACCGACACAGATGGTCTAGCAAAGGTGGAGGTTGATGTGGATGCCATGTGTAGATGAAGTGGAAATCTCGTAGAGGTCAGTGAAGTGCCATGTAGCGATAGGCGTTTTTACAGTTGTGCATTTAATATTGATCCCATGATTTGTGGATTAGATCAGAGGAGTGTGGCTCAAGGAAGAATGAACGACAGAGAAAAATCAGGGAGTTATTGGGGCCTGGATCGAAGAAAGGAAATTGGATTGGATGAGAACCTCGAGAAGGAAACAACAAAAATATTAATGGCATTTTGACAAATGCAGATCGAGATACAGGGTCGTGGTTGCTAAGTTTAGAAAATGTATATTGGAAGGTGCGTTAATGGTGGTGATATGCAAATAGTTGTCTGGGGGATCAGATCAGATAAGATCTGATTGGAATTGGTTTGCCTCGAGGTTGATGAGGAAACCTTAACTGCCTAAGATTTGAATTGGCTTTTGGCAAGAACACTGGGCTATAAATATGCAAGCCAAAGATATTGTTGTGTAGTTGAATATAAGAAGATAGGGCTGTTGTGAAATGATTGAGTGTTGCATGAGAGAGTTAGATCAGTCAAAGTGAAAATAGTAGAAGAGAATAGTGACTAAGTGAGTGAAGGTTAAACCGGTGATAGGGTTTAATAGAGGGTTAACCGGTATGGTTTGAGCAACCAATATAGCAACTAGATTGCATCAAAGGAGATAACAGGTAGGTGCTTGTACTGGCAGGAAGACAGCAGATGATACTAAAGAGCAGAGCAGTGAGGAGGATAACCAGTATAGCAAGAAGAAGAGTAGAGGTGATCTGGTAGGGTTTACTGGCAATGCAACAAAAAAAGAGTGAACTGGTGTAGTAGAGAAGGTGTCTCACCGGCAAAAGGAAGTTATGTGCAGAGGTTGAAAAACTCTTTTGTAACCAAGATATTACTTTTGTATTTGAATGTTCATTGTGGTCACTGAGTTGTAGCTCGATGTAGGGGTTGTATCCCATAAACAAGTTAGGGATTGGTGCTCCTTGGGTTGGTGCCCTAAATTAGGGGTTGGTGCTCCTTGGGTTGGTGCCCTAAATCAGTGGTTGGTGCTCCTTGGGTTGGTGCCCTAAATCAGTGGTTGGTGCTCCTTGGGTTGGTACCCTAAACATTGTAACAAAGATTCATTGTGAGGCTGGAATGGAGCAGTAGTCTCCAGTAGCATTGCTCACTGAGGTTTTTTCTCATCTTGGGTTTTCCTCAAACATACTAGTGTTATGTGATATCCCTTTGTGTGAATGGATTTCTATTTAGTCTCATCACTAGCCAGTAAGTCTACATTTAGTTAGATCTGTTAATCGGTATACTTTCATAAGGATAGTTAAAGGGAAAAGTTTCAGAACCACTGATTCACCCCCTCTCAGTGGTGCATTGTGTCTAACATTTTTTGCAACTAATTTTGTTTTGTGTTCACTCAAAAGAGTGATCGGGCCAACAAGTTCTATTTAAATCCCATCTTTTCCCATCCGTTTTTGAAATTATGGATTTGTTCCCATCCATTTTTGAATTATTTGGTGTCATTCCCGTACCATTCACTCAATGGTTTGGAAAAATTTAATTACCCTCCATATTTTTTATCCCACATGGGCTAGCTAAACAAACAAGGGGTTTACAAGCCTATAAAGGTAGTGCACAAACATTTTACTCTTCATTCAAAATTTGTAACAACAATTAAAACATGATTAAGAAAAACTTTTGGTATATTTAACAAAAGTTGTGATGTTTTTTTGTCTTCCATGAATGAGAGTATTACTTTTATTTTTAATATTTCGATGTTGTTTTTTTAGTTTTATGATTGATAATTTTTAATAATAAATTATTAAAAATTAAATAACAAAAATAATAATTTTTTTTTATTTTTAATATAAAAATAATAATATTATCTTCTGATGCATTTTCCTTGATGCTAGTCTTCTGAGTGTGTAATATTGGGGGTGATGCATCATGTGATTATGTTGTGCAATACTTGTTTATTACTTTTATGTTTGATAATTATTTATAATGAGTCGCGTTTCTTTTTTTGGGAAGGCTTTGCCATCATGATTGGATGTGAAATTTACTTGTTTCTTGGGTACTTGATTGTTTTGGCATGGTATTGTTTAATCATATCTACGTCAACTTATTATACAGGAATGGATCTCCTATCTTATATTAGTTGTCCTTTGGAAATATTTGTATTGGGTACTCCATGCAAACTTTAAATTGCTTCATGTGGGTTGTATTTATCATCATTTGCATTGGAGGCCTTCATTTGTTTCTCTTGTACATGACTATCTTGGGATGTAAATTAGTATCATAGTATCTGTCATTTTGCATTTGAGGTACAATGTCCATATCTTGTCATTGCAATCATTTTGGAGATTTCCTGATGTTTTGGTGCTCTATTTTTGTTTCACCTAGGTTGGTCGTATCTTTGAGGATTATGTGATATAATTTTGATTATTAATGTTCGATATATTTCTCGAGTTGACTCTCTTGACTCGTGTGGGATGTCGAGCATCACTGCCAGGCAGTATATGTTATGATGTCACCTTTTATGAGAACTTTATTATATATTCTCAAGAAATATGAACCTTGTGGCATTAGTGGTTCTTTCAGTTGTGCGAATTTTTGTTTCTCCTTATGTCGCTTGTTCAATCAGAAGGTCAATATAGAGTCTATGTTCCTCCAAAGTTTGGTGATTTTCATGACTCTCATGCATACGACGATTAGAAACTTGGGTATATTTTTAATCTATGTTCTTCGGTTGTTGTTTATGCAATTAGGAAGGTGGTGGGTAAATCTTAGTTGGTGGAAAATGCAGATTCTAGCATATCTGAAGTGGTTTCTCATTTTCTCACTATTTGCATGATTTTATTTTGGATGCTCCTATGTTTCAAGCTTTGGCTGATACCTCTTGGTCTCATCATTCTATTCTTCTTGTGATGTGTATTATGCTTTGTCTTTTTATAGTTTTGATTATGGTTTGCTCCCTTATGGTGGTTTCATGTTGTAATGCCCCGTCAGGAAACCCCGAAGGGATAAGGCTAAAACTCAAGAATAGAGTGCAAATATTTTTTTTAAGAGTTTTAAACACAACATGATGATACAATGAGCTATCATATGTTTAGATAACACAATGGAAGACATAAATAACACCTAAAGGGTTTCCCAATGTGATTACTTGATTCAACACTTAACCCATGCCAATTAATCCAAATAATTTTATTAACTTAATTACATGTTATTACTTTAAAACAAGGATATAATTCATTCGGTAATTAAAATTATAGATAACAGCACGATTTCATCCATTATGGTTGAAAATATGGATAACATGATGTGTTCACCCATTAAGGTTGAAAATATAGCTAACATGATGAAGTTCACCCATTAAGGTTAAAATATAGATAACATGATGAAGTTCATCCATTAAAGTTAAAATATAGATAACATGATGAGTTCACCCATTAAGGTTAAAAATATAGCTAACATGATGAAGTTCACCCATTAAGGTTAAAATATAGATAACATGATGAAGTTCATCCATTAAAGTTAAAATATAGATAACATGATGAGTTCATCCATTAAGGTTAGAAATATAGATAGCTTGATGAGTTCATCCATTAAGGTTAATAATATAGATACCATGGGGAGTTCATCCATTACAATTTAACCATACATCTCGTCCAAACTTTTATTAAAACATAAGTCATGCATCTAATTTCGTTACATACTTTAATTTCATTATAAACTAACGAATGCTTTCCAAGCATACTTTAATTACATTATCAACAAATGAATACATTCCATTATTCAAATATACATCCTTCATGATCCAAATTACTGCAATTAATAAGATGACTACATGCATGCATTTACGATTAACTTCATCTAATCCACATTATACATTCTAATATAATGTCATCCATACATGCTAAATTAGAGAGGAAACGAAATAACATAAATACCACATAACACCGAAATGATATCGGAGTTCACCCCTAGTGGGCTAAATCTTTGGGTCTGCTCAACTGCAAGACCCCTCTGATAAAATAATAGGGTGAAGAATACATAAGGTTCACATCATTTACATCCTACCATCAAGGTGTACTTAAACCAATAATACATACGACCACATCGGTCAATAAGTACAAGAATTATCCCTAAATAGGAAAAGGATCCAACTGAACATAATAAGAAACAAATACAAAAATCAACTAGTGGATCCATGAAACTAAGTCTTCGCAACCCATCATAAGAAACCCATGGTCTAAAACAACAAGACATGACCGGATACAACACCAACACATGAAAACAGTAAATACTCGTGATCAAGGGCATAAATAGGTACCCAAATCAACATGCGACAATATTCAACATTCATCATCAAGGACTCGCCAATTCTTAAGAAATTGTGAATATAGAAAATTAAACATGCATAGGCATAAATCGGAAAAGGCAATCTTCTTCCATATACTTTACACACAACAATCGATCCAATTTTCTAATTGATCTAAGTTTGAATTGCAATATGTCTACCTTGTCTAGGTACATGACGTTCATGGTTTTCTAATTCACTAAAGTTCATTTGCATCATGCAATAACATAAATACATCATCATGAGTTTCCAAACCCAAAAACAATTTAAATAATTATAATATATATATGCAGAACACACAATGATATAAAATCAAATATTCAATAATCAACTAAGATGTGATATTTATTCATCAAAAAAAACATCATTCTCATTCTTGTTCGCAAATAATAATCTAATTTCATCTCTTGCAACACAATATACACTTTCCAAAAATGGAAATGTTCATTAAAAAGGAAATAAATATCGCTGATCATTTACCAATTAAAATGATACTTCCTTGCATATATGTATAAAGTACAAATTAAATATTAATTAATATATACATATTAATCCACCATTAATAAAATATATAGTAATTAATAATCAATAACATTACAAATTAAATATTAATTAATATATATATTAAACCAAAATTAATAAAATATATACTAAATAATAATTAATAATTTAAAAAAAAACCTTTTAACAAACTAATATTATAAATTTTTAAATAAACCAAATTTAAATTGGGATGCAAATATATATATATATATAATCTAAAAAATAATTAAAAAAAAAATAACAAAGGGACAGTCGCGGGCCCACCTCCCATCCACGGGAGTGGGGGCAGTCATGCCCTAACCGTGGAGGCTATGGCCACCATGGTGGACGCAGACCAGCGGCCTCCATACTATGGACGCGAGACTCTACAGCCATCGTGGGGTCGTAGGTCTCTGCAGCCGCCATGGGGTCACAGGTCCCCATGGCCATAGTGGGGTTGCAGGCTTCTGCGGCCACACTATGGTCGCAGACCTCACAGACTGCGAGCCTGTGGAGGGTAGGGGGCACGGGTTGAGCCTCGGCTCCTCGGCCCTCCAAACCCTAAATCCGCCATTAAAATTTCATTTTACACCCCCACCCCCCTTTTTTTATATACAAACATTAAAAGAAAAATGAAAACCCCAGATTTCATTTATTCATAGTCTCATACAGAGACTGAAATTTATTTTTCCAGAAAATAAAAAAAGAGATTAACACATATAAATGCAATAAGATAGACTCAAAAATTTCCTGAGATAAAACAGAGAATGGATCCAATCATTTTAAAAAAAAAGATTTTCATTTCCAGGCAACCCATTTTGGCGAAATTTTGCTAGCATAACCTCTCTCAGGGGTAAAATTTGCCAATCTACTTAATCTGAAAGCATGAAATCCAACTAATTTAACAATCTACAACCAAATTGCAAGATTCAAAAAGGAATTTCGGATTTCTTCCAACTCCCATATACACACAGAGTTTTAAATTTAACACATCATTTCTTTCCCAAAATAAATAAATGGATTCAGGTAGATTTCAACAAAAAAATAAAAATAAAAAGGTTAACCAAATGCCAACCTTGAATGCTATCCTGGAGGTGTTGAAGATGAGCTCCACCTACAAAATACCCAAAATCCTTCCACATAATGCCGAAACCTCCTCCAAAAATCCTTCTCCCAAAATGTTTTCAAAAAAATATCTCCAAAAATCATCCCCCAAAATATTTTCAAACCTAGGTTAAAATGGAAGAATGTTTGACCTAATCTCTTATTTTTGAATTTAAAACACTTTCTTTTAAATAAAATGAAAAATCATTCTTTTCAAACTATTCAAATATTCTAAACTTGCTTTTCTAATTAAAAATCAAAATGCTTCTCCCTCATTTAATTTTAATTTTCTCAATATTAACAAAGCTAACATTTATATTTCAAAATATTAATGAGGGTAGAATATTTTTAATTAAAATAAAATCCCAAAATCAATCTTTCACACTATATCGAGTATATATATTAAACTTGCTTTTCTAATTAAAATTGATTTTCTTAAATAACTGAAATTAACCTTTCTATTCCAAAATGCCAAAGAGATTAAATTATTTCTATTTCGAACAAATTTAAATATTTCCTTTCAAAATGCATAAACTCAATAAATTCATTATTTAAATTTAACCATTATATTGAACTTGCTACAAACATGAATAGAGCGATCTTTTTTTAATTAATGATTAATCACATAAAGGGGAACCTATTTAATTTAGTCCCTAAAATACTAATGCGTAAACACACATTAAATCAAATTAAATACTAAGGATTAAATACTCAATTTTACCACACGCAAAGCATGTAACCCAAGGAAGACAACCAAATACATGACCCGCATGTTGGTATTTTGGTATGGTTTTGTCATTGATGCCAACACCTATTGAAAACTGGCACTTTGGAGATCCAGCAACATTCACCGGCAAGCAAGTAACTATTGCACAGTTACTAGTATATGGTTCACCGGTACCTGGAATGATATGGAAGACACTTGGTAATGTCGAAGACATTGTGTGGATACTTTGTTTTGAAGAATTAATCATTAGTATATTCATATTTGCATATTTGCTTTCACTGGCAAATAGGTCCAGGGTTATCTAGGGTTACACCAGCAGGTTTATCTTTTCCAAATCAGCATGGCATGCTATGGAGATAATTTATTATTGTTGTAAATACATTAAGCCGACATGTTCAATCGGTTATTGCATTGGATATTATATTGTATGTAAAATATTTTTATTGTAATATCTTGTAGAGCCAACCTACTAAAATTAGTCTTAGGGTATGGTATAAATGTAAGATCTTATTTGTAAGATCGAATGTGAAATGCGAAAAAGAATTGTGTGAAGGTATATGCGAGATTTAGCAGAGGTATACATGAAGACATCATTTGAAGGTGAAGCTAGGTTTTTGTAAAAGCATATCAGCATTACACCAGTACTGAATCCAGCATATGAAGATGTTATTTTGTGTAGTACATTCTTATTGGATTTAACCATCCAATTGTAGTCAGTGTGACTCCCATTTTGTGGTTGAGCAGTGAGCTCTAGGCTATTGGCCTTTCTACATGTGGAGACCCCATTTATGTACACCTACTATTTGCAGTAGTATCATCTAATTGTGGGTAAGGTTTTCCACCATGGTTTTTCCCCTTACAGGGTTTCCACGTACAAATATTGGTGTTATGTGTTGTGGATGACTTTGTGTTTATGTTTCATGCATTAATCCTTACCGTATAGTAATTTACTGTTAACACTGTCTACTGGCATACTTAACTCATTTACCGGTATTAAGCATTAAGCTGGTTAAATGATTTTTGGTTTAAATTTATTAGACAATTGATTCACCCCCCTCCCCCCTCTCAGTTGTCTCCGGGACCTAACAATTGGTATCAGAGCCTAGTCCTCTTTTGCAGAAGTTTAACAACTTGAGGAGATCCAATGTCTACAAATTATTTCAGGAAGGACAGTCCTAAACTTGATGGAACCAACTATGGGATATGGAAGATCGGGATGGAGACACATCTGAATTGCATCGATAAAGACATCTGGGAAGTTACAAAGAATGGTTATACTGTTGTTGTAGCTGGTCAGACTGCTCCAACTACCTTAGCTAAAGATGAAGAGAATGATTGCAAAGCAAGAGAAGCACTTTTGAGCGCATTATCAGATCAAAAAATTATGGGATTATTAGATAGGTCTACTACTAAAGCTATTTGGGATCATTTGGAAACACTAAATGAAGGAGATTCCATAGTTAAGATTGCAAAACTTGAAAGCTTTTGAGTCAGGTATGAACATCTGAAAATGGAAGAAGATGAAAGGATTTCTACTTTTATGGAAAGAGTAAATGAAATTGTTTTGGGTATTAAATGTTGTGGAGGAACTTTAAGTGAGGATAAGATTGTTTCAAAAATCTTAAGAGGTTTGTCACCGGCATATAAAATGAAGGTTACTACTATAAATGAGTTGAGAACAATGCCTAATACATCAGTAACTAGGGATACATTGATTGGAAAACTTTCAGCCTTTGAAATTGAGGAATTTGGTCCTGTTGCTACTATAAAAACTGATTTAGCCTTTAAAGCATCAACATCATCTACTCCATCATTTGACAAGTCAGACTAGAGAGGCTTTTATGCAAGAGAACTTGAAGAAACCAGGAAGGAGAATGAAGAACTTGAAGAACTTGAAGCACTATTTGCAAGGAAAATGCCAAAAGGTCCAGTTGGAAGTAAGTATGAAGGTAAAGCACCCTTTAAATGTTTTAACTACAATAAGATTGGTCATATGGCTTCGAGATGCCCTGATAGACATGCTAGACTAAGAGAAGAAGCGAGAAGAACATACAAGCCTAATCCTGAATATCAGAGATACAAATTTAAGAAGAACAAAGACAAATCTTATTACATTGCTGATGAAGGTGTGACTGATGATTCTAATGAGGATCCAACAGACAATGGATGGGTTTTTTTTGCTATAATAGAGGATCAACTGGCACCTACTGCTAAACCGGTAGAACAAGCTCTAGCAACTAAAGTTGAAGCAAAGGATGAATGGATCATTGACTCAGGATTCTCACATCATATGACAGGAGACAAAGGCAAATTCTTGAACTTTCAAGAATACAATGGAGGTTTAGTAAGATTTGGAGATGACAAATCCTATTCAATCAAAGGTAAGGGTTCAATATCTCTTGATGGTAAGCATAACACTGACAATGTCTACTATGTTGAAGGATTAAAGCATAATCTTTTAAGTGTTGGTCAATTAGTTGAGAAGGAATTTTAGTTACAATTTAAAAATGGAAAATGCAAAATCATGAATAGAACTGGTTTGGAAATTGCAACTGGTAATCAGACTAGAGGTAATATCTTTCATTTGAATAACAGTGAAAAGGCATGTTTGATTGCACATATAGATGAAAGTTGGTTATGGCATAAGAGACTATGTCATGTAAACTTTGATTGCATGGTAAAAATCAGTACTTCTAAGGCAGTAAGAGATCTACCTAAAATTGTGAAACCTCATAATACAATTTGTAAGGAATGTCAATTTGGAAAACAAGTTAGAGCTAGTTTCAAAAGTATTCTAGAAAAATCCAATAATGCTATTGATTTAATTCACACTGATTTATGTGCTCCAGCTAGAACAAAAAGCTTACAAGGTGATAGATATTTCATGCTAATTATTGATGATTATTCTAGAATGTGTTGGGTCACTTTTCTCAAAGAAAAATCAGAAGCACTTGGAAAGTTCAAACTATTCAAAGCAATGGTTGAAAATGAAACCGGTAAGAAAATCAAATGTTTAAGATCAGATCAAGGAGGAGAATTCACATCTAAGGACTTTAATACATTCTATGAAATGAATGGAATCAGAAGACAGTTATCAGCACCTCGGACACCACAACAAAATGGAGTTGTTGAAAGGAAAAACAGAACTATCTTGGATGCAGCAAGAAGTATGTTATTTGAAGCAAATCTACCACATGTGTATTGGAAAGAAGCAGTCAACACTGATGTCTATACATTCAACAAATTTCACATCAAAGGTGAAACCGGTAAAATCCCTCATGAACTATGGTTTGGTAATACTCCTACTCTTAAGTATTTCAGAATTTTTGGAAGTAAGTGTTATATTAGAAGAGATGGGTATATTGGAAAATTTGATCCTAGAAGTGATGAAGGAATATTTCTCGGTTATTCATCTAAGAGAAAGGCATATATGTTTTAACAAGAGATTGCAGAAAATTGTTGAGAGTACAAATGTAAAGATTAATGAACAATTTAGAGGAACTTCAAGGTATATAGACTCTGAACCAGCAATAGAAATTATGACAAATGAACATACACCAAATCCACCGGTACAGAATGAAGATCCAGTTACCTCGGTATCATCAGAGGATTCCACAGTAATTGAAGAACAACAACAAACTAAGACACCCCGATATGTAAGATTGAATCATTCTGAAGATCAGATAATTGGAAACAAATTTAAAGGAGTTATGACAAGAGGAAGATTGGCAAATGAAGAGGTATGTCTTATTTCTCATATTGAGCCATCATCTATCAATGAGGTATGTGAAGATAAATTTTGGATTAAAGCTATGGAAGAAGAATTAGGACAAATTGAGAAAAATAATACTTGGACATTAGTTCCTTGGCCTAAAGATAAAAATGTAATTGGAACTAAATGGGTATTTAGAAAAAAACTTAATGAAGATGGTAAGGTTGTCAGAAATAAAGCAAGACTAGTGTGTAAAGGATATTCTCAGAAAGAAGGAGTTGACTACAATGAAACCTTTGTACTGGTAGCCAAAATTGAGGCAGTTAGATTATTCTTAGCTTTTGCAGCTCACAAGGACTACAAAGTTTATCAAATGGATATTAAATGTGCATTTTTGAGTGGAGATATTGAAGAAGTATGTATTGAACAACCTGATGGATTTTCTTTAACAGATGACAATGATATGGTTTGTAGGTTAAGAAAAGGTCTGTATGGATTAAAACAAGCCCCAAGAGCTTGGTATGCAAGGTTGGATAAGTATCTTTTAAAGATTGGATTTACTAAAGGAAATGCAGATAGCAATTTATATTACAAAATAACTAATGATGACATCTTGATTATTGAAGTATTTGTTGATGATATAATCTTTGGAGGAGAAGATGGATTATGTAAAGAATTTTCTATTAAAGTGCAGCAAGAATTTGAAATGTCTATGATTGGAGAAATAAAATTATTTTTAGGATTGCAGATTTCACAGACTGATAAAGGTATATTTTTGAGTCAATCCAAGTACTTGAAAGAATTACTAAGGAAATTTGGGATGGAGAACTCTAAACCGGTAAGCACACCTATGACTACAAATGACAAATTATCTCAAAGGGATGAATCTACACCTGTTAATCCAACTAGATACAAATCTATGATAGGAGGTTTATTGTATTTAACACAAACTAGGCCTGATATTATGAATGCAGTATGTATTGTTTCTAGATTTCAAAGTAATCCTAGGAAAAATCATGAATCAGCTGTAAAAAGAATTTTCTGGTACTTACAAGGCATAGCAAATCTTGGATTATGGTATCCTAGAGATGAAAATTTTGATCTATGTGCATACATAGATGCAAATTGGGCAGGAGATGTGGATGATAGAAAAAGCACCACTGGAGGAGCATTCTTTCTTGGAAAAAGATTAGTCTCTTGGTTGAGTAAGAAACAGAGTTGTACATCTTTATCAACAGTAGAATCAGAATATGTTGCAGCAGCAACTAACTTTACACAGGTACTAAGGCTTAAACAAATGTTGAAAGACATAAAGGTAAAATGCAAGGAACCCATTACTATATATTGTGATAACACTGCAACAATTGATATATCTAAGAATCCAGTATTACATTCTAAAACAAAACATGTTTCTATCAAACTTAATTTTCTAAGGGAAAAAATTGAAGAAAAGGAGATAAAATTGGTTTATGTGAATACTAAAGAATAGCTTGTAGATATTTTTACAAAACCTTTGCCTAAGGAGACTTTTGAATATCTTAGAGATTAGCTTGGAGTCATACCACCATCGGTAGAGACTTAGATAGTTGATGATTGTCATCAACCGACAGAATTGAAAGACAAATCTTTTACTCCGGTCTTTTGATGAGGAAGGTACTTCTTAGGGGGAGTAGTTGGTATTTTGTATGAACTTGATTTTTATAACTTTGACATTTGATGTCAAAGGGGGAGAGATATCTATGGAAAAACGCATTATCTTTTTGAGGAGAGATTGGTATGAAAATAAATCTTTGGATAAACACATGTTTCTCCCGGGGGGAGAAATTATTGTTTAAAGAAGATTGTTGGTTTTTGGTATTTGGCACTTTGATGGTTTTTCCATCTTGTGTTGCCATCAATGCCAAAGGGGGAGATTGTTGGTATTTTGGTATGGTTTTGTCATTGATGCCAACACCTACTAAAAACTAGCACTTTGGAGATCCAACAACATTCATTGGCAAGCAAGTAACTATTGCATAGTTACTGGTATATGGTTCACCAGCAGGATATAATGTTCACCGGTACCTGGAAGGATATGGAAGACACTTGGTAATGTCAAAGACATCATGTGGATACTTTGTTTTGAAGAATTAATCATTAGTATAGTCATATTTGCATATTTGCTTTTATCGGCAAATAGGTCCAGGGTTATCTAGGGTTACACCGGCAGGTTTATCTTTTCTAGATCAGCATGGCACACTATGGAGATGATTTATTATTGTTGTAAATACATTAAGCCGACATGTTCAATCAGTTATTGCATCGGATATTATATTATATGTAAAATATTTTTATTGTAATATCTTGTAGAGCTGACCTACTAAAATTGGTCTTAGGGTATGGTATAAATGTAAGATCTTATTTGTAAGATCGAAAGTGAAATGCGAAAAAGAATTGTGTGAAGGTATATGTGAGATTTAGTAGAGGTATACACGAAGACATCATTTGAAGGTGAAGCTAGGTTTTTGTAGAAGCATGTCAGCATTACATCGGTACTGAATCCAGCATATGAAGATGCTATTTTGTGCAGTACATTCTTATTGAATTTAACCATCCAATTGTAGTCAATGTGACTCCCATTTTGTGGTTGAGCAGTGAGCTCTAGGCTGTTGGCCTTTCTGCATGTGCAGAACCCATTTATGTACACTTACTATCTGCAGTAGTATCATCTGATTGTGGGTAAGGTTTTCCACCGTGGTTTTTCCTCTTACAGGGTTTCCACATACAAATATTGGTGTTATGTGTTGTGGATGACTTTGTGTTTATGTTTCATGCATTAATCCTTACCGGTAGAGTAATTTACTATTAACACTATCTACCGGCATACTTAGTTGGTTTACCAGTATTAAGCATTAAGCTGGTTAATTGATTTTTTGTTTAAATTTATTAGACAACTGATTCACCCCCCCCCCCTCTCAGTTGTCTCCGGGACCTAACACCGCAAACCCAAACAAAAGGGAAACCAACGGATGACTGATGACGATCACTTGAGCATGACTAGGGTAAAATAAGGGTTTTGCGACCACCTAATCCAAACTCTAAGGAACAAAGAGATATACTCAAACCTGTGAGTCCAGGTGAAGATGAACCTCGCACCTAGGTGGTATTGTACCTACAATCTCCTGCAACCATGAGTCACCCAATCATATATATATATAATAAAAGTGTTAGCCTGAGATTAATAACATGATTTAGGAGAACAAATAAAATTACATAAGAATCGATGTGAAAGCACATTAACAGGTACGCACAATAATCATAATATCTGACTACAACATTACATAATGGTAAATCAACCACCCAAAAATGCCACATAAAAAAGTCAACCAAGGTCAAACCAATTTTACAAAGCTGACTAGGGTAGGGGCACTACATCCTCCCCCTCAGGCTTCGACTTACTCCCAGAAGTGGTAAGGCTAGACGGAAAACATGCAGCACACATTAGCTCTGAAACTTATTTAACAAATATCAATTTGCACATATGAATCTTTTCACAAATACTTGAAACATTATTGCTAAATTCTCTACTAAAGCCATTATCCATCAACAAGATACATCTAAATCTATACGTTTCTTATAACATTCTGGGAATTATCTATAATCATAGTAGAGAAACAAAAATTTATTCCTTTCATCACACCAAATTAAAACACAAAAAAAAGAGGTAAACAACAATTACCATACTCATCTACCAATATGATAAGAAAACATGCCATCATGATCAATTTTCCTTTACTAATCCATCTTTTTCATAAGACTTTATCGCATAGAACTAGCTTTAAATTTTATTCTACAACCAAGTTAGCTTTCTTGAAATAAGAGCAACATGTAGAACACAATTGTTTACACTTGCCAGCATATAAAAACCTTTCCAATGACTATGTCCCATAACATAGTGACAAGATAACACAATTTACTCCATGATTACACATAATACCCATCCACATAACTGGAATGCACAACTCAAAAGGCCACATGTGAGCATGTCTAATGCTCGGTCATAGATAATATGCACAATCAACATCTCTATGCCTGATCTCAGAATAAAATAACATGATCATAAATATCCAACTTCTCACTCAAGGGCTTGATGGTGCTAGGGCACACCATAGCAGTGCTACCTTCCATACAAGACCCTCATGAACATCCCTTGTTGCATAAGGTGGTTATCCTCCAAGAGATAGTCACCACACATAGGTAGGTAGTGGATCCTAGTTGTATCACAGCCTCACATACCCCCATCCTCAAGGTTCCCTATGTCTACTTCCTCGTATACACTCAACCAAGACTGTCTCCTATGTTCTTGGAGAGGAATTCACATTTCAACACAAGACCAACATACGAAAACAATAAGGATAAACTAGTTTAGCCACCAAACTACAGAAGAATATAGATAATAATCATCAATTCCAACAGTAAGGCAAGAAAATAATCCAAAATTGCAACACCAAATCAAGTAAGCAAAAGATCGCAAGATCGTGGCTAAACCTTCAAAGTCAAAATAAAATAAATTTCTGGTCCACAAGGAAATAAATAAGAATATCATAATTGCACATAACATCACTATGTGACTAGCATACAGCCACCAACGAGGAAGGAAGGAACAATCGTCTAGCTATCGCAATAGCTCATCATGTGGTGTAGCCTAGTCACACATCCGCATAGCATGGCAGTGTGCACCTTGACATCACCCCGCTTTATGTCATCATGTGGCATGGCTTTACCCTAAACTAGTCAGTAGGCCACATGGCAATTTCTACTACATCCCGCATCGTGTCTCAACATAGCATGGCAATACTCCAAGCGGATAAGGCACGCAATGGATGTATTCTGCGTGGTAGTGTACCTCGCAAAAAAGGGCATGTGCAGGTCACACCCTGCATAGCGACGTACCTCTCAGGATACTCACCATAAGCCAGAGGTATGCATGGCTAAGGTCCACCCGCATGTCTACCAACACTTGCCAATTGGCAGCTCATGTGGAAATAACATACCTTTCATGAAGACAAGGCAAAAGATCCTCCAAGATACACCATCACTATGCTCAAGAACTGCCATCAATATGCTCAAATAAAGGAGAGGAATAGGCTAGCACACGTAAACCTTATAAATTGGTTCATCAAAAGGGAAAGTATTCAATACACCTTTAATATAGTTTCATTATATAACTATATTTTTCCTCTAAATAGAGAAGCTAAAGTCGCTTCACGCCGACATTACTCATACGTCGATCCATACTATTCAAGGAATTGTGACTTCTAATACTACCCCTTCACATACTGACTTATCAACAACCCATGGGTTGGCACTCAGTAAGGTAGCAAACATGCAACAACACATAAACAGTATGGTATTCTCATACCCATAAGTAAACATATTCTCCATGGTTGATTATTTCATCATCCCATGGGCACATATAGCAAGCACGGGTTTCTTAAAATACACAATGAAAGCACCAGTACTGGTTTAGTCACATTACGGGGAGTACTTTTTAGTACACTATCATCTACTCAAGGAAGGTTTCAATTATGCTTCCCACATGAATAACTGAATAAAATTTACTCTAGATAAAAGTATGAAAATTCTTTACAATTCAGAATTACATAAAGAAATAATGGCATTCCTATATCTTCCACTAATTCCTCTAAGAATTCATATTCACATTACTAACCACACAAATTTTCTTTCCAAAATGTAAGACTCCTATCTTTCAATATGAAGCCAAAATATAAAAATATAATTTCACATGCTTTATATACATTCTATTTAAATCAATGCATTCTTTTGTAGCATTTCTAAAAATCTCATAATCTAGGCAAAGAGAAGGGAAGGAGAGTTTGATAGTCCAACCATTTCTTACATTAGCACAAGATTAACAATATCATACCACATTATAAAATTTATCACTATAAGTCTATTATCTTAATTGTACGGTTTCTATTTCACTACCATTTAGAAGAATGCCAATAGGTCTAACATGACATTTCCAATTATTATGGTTGCAACAAAATGTTCTAGTTTTCCAAACAACAGAGATCAAGATAGGCAATCTTTTCGATAATGCAAGACCTCTTGTGAACACTCACTATTCTTAATTAATAAGAAACATATCATAATTTGCAACCTTTCGTTGAAAATCAAGGTACGATAAGAATGTAAATGAGAAACTATCAACTAAATAATATATATTAATGCATGCACATCTAACAAGCTTTTCATTTTCACTTTCTAATCATAATAAGTCAATTATATATCCAAAAGTAAGTTCAATATAGCATTGTTAAAATAGGTCCTCAATTGAATCGGTATTATGAAACACATAAAACAATCTTTCATGGGACACATTAACACACTCTCTTAGCCACTATAACATGTTCCCTTTTATACATCTTTTACATACCAGGAATTTTCTCATAACAACTATTTGCACATTAATGCACATTACTTAAGATAGAATTTAATTATGTTACTCCTACAATACACATGGAGAATTCTTTAATGTAAACATACAATTTTCTCCCAATAATTAAAATGAACTTTTAAACCCATAGCCCTTTTATATTATCTAGAAGCACAAAAGCATCATAGGTTCACACAAGGGTTCAAGAAGTCACAACCTTTCTCTTGCAATAAGAAAATTCACATAAGAGATAAATACACATAAACAAACATTTAATTTCTAGAGAGAAAGAGGAGGAAGGGTGATAATCATTCAATTTGCTAGAAAATAAGTATTAACATCTACCATACAAGTCCTTCTAGTGGACAACACTAAGCTAGATCATAATCTAAAAACAAGCACATATAATCACTCGAAAGCACCAATATCAAGAAAGTGAGAACAAGGTGTGAACACACATGTCACATACAATTAAGGTCTTCTCAAAAGAATAAGCAAAGAACATAACATGAGTACTTAAGATCTTCAAGATCATATGCCTCAATCACACACATACCAAAGGAGGACAAGCATACAACATAAGGTTGATACACCTCACACCAACTAAGGGCACAAGCGACACCAAAGATCCCAATGTTTGCAAACTGGCTCTAATACATGCCTCTTACTGAACTTCTTGCTAATAGATGGAATGGAGAATTTTTTTTGTAGCCAGGTGTGGACTAATTGGAGACTACTGTAACGATATAATTATTCAATAGAATCCACTCTCTTGTGGACATTCGGGTGGTTTTTTTTTGGCTCTCCTATGTGGTTTCCTCCTTCTGTGGGTGTTGATGTGGTTTCTCGCTCTTCTTCTTCTGTGCCTCCAGAGGAAAGTTCAAGCACATGGCAGTTTGAGTCATGATATAGATTATCTTATGGGTTCTTTTTTATTGTAATTTTGTGGCTTGACCACTCTTTGTGTGTGTGTGTGGGGGGTTGTACAGGGCCTCTTGGTTTTGTTCTGGGATGGGTTTTGGTCTATTACCATGTAAAGGGTGTTGTCAAACTAATATATTTATATGGTTTTTTTATCAAAGGCTATAACCAGAGGTTTTCTTTGTTGGCATTTTTGTTGTTTATGTTGTGATTTTCATTGATGGACACACACTTGTATTGAGATCCCCTTTATATGTATGAGCTCATGCTCAACCGGTATTTGTTCCAACCGGTATGTGGTATACTAGTCTTTAGACTAGTGGTGATTTTGCAAAATGTGTTTTCCGGTCTGAAGCGGCATGTCGACCCCAAGCGGTTCATAGATCACAAGCGGTATGAGGGAGAAAAGCGGCACAACACATTCTTACCAATCTTCATTTTTGTAAAACCAGCAACCGGTATTTTTGTATGAACCGGTAATACTCTGTGATGAGTTACCAACCGGCATTTTGTGATGAGTTACCAATCCACCGATTGTTTGATGGTGCCGACACATTGATGACGCTTTTTGTGTCATGTTACTAAGTATGTCTAGATTCATTAAACCTAGGAAATTGTAATGTAATCCTATTGGACTGACATGAAATCAGATTCCTTTAAAAGGACATCATGTCTAGGGTTTTAAGCTATTGCTGAAAGGGTTAATGTTGAGCTAGGGTTTAAGGTGGGAGTTGAGAACGATCTTATCTGAGAAGATCAAGTTGTAACTATGAGAGAGAGAGAGAAGACTAAAGTAATGCTGGAATGCATTAGCTGTGAGCAATACTGGATCTAACCAAGCAGTTTGTGCTATTAGATAGATCAAACACTTGTTTATTACTCACATCTTTGACAATTCTGTAGCCCTTAACTAGGTAGGCTTCAAAGCCTTTGTAAAATCCTCTAACAAGGTGGTTCACACATGTGAATCTAAATCCTCTAACAAGGTAGTCTTTAATCAGACTTATCTCCTGACAAAGATTGAGATTCCTAACAGGATCTATTCTGGTGAAGAAAATTATAAGATGTTAACCGGTCAGGTTTCTATTCTACAGATAGTGACTTGTGAGTTCCATCTCATCATGGTTTTTCCCAGTTGGGTTTCCACGTCAAATATCTTGTGTTATGGTTGTATTGCTTTTGTGGGTGAATGCTTTATTCGCATTTTTGGTTTGCATGTGTGGTAACCGATTTGACTGTTAGAATGCTTTATCAGTTTATCTTTAGACTGTGTAAGTGTTTTAGTGTAGAAGTTTTTGGCATACTAATTCACCCCCCCCTCTTAGTATTCATCAATTGGTATCAGAGCCTACCTTTCTATAAGTTTAACCACTTGGAAAGAGATATGGGGGAATACACCTTGAGGGAACTTACTCAATGGCTCACTAAGTCTGAGCAAGCCTATGATGATCTTATGGTCAAATACAAGGCATCTCAAGCAAAAAGAAGAGAACATGCAGAGAGGCTGATGGAACTATCTGAAAGTAGTTCTGAAGATGAAGCTAACATGGAAGCCATGATTGCTAAAGTGAATAAGCTGAATGACTCAAACTCCAATCTAAGAAAGGAGTTGGAAGGACTGACTATTCGGTTTAGTCAAGAGCTTGAGAACCAGAGAAAAGCTGAAGATCTGGTAAAGGACAAAGATCATGAGATCTCCAAGTTGAAACAAGAGATTAGTGCACTGACTGCTCGCCTTCATGAGAGAAGAATGGAAAAAGAAGACATGCAAGGAGAACTGAACATTTCCATCTCTGAAAATGCAAGTCTAATGGAGACAAATACTGCTATTTCCAAAGAACTCTTTGAGTCAAAGGAAGTACTTGCTAAGTTTGGCAAAAGTACTGTCAAGCTAGAGCAAAAGCTTGAGTCATCTAGACCAGCAAAGAATACCAATGGTCTTGCTTTTTCTGGACATGAGGAAGAAGAATCCTTAGGAACAAATGCTAAAGCATCAAAGAAGCAACCGACACTCAAAGGAAAAGGTAAGCAAAAATTCAAACTTGTTTGCTTGAACTGTCTTAAAGAAGGACACACTGCCAATGTATGTAGGAGCAAGGCCTACAATAATTTTCCTTATTTTATCAACAATGTACCTAGATCAAATAAGTTCAATGGTCATTGTTATGCATGCAATAAGTTTGGGCATAGAGCATTTGAATGCAGGTCTGTAATGAATAACACTGGAAGATATCCTCAGAGGACCCAAGGAACTGGTCCTAAACCTTTTATGAACCGGAACCACAACCGGTTTAATGTCTTCAATCATCAGTCAAGAAGCAGTGGCCATCAAGCGGCAACTGGATGGAGAGAAAGTTGTATGATCTGTCACGGTCATGGTCACACTGCCGCAACATGCAGAAGGAAGAATGGAAACATGTACAATGGACCTTGGAGAGCACCTGGACTTGTTTGCTATCACTGCAACAAACCTGGTCACATTGCAAGATTCCGCAGAAGCAGAAAAAGTATATCTGATGATATACCGGTCACTCGGGAAGGAGAAATAGATGTTGAAAAAGTTCAAGGGGACATGAAGAAAACATGGAGGAAGAAAACAATAATGTCGGAAGAGGAACCGATTTCTGCACCTAGTGTGGAAATATCAAAACCGGCAAACTAAGCCTTAAAGGCTTAGGGGGAGCAAATGGAGAAATGCCTTTGAACCCTCAGTTGACATCGGTAAAAGACCTTAACCGATATGCGATACCTGTCACTTGGTAGAAGACCATAAATGGTAAAAAGGCAAATTAGGGTTTACACCCTAATAGAGGAGCATTAATGATGGTAGGTGAGAGACATGTATAAATGCATTTTTCAAATCATTTCTCACTATCTATTTTCGAGCAAAGAAAATTTTTCAAGTGCAGAGTGAAGAAAAGGCGATTTGAGCTTTGATTTCAAGAAAGTGAATAACCTTGAAAGAGATTCAAATCCAGTTTGCAAGCAGTAGTGGAGAACTCAAAGCGGTGATTTGGCATCCGACGAAGAGTGAAGTGAAGCAGAATTAGGAAGCCCTAAATTCATGTTGGAAAGGTATTTTTTCGTGTTCTTGAAATACTCTTCAATGGCTTCTGCATCATATACAAGTTCGAGTACATCCATAGAGTCAGAAAGTTTTATTTAGAGAAAGTCTAAATGTAATGCTTTGTCACAAGTCTTGGCTGGAGTCATAGTCGAAGAAGGAATTTCTGATTATATTGATTGCAAAATAGAAGACCTAGGGTCTTTAGCCATTCACACTCAATTAGGTCTATTTTGCAGGAAGGACAAAAAGATCAAACCAGAATTTAGTGTCATTGAGAAGAAGAAATTCCACAACGCAGTATATTTTCTGGAAGACTTCACAGAGGATCACATCAGGATTATTTTGAGCAGAGTCCATGGTGACAAGATGTACCTGGAAAGGATGCATGATATCACGCCTTAGGCAATTCATGCAGTCACCAATTTCTGCAACACAGGGGAAGTGCCAGCCCTGAGAAAAGTGAGCAAAATGGAAATGACCAAGCTCACCAGTTCAACAAGTGATTCACGGGGTATGACAATCAATCCTATCAAGGATGATCTGGTGAAATATGCCTGCATGGTGATAGGATACATAACATTTTCAGCTAGCAAGATTAATTTTGTATCTGCTGCAGCAGTAAATGCCGCTTACCGAATGATAAAAGAGGATGCATCTTTTGACTTATGCACCGGCATGCAAAGGCAACTCCTGCTAAATCTTAAGCCAATCAAGCAGGACAACTCACTAAGGTTTAAGTTTGGACAACTACTGGTAGGGTTGTTTTTCTATTTCCAAGGCTACTTTCCTGGTGTAGGAGATGTCCAGTGGTCCCCTGACCAACCGGTAACCAAGCAGATGAAGGAAAGTGTGCAAGCCATTGGAATCGGCTACCCTGAATACTGAACAAATATTTTGATGAGTTCAGAAGAAAGATGAGTCAGAGGGTAAGAATCTTAGGTGACATAGTGAAGAAATATGAAGATGACATCTATTTCACTATTCAGGTGGACAAATGCCTAATGGAGGCTGTTGAGCCTAGAATAGAGGTGGTAGAGCCAATGGGCTATGAAGTTATATTTGACATGCTGGAAGGGTATGCCTCAACCCTTATTGCCTCGCCTCTTGATCCAAAGGCTAAGAGGACCGGAACCTACTTGGAGAGGATTGCACCGGTTGAAGAACCATCAGTGAAGAAGGGAAAAGAACCGGCAGCTAAGAAAGCTAAGGCAGTGCCTGCAGCATCAGCACCGGCTACCACTGCAACTCCAAGACTGACCAAGCGGTCACCAACAAAGAAGAAACTAGAGGTAACACTGGTAAAAGTCTTCGAAAGAAAGAGGAAGACTAAGGCAAATGAACCGGGCTCCAAAGAAACTGAGTCTAATGAACAGCGAAAGAAGGCAAGACAGACAAAGAAGATGAAGAAGAATGAACCGGCAACATCCGCACCAGTAAATATAGACATCTCCTCATACAAACCTTTGACACATTGTCAAAGAACAGTAAAAAATATTAGGAGAAAGTTACTTCATGATTTAATAGACTATTATGATGAATTTAATAGTGAGGAAAAAGATGAAGTACTATAGCAAATCATTCTTTATTTATGTAAAAATGACCGATCACCATCAGAGATTAAATCTCAGACACGGGATTCATTATTTAAAGCATTAGATAATAAATGGTGCATTGCCATTGAAAAGGAATAGGAGATTAGGGAGAAAGTCTTTGCACAGTACTTCCCCGAACTCTCTAATTCAGAATTATTTGATGCCCTGGATCAAAATAAAGGTCTCTTCTTCACAAGGAGAAGAAGACTCTGGTTGTTGGAGGGGAGAGTTGATGATGTTGAAAAAGATACACATCAGCATATGGCTCATGCTATTAGCTCTCACAAAGCATGAATGGCCAACCTCCATGCGGAAAAGGAACCAGTTATTTCCAAACCGGATGAGGTCTTCGATGAGGAAGGAAACCTGGTTGAAGAACCAATCGACACCATCGATGTTGATTCCCTAGATGTAGATGATGTCACTCAGGACATACCTTTTGAGGGAACTGAATAGGGGCAATAGGCTGATCAGGGTGGTGAACAAGCTGAGGACACACAGCAAGCAGCAAAGGAACAGGAAGAGAAAAAGAAGAAGGATGAAGATGAGAAATAGAAGAAAGAGGAAGAGAAGAGAAAAGAGGAAGAGGAGAAACAGAAAGATGAAGAAAAGAAGAAGCAAGAAGATGACGGGAAAAAGAAAGAAGAGGATAAGGAAGAAAAGAGAAAAAAGGAAGAAGAGGAGAAGGAAAAGAAGGAAGAGGAAGAGAAGAAGAAGAAGGAAGCAGAAGAGAAGAAGAAGAAGGAAGAGGAAGAACAGAAGAAGAAGGAAGCAGAAGAGAAGAAGAAGAAGGAAGAGGAAGAACAAAAGAAGAAGGAAGAGGAAGCATAGAAGAAGAAGGAAGAAGAAGCAAAGAAGAAGGTAGGAGTAGAGCAGAAGCAGAAAGAAGAAGAAGACAAGAAGAAGATGGAAGAGGAAGAGAAGAAAAAGAGAGAAGAGAAAGAGAAGAAAGAGAAGGAGAGGAAAAAGAAGGAAGAAGCAAACAAGACAATTGAAGCGATGAAGAGAACACAGATGGAGACTCCTAAGGCAACCGGTAGCCAAGCCAAACCGGCTGCTATCTCGAGCCCCATTGATCTCCAATCTGCAAGTGAGTCTGAGCTTATGCAGAGCATCAAGGTTGCCCAAGAGCACCTTGAAGGCATTCACAGGAAAAGAGAACAAGATATTATTCAGGCAGTTGTAGACACACTTACCGGTTTAATCCCCAGTACTAATCTTCCTGACACTGAATCATCACTAGCACAACTCAAACTTCTATGTATTGTAGTGGATGATCAGGTGCAGAGTCAAGAAGAAGAAGTAGAGGCCAATGTAAAGAAAGAGCACCAAAAGGCTCTTAATGTCGCTCTAGTGAAGAAGTTGAATGAGTTTAGAACTGAACTGCTAAAAGACCAAAAAGGACATAAGGAATGCCTTGGATGAGGGAAACTTGCTACTTAGCAAAATCTATCAACCTCATTTGTTCTGTGATGATGTGCTAGCCAAGAAGAAACAGCTTCAAATGGACTTACAGTCCTACTTGGGCACATTCAAGACTCCTTATGATTCCTTTGCAGCATATGGGCAAACCGTTCATCGGTTCCAAGTCCAGTCAGCCAAGATGGAGCAAGAGATCATTACACGGTCTAGGGATTTGCAGGAGCTTCAACTAGTATTACTTCCATGAGTGTAAATTCTTTAGAAGTGTTATCTGAACCTAGATGCCCTAACAGTCACATAGGAAGTGTTTTTGGTTTTAAAATTTTGATCTTTTGTCATATGGGGGAGAAGTATATCAGGGGGAGAAGCATCTGTTTTGAAATTTTGATATATGTTGTGATATATGTTATATGATCTGATGATTATGCTCTGTATGCAAAATTGCTATACACTATGTTGATTAAGGGATAGTGTATATGGTTAGGGGGAGCAATTTTGTTAATGGCAAGTTTTTGTTGTAAAACACTTAGATGTCAAAATTTTATTTTCCTAAGTGTTGCCATCAATGCCAAAGGGGGAGATTGTTGGCATTTTTGTTTTTTATGTTGTGATTGTCATTGATGGACACACACTTGTATTCAGATCCCCTTTATATGTATGAGCTCATGCTCAACCGATATTTGTTCCAACTCGTATGTGGTATACTAGTCTTTAGACTAGTGGTGATTTTGTAGAATGTGTTTCCTGGTCTGAAGCGGCATGTCAACCCCAAGCGATTCGTAGATCACAAGCGGTACGAGGGAGCAAAGCGGCACAACACATTCTTATTAGTCTTCATTTTTGTCAAACCAGCAACCAGTATATTTGTATGAACCGGTAATACTTTGTGATGAGTTACCAATCCACCGATTGTTTGACGGTGCCGACACATTGACGGTGCTTTTTGTGTCATGTTACTAAGTATGTCTAGATTCATTAAACCTAGGAAATTGTAATGTAATCCTATTGGACCGACATGAAATCAGATTCCTTTAAAAGGACATCATGTCTAGGGTTTTAAGTTGTTGCTGAAAGGGTTAATGTTGAGCTAGGGTTTAAGGTGGGAGTCGAGAACGATCTTATCTGAGAAGATCAAGTTGTAACTATGAGAGAGAGAGAGAAGACTAAAGTAATGCTGGAATGCATTAGCTATGAGCAGTACTGGATCTAACCAAGCAGTTTGTGCTATTAGATAGATCAAACACTTGTTTATTACTCACATCTTTGACAAGTCTGTAGCCCTTAACTAGGTAGGCTTCAAAGCCTTTGTAAAATCCTCTAACAAGGTGGTTCACACATGTGAATCTAAATCCTCTAACAAGGTAGTCTTTAATCGGACTTGTCTCCTAACAGAGATTGAGATTCCTAACAGGATCTGTTCTGGTGAAGAATATTATAAGACCTTAACCGGTCAGGTTTCTATTCTATAGATAGTGACTTCTGAGTTCCATCTCATCGTGGTTTTTCCCATTTGGGTTTCCACATCAAATATCTTGTGTTATGGTTGTATTGCCTTTGTGGGTGAATGCTTTATTCGCATTTTTGGTTTGCATGTGTGGTAACCGATTTGACTGTTAGACTGCTTTACTGGTTTATCTTTAGACTGTGTAAGTGTTTTAGTGAAGAAGTTTTTGGCATACTAATTCACCCCCCCCCCCCCCCTCTTAGTATTCATCATTCTTTACCTGGTTCTTTCCTGTCGATATGTCTGTCCGAACTAGGTTTTTGTAAACTCTTTATATTAATAAAAATATTTAGTGGCTTTACCACTTTTATCAAAAAAATATATATTATCAATAATATTGAGAATTTAGTTTTTAAAATAAATTTATTAATTATAGTTTTTTTTATTTTAATTTTTAAAAATAAATTTATTGATAATTGATTTTTATTTTAAGTAATTAATTTTGTAATAGTTTTTTATTTTTTAGGTAAAAGTCAAAGCCTGAACATTATATTAATATAAGTAAAATATATACAATCATCTATCATGATATTTAAGTAACAAAATTGCCATAAAGGCCTAAAATTAATAATTAGTCCAAGTCATCAAACGCATATGACAACAATGTTGAGATTCTTGTGTTCACTTATTGATCATCTAAAGGTATCCATATTGCGGGGGGGGGGGGGTGTTGTACAAGGCTTCTTGGTTTTGTGCTGGGATGGGTTTTGGTCTATTACCATGTACAGGGTGTTGTCAAACTAATATCTTTATATGGTTTTTTTATCAAAGGCTATAACCAAAGGTTTTCTTTGTCTGGTTCTTTCCTGTCAATAAGCCTGTCCGAAACAGGTTTTTGTAAACTCTTTATATTAATAAAAAAAAATTAGTGGCTTTGCCACTTTTATCAAAAAAGAAAATATATTATCAATAATACTGAGAATTTATTTTTTAAAATAAATTTATTAATTATAGTAATTTTTAAAAAATTTTAATTTTTTTTTAAAAATTTATTGATAATTGATATTTATTTTAAGTAATTAATTTTGTAATGATTTTTTATTTTTTATTTTTTAGGTAAAAGTCAAAGCCTAAACATTATATTAATATAAGTAAAATATATACATCATCTATCATGATATTTAAGTAACAAAATTGTCATAAAGGACTAAAATCAATAATCAGTCCAAGTCATCAAACGCATATGACAACAATGTTGAGATTCTTATGTTCACTTATTGATCATCTAAAGGTATACATATTGTTGTTAGGTCCTGGAGACAACTGAGAGGTGGGGTGAATCAGTTGTCCAATAAATTCAACCAAAATTAACTTAACCAAAACTTAATGCTTAATACCAGTAAACCAAACTTTATGCCGGTAGACAGTCTTAACAGTTAATTGCAGTACCGGTAAAGATTAATGCATGAAATAGAAAGACAATAAAATCCACAACACATAACACAATTATTTGTATGTGGAAACCCTATAAGGGGAAAAACCATAGTGGGAAGCCTTACCCACAATCAAATGATACTACTACATATAGTATGTGTTTACAATATGGATTCTGCACATGCAGAAAGGCCAGTTGCCTAGAGCTCACTGCTCAATCACAAAATGAGAGTCACACTGACTACAATTGGATGGTTAAATCCAATGATAATGTACTGCATAAAATAGCATCTTCATATGCTGGATTCAGTACCGATTTAATTTTGATTTCCTTCACAAAATCCTTCCTTCAACCTTCAAATGATGTTTGTGTGTATAGTTATGCTTATTTTCACATATACCTTATTGCAATCCTTTTTCACATTCACAATCCCATCTTCTTATGATCTTACAAATAAGATCTTACATATATACCATAACCTAAGACCAATTGAATAGGTCGGCTCACTAAAAGATATTACAATAAAATCAATTACAAACAAATCAATATCTGATGCATGATGTCAGCTCAATGCATTTACAATAATAATAAATCATCTCCATAACATGTCATGCTGATCTGGAATAGATAAGTCTATCGGTGCTTATCCTGGACCTATTTGCCAGTAACAGCAAATATGCAAACCTGAATAAATAATTAACCAAATCGCCAAAACCAAGTGATTGAATAATGTCTTCAACATTACCAAGTAGTTTCCAAGTCATTCCAAGTGTTGGTGAACAATATAATATGTCAATGAACCAAATACTAGTGACTTGAATAAGTCTTTGACTTGCTGGTGAACATAACCAAAGTCTCCAAGTGCTGATAAGTGTTGACAAGTGATGACAACTGTTGACATCAATGACAAAACCATATCAACATATCCAAAATACCAACAATCTCCCCCTTTGGCATTGATGGCAGCACAAGATGGAAAAACCATCAAAGTGCCAAAATAGAAATGCCAAAAACCAAAAACCAACAATCTCCCAAAGAGATCATTAACCAGAAATAAAAAATACATAATATCTCTCCCCCTAGGAATAATCTCCCAAAAAAAAAAGATAAATGTGTTTCTCCATATCAATCTCTCCCCCTTTGACATTAAATGCCAAAGAAATACAAAACCAAATAAAATTAGTTCAAAACACTTATCACAAAATATCAACTCATTCAATATACCAACTACTCCCCTTGAGAAGTAGCTCTCCTCATCAAAGTCGGAATAAAAGATTTATCTATTAATTCTGTCGGTTGATGACAAACATCAACTATCTAAGTCTCTACCAGTGGGGGTAGGACTCCAAGTTTCTCTCTGAGATACTCAAATGTTTCCTTAGGCAAGGGCTTTGTAAAAATATATGCAATCTGCTCTTTAGTATTCATATAAACCAATTTCACTTCTTTTGCTTCAACATTCTCCTTTAGAAAGTTTAGTTTGATAGAAACATGTTTAGTTTTAGAGTGAAGTACTGGGTTCTTTGATATATCAATTGTTGTTGTATTATCACAGTAAATAGTTATAGGTTCCTTGCAATTTACCTTTATGTCCTTCAACATTTGCTTGATCCATAATACCTGTGCACAATTGGTTGTTGCTGCAACATATTCTGATTCTGTTGTTGATAGACTTGTACAACTTTGTTTCTTGCTCAACCGTGAAATTAGTCTACTGCCAAGAAAAAATGCTCCATCAGTGGTGCTTTTTCTATCATCTACATCTCCTGCCCAATTAGCATCTGTGTATGCACATAAGTCAAAAATTTTATCTCTAGGATACCATAAACCAAGATTTGTAGTGCCTTGTAGGTACCGGAAAATCCTTTTCACTGCTGATTCATGATTTTCTTTAGGATTACTCTGAAATCTTGAAACAATACATATTGCATTCATAATATCAGGTCTTGTTTGTGTCAAAAATAGTAAACCTCCTATCATAGATTTGTATCTAGTCGGATTAACAGGTGTAGATTCATCCTTCAAAGATAATTTATCATTTGTAGTCATAGGTGTGCTCACCTGTTTACAATTTTCCATGCCAAATTTCTTTAGTAATTCCTTCAAGTACTTATATTGGCATAGGAATGTACCTTTATTAGTCTATGAAATCTGCAATCCTAAAAAGAATTTTATCTCTCCAATCATAAACATTTCAAATTCTTGTTGCATTTTGTTAGAAAAGTCTTTACACAAACCATCTTCTCCTCCCAAGATTATATCATCAACAAAAATTTCAACAACCAAAATGTCATCATTAGTCACTTTTTAGTATAGATTGTTGTCAGCATTACCTTTAGTGTATCCAAGCTTCAAAAGATATTTGTCCAATCTAGCATACCAAGCTCTAGGAGCTTGTTTCAATCCATATAAAGCTTTCCTTAACCTGCAAACCATGTCTTTGTTATTTGTCAAAGAAAATCCATCAGGTTGCTCAATGTAAACTTCTTCTTCAAGATCTCCATTTAGACATGCACATTTAACATCCATTTGATATACTTTATAGTTCTTGTGTGCTGCAAAAGCCAATAAAAGTCTTACTGCCTCAATTCTAGCTACCGGTGCAAAGGTTTCATTATAATCAATTCTTTCTTTTTGTGAATATCCCTTACACACTAATCTTGTTTTGTTTCTGATTACCATGCCATCTTCATTAATTTTATTTCTAAAAACCCATTTAGTACCAATTACATTTTTGTCTTTAGGTCGGGGAACTAATGACCAAGTGTCATTCCTTTCAATTTGTTCTAATTCATCTTCCATTGCTTTAATCCAATATTTATCTTCACATGCCTCGTTAATTGATGTAGGTTCAATTTGAGATAAGACATACCTCCTCATTTACCAATCTTCCTCTAGTCATAACTCCTTGAGATTTGTTTCCAATTATCTGATCTTCAAAATGATTCAATCTTACATACCAAGGTGTTTTTACTTGTTGTTGTTCTTCAGTGACTGTTGAATCTCCAGATGATGCCGATGTAACTGGATCACCATTATGTACCGTTGTATTCATAATATGCTCATTTGTGATTATCTCTATTGCTAGTTCAGAGTCTGTGTACCTTGAATTTCCTCTAAACTGTTCATCAATCTTCACATTTGCACTCGCAACAATTTTTTGCAATCTCTTGTTAAAACATCTATATGCCTTTCTCTTAGATGAATAACCAAGAAATATTCCTTCATCACTTCTAGGATTAAATCTGCCAATATACTCATCTCTTCTAATATAGCATTTACCTCCAAATATTCTGAAATATTTAAGAGTAGGAGTATTACCAAACCATAGTTCATGTGGGGTCTTACCGGTTTCACCTCTGATGTGAACTCTATTGAATGTATAAACAGTTGTATTGATCACTTCTCTCTAGTATATATGAGGTAGATTTGCTTTTGATATCATACTTCTGGCTACATCTAAGATAGTTCTATTTTTCCTTTCCACAACTCCATTCTATTGGGGTGTTCGGGGTGCTGATAATTGTCTTCTGATCCCATTCACTTCACAGAATGTATTAAATTCCTTAGATGTGAATTCTCCTCCTTGATCTGATCTCAAACATTTTATTTTTTTGTCGATTTCATTTTCTACCATCACCTTAAATAGTTTGAATTTCCCAAATGCTTCAGATTTTTCTCTGAGAAAAGTAACCCAACACATTCTAAAATAGTCATCAATGATTAGCATAAAATATATATCTCCTTGTATACTTCTAGTTCTTGTTGGACCACATAAATCAGTATGAATTAAATCAAAAACATTGTTAGACTTCTCTGAAATACTCTTGAAAGTTGCTCTAACTTGCTTTCCAAATTGACATTTCTTACATACCGGATTGTGAGGTTTAACAATCTAAGGTAAATCTCTAACTACCTTAGTAGTACTGATTTTCACAATGCAATCAAAATTTACAAGACAAAGTCTCTTATGCCATAACCAACTTTCATCAATATGTGCAATCAAACATGCTTTCTCATTGTTGTTCAAATGAAAGATATTACCTCTAGCCTAATTACCGGTTGCAATTTCCAAACCAGTTTTGTTTAAGATTTTGCATTTACCATTCTTGAATTGTAACTGAAATCCTTTCTCAACTAATTGACCAACACTCAAAAGATTATGCTTCAAACCTTCAACATAGTAAACATTATTAGTATTGTGCTTACCATCAAAAGATATAGTGCCTTTTCCTTTGAGCAAACAAGCTTTATCATCTCCAAATCTTACTAGACCTCCATTGTAATCTTGAAAGGTTAAGAATTTACTTTTATCTCCAGTCATATGATGTGAACATCCTGAATCAATAATCCATTCATCCTTATCTTCAACTTTAGCTATCAGGGCCTACTCTACCGGTTGAACAGTAGGTGTTAGTTGATCTTTTGTTATAGAATCATCAGTAACTCCATCAGCATAATAACAAGATTTGTCTCTATTCTTCTTAAACTTGTATTTTCGATAGTCAGGGTTAGGCTTATATGTTCTTTTAGCTTCTTCTCTTAATCTTGCATATCTATCAGGACATCTAGATGTCGTATGAACAATCTTATTATAGTTAAAACATTTAAAGGGTGCTTTACCTTCATACTTACTTCCAATTGGACCTTTAGGCGTTTTCCTTGCAAATAGTGCTTCAAGTTCTTCAAGTTCTTCATTTTCTCTCCTGTTTTCTTCAAGTTCTCTTACATAGAAGGCTTTCCAATCAGATTTATCATGTGATGATGATGATGCCTTAAAAGATAGATCTGTCATGATAGTAGTAACAGGACCAAATTCCTCAAGCTCAAAAGTTGAAATTTTTCCAACCAAAGTGTCTCTAGATACTGATGCATTAGGCATTGTTCTTAATTCATTTATAGTAGTAACTTTCATTTTGTATGCTGGTGGAAAATCTCTTAAAACTTTAGAAACAATCTCATCTTCACTTAAGGTTCCTCCACAACATTGTATACCTAAAACAATTTCATTTACTCTTTCCATAAAAGAAGAAATTATTTCATCTTCTTCCATTTTTCAGACTTTCATACCTGACTCGGAAGCATTCAAGTTTTGCAATTTTGACTGTGGAATCTCCTTCATTCAATGTTTCTGATTTGTCCCAAATAGCTTTAGCAGTAGATCTATCTGACAATCCCATGACTTGCTGATTTGACAATGCGCTCAAAAGTGCTTCTCTTGCTTGGCAATCATTTTCCTCATCTTTAGCCAAGTTAGGTGAAATAGGTTGACCTTGAGTAGGAGCAGTATAGCCATTCTTTGTAACATCCCATATATCCTTTCCAATGCAATTCAAGTGTGTTTCCATCCTGATCTTCCATATGCCATAGTTAGTTCCATCAAGTTTTGGATTGTCCTTCCTAAAATAGTTAGAAGACATTGGATCTCCTCAAGCTGTTAAACTTCTGCAAAAAGAGAACTAGGCTCTGATACCAATTGTTCAGTCTCTAAGACAACTAAGAGGGGGGGTGAATTAGTTGTCCAATAAATTCAACCAAAATTAACTTAACCAAAACTTAATGCTTAATACCGGTAAACCAAACTTTATGCTGGTAGATAGTCTTAATAGTTAATTGTAGTACCAGTAAAGATTAATGCATGAAATAGAAAGAAAATAACATCCACAACACATAACACAATTATTTGTACGTGGAAACCCTGTAAGGGGAAAAACCATGGTGGGAAGCCTTACCCACAATCAAATGATACTACTACATATAGTATGTGTTTACAATATAGATTTTGCACATGCAAAAAGGCCAACTGCCTAGAGCTCACTGCTCAATCACAAAATGAGAGTCACACTGACTATAATTGGATGGTTAAATCCAATGATAATGTACTGCATAAAATAGCATCTTCATTTGCTAGATTCAGTACTGGTTTAGTTCTGATTGCCTTCAAAAAATCCTTCCTTCAACCTTCAAATGATGTTTGCATGTATAGCTCTACTTATTTTTGCATATACCTTATTTCAATCATTTTCGCATTCACAATCCCATCTTCTTACGATCTTACAAATAAGATCTTACATATATACCATAACCTAAGACCAATTGAATAGGTTGGCTCAGTAAAAGATATTACAATAAAATCAATTACAAACAAATCAATATCCGATGCATGATGTTGGCTCAATACATTTACAATAATAATAAATCATCTCCATAACATGTCGTGCTGATCTGGAATAGATAAGTATGTCGGTGCTTATCCTAGACCTATTTGCCGGTAACAGCAAATATGCAAACCCGAATAAACAATTAACCAAATCACCAAAACCAAGTGATCGAATAATGTCTTCGACATTATCAAGTAGTTTCCAAGTCATTCCAAGTGCTGGTGAACAATATAATCTGTCAGTGAACCAAATACTAGTGACTTGCATAAGTCTCTGACTTGTCAGTGAACATAACCAAAGTCTCAAGTTGATAAGTGTTGATAAGTGTTGACAAGTGATGGAAAGTGTTGAAATCAATGACAAAACCATATCAACATATCCAAAATACCAACAATTGCCACAGCCCAAGACAAAAATCATTTTAAAATACTAAGAATTGATTTTAATTTTGTAAAATATTTTTAAGAAATAAATAATTTTTAAAAATAATTAATTATTAATTAAAAATTAAATATAAATAACAATTGTCTTCAGACATGTAGTGTCGTGGTTAAAACACTTCGTTGGTACAGCGGCCACCAAGGTTCAAACCCCTATTGGGCCATTATGCTCGCAAGCCTTGTGTCTTCGCTGGGTCGTTGTGCTCACGGATTTGAACAAGTGATGTGTGGGGATGAGGTCCCCCGATTGTGGCCTCACTGGTTCATAGCTCTAGGTCAAAAGTGTTTCACGTGGAGCCAGAGGGCGTGTCATTCCAGCATCGTCGATCACGTTAAAAAGTTTACCAAGAATTATTTTAAATATATATATATATATAACAATTCTAATTATTTGCATTGACCACTAACACTTGGGAGGAAGAAAAAGAGGTGTGATCATGAAGTTGTGTTTCGCTTATATTGCTAGGGTTCCACCTAGATGGAGACCTTTGTAGACACTTTTCCGCCCAAGGGGTGTGCTTCCTAGGCATCAGTGGCTCAACAGGGTTTCTCTCAAGTGAAGTATGCAATTGTTTCCCTTCGAGGTGGGTTGGATGGAGCTTCCTTTTCTTTCGATAGGCATTTTAATGGTACAAACAAGGTTTTCTATTATTTGAGGCCTAGTCAGGAGAATCGACCCTCTCATGGGTTTGGTGTGGGGAAAGGTGGAACAAAAAGGGTTGAGCTCAGAAATGATATGATTGGGAGGTTTGTTTTGTTTAGGCCCCAAATGGTGGTGCAGTCTCCTTAGCTCAAGCAATCAATAGGGTTCATCTATTTGAAGTCGAGGCCATTGAATTTTATGTCTATCATAGTTAATCTAGCAGAGGAGTTGGAGAAGGAGGTGGATCACAATGAAAGGGTTTTTTCTGGGCTAGGGCTTATTGGGCATTTTACAGGTTTATGGCCGAGTCTTTGTGATCTACATACATGGATATTTGTTCATTGGGAGCCTATTTTAGAAGTTTTGTTTAGATTTCCCGCATGCTCAAGGATTTTTTGTTGTTGTTTTTTAGGATGAGTTGGGCAAGAACAATATTCTATGTCATAGTCAATGGTGTTGGGAGGATAGTTTCCTATTGATGCTAAAACCTTGGCATCTAGCCTTCAATCATCTATCTGAATCTTTCGATCGAATTCCCCTATGGGTGAGGCTTCCTAATCTTCACATGCAGTTTTGGTTTGAATCTTGTTTTGAGATTGTTCATAATTCTTTAGGCAACTTCTTGCATACTGGTGAAGGTTCTCTAAATCTATTGCATACTACCTTTCTCAGATTTTTGTGGAGATGGATGTGTCTAAGGCACTTCCATCAAAGATTTCTATCAAAACTTTGAAAGGTAGTTGGGTTCAACCTATGGACTTTGAAGGGGTTCCCTTTCAGTGTAGGAGATTCTTTAAGACTATGCATAATGCTACCTTCTGTGACAAGCGTAGACTAGAGAAAAAATCAACTTGGTGCAAAGAGGTGGCATCTCAAAATTACACAGTGGAGAAGATTGAGGAAAATAACAACATCACTAAGAGTTTGAAAGGTGGGAGTAAGGGTTACAATGAAAAGGTGTTGGTGATTAAGGAAAGCGAAGGTCTAGCTATGGATAGGGAGGTCATTCATAGAATGGCAAATTATTATGGGGTTGGGGAAAATGATGATGGTAATACCAATTGTTGTGTTGATCAAGAAAGGAGGGACAATTTGCAAGAATCAAGGGCAAATGTTGGCTTAAAGATAGGGTGTCTCAAGGGAGATTATCGAGAACCAAATTTGTTTGCAAAGTCTATAGGAAGGAGGGAAGAATGGGCTGGGTGTTTCCAAATTGAAATTGCTATAAAATGCAAGACACGATGAATGGATAGAGGTTAAGAGGAAGAGAGATAAGAGAGAGAGATAATAGAGTGAATATCAGCATGTTCCTTCATTCTCAAGAGATGGGGGGGATGTGAAGCAGCATTATAATTTATGGTCCCTTATGAGATCAGATATTTTTTGGAGGTGGCTCCTTGATTATAACCCCACTTGGTTTGGACTAGCTTAAAACCTAATTTTCAATCAAATCAATCACTATTATCGACTTAAAAAAAAAAAGTCTAATTATTTAGAATTAAATCTTATAAATAAATTAAAAACAATCCACAACTTTGAGATTTTGGATTTTTTTTAACATGATCTGTGATTATATTAGAAATTGATTATTATGGATTTTCACAAACTTGACACACAGTTTTGACAAACTAGACACAAACCAAAAATTATTTGATGATGAAAATTATGTATAAGAATTAAACATTAAAACAAATCAAGAGATTGTTATAAAGATAGTGATGTGGAATTTTTTGATTAGAGTATATTTCATTAAATCACAACTCTTGTGACGAATTGTGTCAAATAGGTCACATGCTTTGTCTATCCTTGACAATGTAGGAAAATAATAAATTTGGAAAATGTGGAAGTTACTATTCAGCAAATTAAAAAATATTTTTTTGTGAAAACTCTCTTTCATGTGTATTGGTATTATTTAATATATTTTTAAAAAATTTCTAATGCTATGCAAATCTAATCCACTATAAAACTTGTTAATCTTAGAGGATTTGGTTAATACTGAGAGTGGGGGTGAGTCGGTATTAACAAAAAATTCAAATCTGAAACTCAACCATATAAAACTTTCACCAAATCAAATAATAACCAACAACAATACAATTTACCAATATTGGTATATGCTGATAATCATCTACTAATTTGATTTATCAAGTATACACATGAAGTGGGCATTAACCATGCATTAACTAAAAATAAAACATAACAGCACATAAAAACATTCACCATATGAGCACCATGTTTTTCACGTGGAAACCCAAATAGGGAAAAACCATGGTGGGAATTAATACCCACTAAAATTTGTGCACTCTTTTGGAATGTGCCATGTTAGGAGCCTAGCCTAGTTAGGATCTTACAAAGATGCCATGTTAGGAGCCTACCCCAGTTAGGAGCTTACAAAGATGCCCTGTTAGGAGAAGGCCCTATTAGGAGTCACCTGGTTAAGGGATTTAATTTAATGAGCCATGTTAGGAGCTATGACCTGTTAGGATCAACCTCACAAGAGGATTTAGAACTCAGATGTTGAGCCACCCTGTTAGGGGATTTATAATGTAAGGTATGTTAGAACCTACCCGATTAAGGGATTTTGACTGTTGCAACTATTAGGGAATAATAGTGAATGATCTAGGTATAGCACTTAACTATTTTCTTGATCAGATCGAATTCTACTCCAAATGTGCTACACTCTGGCAGATCTCTCATACTCTGGTTCGGCTTCACACTCTGTTAGGAACCAGGAAGGACAACTGAGAGGGGGGGTGAATTAGTTGTCAATAAATTACAACCCAAAACCAACTAATTCAACTTAAAACTTAGTGTTGGTAAAACAAACTTAATATCGGTTAAACAGATTAACAGTTATAGCAGTACTAGTATAACTTAATGTATGAAACAGAAATAGAAACAACATCCACAACACAAGACACATATATTTTGATGTGGAAACCTTGTAAGGGGAAAAACCACAGGGAAACCTTACCCACAATCAGATGATACTATTGCAGATAGTAAGTGTATACAATAATGGGGTCTACACATGCAGAAAGGCCAACCTCCTAGAGCTCACTGCTCAATCACAAAAATAGGAGTCACACTGAGTACAATTGGATGGTTAAATCCAATAACAATGTACTGCTTCAATGTAGCATCTACAATGTTGGATTCAGTATCGATTTAATCTCTAACCATGAGTTCCAAACAACTTCATACCTTTCCTTCAACCTTCAGATAATATTTGTGTGATTCACACAAGGATCTGCTTATTTTTCGCTCTTCAATATTCGCACACACTCATAATATGATCTTCAATAAGATCTTACAATCATTTATACAAAACCTAAGACCTCAACATTAGGTCGGCTCACTAAAGATATTACATTTCAATCAATTACAAAATAATTCTTGATGCGATACAATATGTCGACTCAATACATTTACACATTATCCAATCAATAAACCATTTCCAAAACGTGTCGTGCTGATCTGGAATATGATATCATGTATCGGTCCATAACCTACACCTATCTACTAGTAAAGGCAAATATGTGAACTCGATTAGACCAATAAGAAAAATACCAAATCCAAACTTCCAATCCATGTCTTCGAAATAACCAAATCATCTCTAGAAGATAACAAGTCATCATCATTGTCGATGAACCATATATCCTATTGGTGAACATATATCGGTGACTGTGCATAAGCCACTAACCATGTCGATGAACACAATGTGTCGGTTCAACAATAAACCAATATAACCAGAGTGCCAAATCAACAATGTAGACCTCCAAAAGGATAAGTGTTGACATCAATGACAAAACCAATGCAACACATAACAAAGTCATCCATAATACCAACAATCTCCTCCTTTGGCATTGATGAAAATACTAGATGGAAAAATATCTAAGTGCCAAAAACAGAATGCCAAAAACCAGCAAACCAACAATCTCCCAAAATAGATCAATACAAAGTTTGGTACAGAACCAAAACCAAAATGCATCTCTCCCCAAAGTACAATGTTTTTCCATAGATAGCTCTCCCCCTTTGACATCAAATGCCAAAGTAGTTAAGAATCAAAACATAACATACAGCTAACTACTCCCCCTGAGCAATAACTCTCCTTCATCAAGACCGGAAAAAGATTTTTTTGTTAGTCTTTGTCGGTTTGATGTCAAACCTCATCATTCAAGTCTCTATCGGTGGGGAAATTACCCCAAGATGCTCTATGAGATATTCAAATGTTTCCTTAGGCAAAGGTTTTGTAAAGATATCTGCAATTTTCTCTTTAGTATTTACATAAACCAATCTCACTTCATTTGCTTCAACATTCTCTTTCAGAAAATTGTACTTAATAGAAACATGCTTTGTCTTAGAGTGAAATACCGGATTCTTTGATATATCAATTGCTACTGAATTATCACAATAAATAATTACCGGTTCTTTGCATTTTACCTTTATATCCTTCAACATTTGTTTGATCCATAATACCTGAGTACAATTTGTTGTTGTTGCAATATATTTTGATTCTATTGTAGATAATGATGTACAAGTCTGCTTCTTGCTAATCCATGAAATTAATCTTTTGCCAAGAAAGAATGCACCGCCAGTGGTACTCTTTCTGTCATCTACATCTCCTACCCAATTTGCATCTGTATATGCACATAAATCAAAATTGTCATTCTTAGGATACCATAAACCAATATTTGGTGTGCCTTGTAGGCACCAGAAAATCCTTTTAACTGTTGATTCATGATTTTCTTTAGGGTTGCTTTGAAATCTTGATACAATACACACTGCATTCATTATATCAAGTTTGGTTTGTGTTAAATACAATAATCCTCCAATCATAGATTTGTACCTTGTCGGATTAATATGAGTTGAATCATCCTTTAATGTCAATTTATCTATTGTAGTCATAGGAGTGCTTACCAGTTTGGAGTTTTCCATACCAAATTTCTTCAAAAGTTCCTTTAAGTATTTTGTTTGACATATGAATATACCTTTATCTATTTCAGAAATCTGCAAACCTAGAAAAAAATTATCTCTCCAATCATAGACATTTCAAACTCTTCTTGCATCTTGTTAGAAAAGTCTTTACATAACCCCATCTTCACCTCCAAAAATGATATCATCCACAAATACTTCAATAATCAAAATATCATCATTGGTGACTTTGTAATACAAATTGTTGTCAGCATTACCTTTTGTGTATCCAAGCTTTAAAAGATATTTATCCAATCTACAATACCAAGCTCTGGGAGCTTGCTTCAATCCATATAAAGCTTTCCTTAACCTGCAAACCATATGCTTATCATATGTTAATGAGAATCCATCAAGTTGTTCAAAGTAAACTTCTTCTTCAAGATCTCCATTCAAAAATGCACATTTTACATCCATCTGATAAACTTTATAGTTCTTGTGAGCTGCAAATGCAAGAAATAGTCTAACTACTTCAAATCTGGCTACCGGTGCAAAGGTTTCATTATAATCAATTCCTTCTTTCTGTGATTAACCTTTACAAACTAATCTTGCTTTGTTTCTGATTACTTCACCATCTTCATTAAGTTTATTTCTAAATACCCATTTAGTTCCAATTACATTTTTGTCTTTAGGTCGGGGAACTAATGTCCAAGTATTATTCTTTTCAATCTGTTCTAATTCATCTTCCATTTTTTTAATCCAATGTTCATCTTGACATGCTTCAACAATTGATGTTGGTTCAACTTGAGAAATTAAACATACCACTTCATTTGTCAATCTTCCTCTAGTCATAACACCTTGATTTTTGTTTCCAATTATCTATTTTTTTGAATGATTCAATCTTACATACCTGGTTTTATTCACATGATGTTGTTCTTCAGTCACAGTTGAGTTTTCTAATGATGCCGATGTGACTAGATCTTCACTCTGTACCGGTGCAATCTGTGTCAATTTATTATATTCATTTCTACTACCAGTTCTATAGATCTTGAATCTCCTCTAAAATGTTCATCTATCTTCACATTAGTACTCTCAATGATTTTTTGTAGTCTTTTATTATAACATCTATATGCCTTGCTTCTAGATGAATAATCAAAGAAATATTCCTTCATCACTTCTAGGATCAAATTTTCCAATAAACTCATCTCTCCTAATATAGAATTTGCTTCCAAATATTTTGAAGTATTTAAGAGTACGAGCATGACAAAACCATAGTTCATAAGGGGTCTTACCGGTTTCACTTTTGATGTGAACTCTATTGAAAGTATAAACCGTTGTATTTACTTCTTCTCTCTCGTACACATGAGGTATATTTGCTTCCATCATCATGGTTCTTGTTGCATCCAATATAGTTATGTTCTTCCTTCCCACAACTCCATTCTACTGCGGTGTCTAGGGTGCTGATAGTTGTCTTTTAATTCCATTCTCCTCATAGAATGAATTGAATTCCCTAGATGTAAATTCTCCTCCTTGATCAGATCTTAAACATTTGATTTTCTTGTCAGTTTCATTCTTTACCATTGCCTTGTATATCTTGAATCTTCCAAAAGCTTTTGATTTCTCCCTGAGAAAAGTAACCCAACACATTCTAGAATAATCATCAATTATTAGCATAAAGTATCTATCACCCTGATGACTTCTTATTCTTGTTGGACCACATAAATCAGTATGAATTAAGTCAAGAATATTATTGGATTTCTCATCAATTCTCTTAAATGTTGTTCTAACTTTCTTTCCCATTTGACATTCCTTACATACCGGATTATGAGGTTTCACAATCTTAGGTAATTCCTTTACTACCTTAGTTGAACTAATCTTTACAATGCAATCAAAATTCACATGACAGAGTCTTTTATGCCATAACCAACTTTCATCAATGTGTGCAATCAAACATGTCTTATCATTGGTATTCAGGTGAAATATATTACCTTTAGTCTGATTACCGGTTGCAATCTCCAATCCAGTTTTGTTTATGATTTTGCATTTTCCATTCTTTAATTGTAACTGAAATCCTTTTTCCACTAATTGACCAACACTCGGAAGATTATACTTTAAACCTTCAACATAATAAACATTGTCAGTATTGTGCTTACCATCCAAAGATATAGTACCTCTTCCTTTGATTAAACAAGCTTTGTCATCTCCAAATCTTACTAGACCTCCATGAATTTACTGTAATGATAAGAATTTTCTTTTATCACCAGTCATATGATGTGAGCATCCACTATCTATGATCCATTCATCCTTTTTTTCAATTTTCACTACTAATGCCTGCTCTATCGGTTTGACAATAGGTGTCGATTGATCTTCTTTTATTGCAACAAATTCCCATCCACTATTTGTTGGATCTTCGTCTGAATCATCTTTAACACCTTCATCTGCATAGTAACATGACTTATCTTTGTTTTTTGTATCTCTGATATTCAGGGTTAGGCTTATATGTTCTTTTTTCTTCCTCTCTTAGTCTTGCATGTCTATCAGGACACCTAGAAGCCATATGACCAGCTTTATTGCAATTAAAACATTTGAAAGGTGTTTTACCTTCATACTTACTTCCTACTAGACCTTTAGGCATCTTCCTTGCAAATAGTACTTCAAGTTCTTCAAGTTCTTCATTTTCTCTTCTCATATCTTCAAGTTCTTTTTAATAAAGTGTTTTCCAATCAGATTTTTCAGATGATGATGATGATGATGATGATGCTGATGATGATGCTTTGAAAGCTATATTAGTTTTGACTATAGCAATAGGACCAAACTCTTCAAGCTCAAATGTTGAAAGTTTTCCAACCAAAGTATCTCTTGAAACTGATGTATTATGCATTGTTCTCAACTCATTAATAGCAGTCACTTTCATTTTGTAAGCCGGTGGCAAAGCTCTTAACACTTTAGAAATAATTTCATCTTCACTTAAAGATCCTCCACAATATTGTATTCCTAAAACAATTTCATTAACTCTTTCCATAAATGCAGAAAGTCTTTCATCTTCTTCCATTTTTAAATTTTCATACTTGACCGAGTAACATTCCAGTTTTGCAATTTTGACAGTAGTATCTCTTTCATTCAATGTTTCTAGTTTATCCCAAATAGCTTTTGCAATAGATCTGATAATGTGCTTAGAAGTGCTTCTCTTGCTTTGTAATCATTCTCCAAGTCTTTAGCCAATGTCGGTGGATGAGGGATATTCAGATTAGGGCCAACATAGCCATTCTTTGTAACATCCCATATATCTCTTCCAATGCAGTTCAGATGTGTTTCCATTCTGATCTTCCATATACCATAGTTAGTTCCATCAACTTTAGGACTGTCCTTCCTGAAAATATTTGATGTCATAGGATCTCCTCAAGTTGTTAGGCTTCCACAAAAAGAGGACTAAGCTCTGATACCAATTGTTAAGAACCGGGAAGGAAAACTAAGAGGGGGGGTGAATCAATTGTCAATAAATTATAACCCAAAACAAACTAATTCAACTTAAAGCTTAGGACTGGTAAAAAAAACTTAATGTCAGTTAAATAGATTAATAGTTATAGCAGTACCGGTATAACTTAATGAATGAAACAGAAAGAGAAACAACATCCACAACACATGACACAAAGATTTTGACGTGGAAACCCTGTAAGGGGAAAAACCATGGTGGGAAACCTTACCCACAATCAGATGATACTACTACAAATAGTAAGTGTATACAATAATGGGGTATTCACATGCAGAAAGGCCAACCTCCTAGAGCTCACTGCTCAATCACAAAATAGGAGTCACACTAACTACAATTGGATTGTAAAATCCAATAACAATGTACTGCTTCAATGTAGCATCTGTAATGTTGGATTCAGTACCGGTTTAAGCTCTGACCATGAGTTCCAAACACCTTCATAACCTTTCCTTCAACCTTTAGATAATATCTATGTGGTTCGCACAAGTATCTGCTTATTTTTTGCTCTTCAATATTCGCACACACTCATAATATGATCTTCAATAAGATCTTACAATCATTTATAAAAAACCTAAGACCTCAACATTAGGTCGGCTCACTAAAGATATTACATTTAAATCAATTACAAAATAAGTCTTGATGTGATACAATATGTCAGCTCAATACATTTATACATTATCCAATCAATAAACCATTTCCAAAACGTGTCATGCTGATCTGGAATATGATATCATAAATCAGTCCATAACCTAGACCTATCTACCGGTAAAGGCAAATATGTGAACTAGATTAGACCAATAAGAAAAACACCAAATCCAAACTTCCAATCCATGTCTTTGACATAACCAAATGATCTCCATATGATAACAAGTCATCATCACTGTCGGTGAACCATATATCCTATCGGTGAACATATATCTATGACTGTGCATAAGCCACTAACCATGTCGGTGAACACAATGTGTCGGTTCAACAATAAACCAATATAACCAAAGTTCCAAATCAATAATGTAGACCTCCAAAATGATAAGTGTTGACATCAATGACAAAACCAATGCAACACATGATGAAGTCATCCATAATACCAACACACTCTTCTCAAAACCATCGACACAATAAACATCAGCTAAACCAACATAAATAACCTTTACAACTAGGTAAGTTACTAAACCCTAGATACATCAAGAATTTATGATGCAGATCATCTCAGATCATATCAAATCATCATACAGATCATTACAACATTTTACAATACAATATTAATCGTTGAGTAATTGTAACTCATCATAGCAACTCGATTCGATACAAAGTCAAACCATTAGAACACTCTTCTAAATGCTTTGTTGTTTCCCAAGAAATTCCATCTTCAAACATGCCAAAACAACAATTCATCCATCTATGCAAGTTGTGCCACGTCACCTCCAACATTTCAACTTGATGTAGATCACCATCAAATTAAAAATCATTAGTGGCTAAGAGAATTCTTTACTGGTCCTTAAACCCTTCTTAAACCCTAGCAAAATACAACAGAAATCATAAACATGACTTCCATTAACCAAAATATGATGTGGTTATAGTCAGATACATATTACAATGATACAAACTCACATTCCAAACCACAACACTTCAATCATCACCAATCACTAGATCTAATCAAAACATTTCCTCGTTTACTGGTTAAGGTCCTAATTCCCAATTCCTTGTTTCTTTATCGGTAAGCTCTTTCCGGTAGACCAAAAAGACTAAGATGATAAAATACAACATAGTAAACATCAGTTTCCATCAATGACAACACAAATAACTTATCAAACTCATCCAATCATGCAATCTCAATCTCTTCATCACAATGTCATCACAAACAGTCCTTTACTAAATCAGTCATCATTCTTCATTTGCATCAGTTATGCAAATCATGCCAACATTCTCCCCCTTTGGCATTGATGGCAATACCAACATAAACTCCAACATATTCAACTGAAATCATGTTGCTTAGTTATGGAACTTCTTTGGTACACTTCATTCTTATGTCGGTTCTTCTCTTCCTCCTTAGGCTTATATATATCTTCTCCCCAATCATATTTCTTATTCTCCCCCTTTGACAGTAATGCCAAAGGTGCATATGCATCGTCGATTATCAAATATGTTGTTGATGTCTTCAACATATCTACAAATCTAATCTAAGCTTCTCCCCCTACGGAGTAACCATCATTTCATCAATCCATAGTGAAAATTTTTCAATAAGCATATTGGATTGATGTATCTCCTACATCCTATTTTTTCTTGTGTAGGGGTCTGACCCCTAATTTACCTCTGAGGTACTCAAAGGTAGTCTTCAGAAATGGTTTTGTGAAAATGTCTGCTAGTTGCTCTTGTCTTGTCACATACTCCATTTTGACTTGTTTTTCCTGTACTTTCTCCCTCAAAAAGTGATATTTCAATTCTATGTGTTTAGTTCTTGCATGTAATACAAGATTTTTTGAAAAATTAATTGCACTTGTATTGTCACAATAAATAGTTACCGATTTAGACATATCAAGTTTAAAACCTTCTAACACATGTCTCATCCAGATTGTCTGGGTGCAATTCATTGATGTTGCAACATACTCTACCTTTGTTGTTGGATGTGAAACACAAGTTTTCTTCTTAATTTTCCAAGTAACCAATCTATCTCCAAGAAGAAAATCTCCACCGGTAGTGATTTTCTAGTCATCAACATTGTTTGCCCAATCTGCATCAATAAACACATTCAAATAAAAATCTCCTTTATAAGGATACCATAATCTATTGTGCCTTTCAAGTACCAAAATATCCTTTTCACTGCTACCAAGTGAGTCTCCCTGGGATTCTTTTGAAATCTAGCAACCAAACCAACAACATGTGCAATATTAGGCCTACTGTGAACAACATAATGCAACTTACCAATCATTGACCATTATTCTTTCTCATCAATAGAGGGTGAATTGTCATGTTTTGACAATTTACAGCCTATCACCATCAGAGTACCAACCAGTTTACAATCTTCCATTCTAAATGTTTTCAACACTTACTTTGCATACTTACTCTGACAAATAACTATTCCACCATCCAATTGTTGGACCTGCAACCTAATTAAAAATTTAATCTCACCAATAAGAGACATCTCAAATTCTTTCTTCATCTTTTCAACAAAAGCCATACATAAATCATCATCACCTCCAATAATTATATCATCTACAAATACTTTAGCTATCAACACTCTATCTCCATCAATCTTAAGATATATGTTAGTGTCCTCACTAGTACACTAGAATCCTATCTTGATCAGGTGAGCATGCAATCTTTCATACCATTCTCTTGGTGCTTGCTTCAATCCATAAAGTGCCTTATGTAAGTTGTAAATCATGTCTTTATCCTTGGACAAAGCAAATCCATCTGGTTGTTCTGTGTACACTTCTTTCTCAAGGATTCCATTAAGAAAAGAAGATTTAACATCCATCTGGTAGCCCTTAAAGCCTTTAAATGCAGCATTAGCAAGTAACAGTCTTACTCCTTGCAATCTTGCCACTAGTGCAAAGGTTTCTCCATAATCTTCTCCTTCTTCTTTTGCATATCCTTTGCATACCAACCTTGCTTTATTCCTCACAACCTTGCCTTCTTCATTCAACTTGTTTCTAAAGACCCATTTAGTGCCAATCACATTCTTGTATTCCAATCTAGGAACAAGTGTCCATGTCTTGTTCTTCTCTATCTGATCCAATTCCTCATTCATAGCATTAATCCAATCATCATCCTTCAATGCCTCTCTTACTGTTTTAGGCTCAATAGTTGAAATCAGACAGGAATTTTCTCTAATTTTCCTTCTTGTTTGTACACCAGCATTTTTATCTCCAATAATTTGGTCTTCTGAATGATTTAGTCTAACATATCTTGGTATTACCGGTTTTGGTGTTGTGCCTTCTTCTTCATGTTCTTCATCTTCTTCGTCGCTTTCTTCATTTACCGATTGGGCACCTATTTTTGCATTGTTTTGTTCATCATCCTTCTACACTTTCGGTTCTATGAACACAAGTCTTTTTTCATCATTTTTAAGCTTAGATCCACTCGTCTCATCAGGTTTTTGAGAGAGTTCATCAATCTTAACATTTACACTCTCAATTATCTTAGTTCTCTTGTTATAACATTTGCAAGCCTTTCTCTTTCTAGAGTAACCAAGAAATAAACCTTCATCACACTTAGAATCAAATTTTCCAGTGAAATCGTCACGTTTAATGAAACATTTACTCCCAAAAAAAAATTAAAGTAACTTACATTAGAAGTCTTTCCATGCCATAATTCATAAGGTCTTTTGTTGTTACCTCTCTTGAAAAGTACCCGGTTCAAAGTGTAAACAACAGTGCTAACTGCTTCTCTCCAAAATAATTTTGGTACTTTGCCTTGAATCAACATGGTTCTAGCCGCTTCAACAATTGTTCTATTCATTCTCTCTGCTATCCCATTCTATTGTGGAGTTATAGGAGCTGACATCTGCCTCTTGATTCCCTATTCATCCCAGAACTTCACAAACTCTTTAGAAGTAAATTCTCCTCCCCAGTCAAATCTCAAACATTTCAAATTCTTCTTGGTTTCTTTCTCAACTAAATCTTTGTATACTTTGAATTTATTGAATGCCTTAGAATTTTCTCTTAGAAAAGTTACCCACATCATCTTGGAAAAATCATCAGTGAAAATCATGAAACATCTATCACCATAATAGCTCCTAGTCCTCATAGGACCACAAAGATCAGTATGAACCAAATCTAAAATATTTACTAAAGAGAAGGAGTTACTCTTAAAAGATACATAGGTTATCTTACCCATCTGACTGTCCTTACATAATGCATTATCTGGTTTAACAAGTTGGGGAAAAGCTCTCACAATAATTGATTTACTAACATTTATCAAATTGTCCACATTCACATGACAAAACCTTTTGTGCCATAACCATTTGTCTTCAATCTTTGCCACCAAACAACTATTCACCTTAGTGTTCAGATGAAAAAGATTACCTCTTGTCTGCTTTCAAGTAGAAATCAATTCTCCATTACTTCCAAGAATCCTACACACTCCACTCTTAAATTCAAGAAGATATCCCTTATCATTTAATCGGCCAACACTCAAAAGGTTATGTTTTAATCCATCAACCCAAAAAACATCATATGCATTACTTTTTCCATTTAGTGAAATAGATCCTTTGCCTTTAACCATGCAGGGTGAGTTGTTACCAAACCTTACTACATCTCCATCAAATTCTTCAAGGCATAAGAACTTGCTTCTATCACCGATCATGTGGTGTGAGCAACCACTATCTGTAGTACCCCTTCCCTAATCAATTTCTAATCTTGGTTTGACCTTGGTTAGTTTATCATAATATAATGATTATAGTTAGATGTTTTGATTTAGTGCATAGCTGATAATGTGGTTTTCGCACCAGTTTGTATGCAAGTTAATTAATTCTCCTATTTTGTGTTATTATCTCGGGCTAACACTTTCATTAAGTTTATATATGTATGCATGTATGACTCTTGGTTGTAGGAGATTTCAGGTACAACGCCGCATGAGTGCGAGGTTCGTCTTCACCTGGATTTGCAGGTTTGAATGTACCTCTTTAATCCTTAGAGTTGGATTAGGTGGTCATGATATCCTTGTTTGACCATAGTCATGCTCAAGTGAGCATCATCAGTCATCGTCGGTATTCCCTTTTGGTTGGGTTTGCGAGTCGTCTGTCTGGTTGACCTTCTTGGTTTGTGTGTTTGGTGTGTATGGTTAAATTGAGTAATTAGTCCTTAGAACTTAATTTGATTAAATATGTGTTTGCGCATTAAAGATTAATGGACTAGATTAAACAGGGTTTCCTTATGTGTTTAATCGCTATTTGAATTGCTCGAGTCAATTTGGTAGCAAGCTCAAGTAAATGGTTAATTTTAAATATTAAATATATTCTGTTTATGCTTATGAAAGGAAAGTTTTGAATTTAATTGCAATAGAATTAATTGTATTATGTTGGCTTTTTAAATTAGAAAGGTTAATTTCAGTTAATTGAAGAAATCAATTTTAGATTGAAATCAAGTAAATATATTGATATAGTTGGAAAATAAAGATTTTTGTGATTTATTTTAAATAAAAATTTTAATTCCAAAAATGAAATTTTTGGTCAACCTTTCCCATATAACCTAGACTTTTGGAAAATATTGGGGATTGAATTTTTTGGAGAAAAATATATTTTTGGAAAATATTTTGGATGAAAGATTTGGGGATTTTGGAAGGAGAAGGATTTCTTGAGCTGCAGGTTGGGGCTCTTCATTGGATCCTTTCCAGGAATGCTTATTGAGATAGGAATTCTGGTTATTAATTAGTTATTGTTTAAATTTTTAAAAAATGGGCATTGGATGTTCATCATACAATTTTGGTTTCAAATCCTTCATTGATGGCCCAAAGATTTAGAATTAGTGTGGAAATTGGTTAAGATTGGCTGATTGCTTGTTTCTTGTATGAAAAATGAGCTTCCTTATGCCCAAAAGATTATTTATTTGGTTGGTTATTCCTACAAATCCTTTCAATTTTGAAAACCTCTTCTTGCTGGAAATTTTCTTTTTAAGTCTCAAGATGAGACTGTTTTTTAAAAATGGGGGTTTGTCTTTTGGATAAGAGATTAATTTCAATCAAAAATTTTAATGGTTTTGATTTGCTTTATATCTTTTTACAAAAAAAAAAAAAAAAAAAAAACCATGTTGCTGGGTCTGTATTTTTTTTTACTGTGTGTGTTTTTTACAGTAAAAATATTTAAAAAAATATATAAATAAAAATGTTTAAACCCCATCCAAGTGGAGAGTTTTCCCCACCACGTGGAGGGGTGATGTGTGTCCCTTTGGGCAGCAGCGCTTCCCATGGGGGTTGCGTGCTCCCTTTGGGAACAGCAGCGCTCCCATGGGGGCTGCGTGCTCCCATTGGGAAGCAGCGCTTCCCCAAGGGGAAGCATGAGCTCCCAAGGGGGGGTCCACGTGGGTACCCTCCCCCATATTTTATGTTATTTTTTTTGTCTTGCAAATTAAAATGTTTTTTTTTATATATTTTTTTTAATTAAAAAAATATATAATAATAATTTATTATTATTAAATATGATTTTTAAATTAAGTTTTAATAAAGGTTAAATATGGCAATTAATTAATAAATTACGATTAGTTGTAATTAATTAATTGTATGAGAGGCAATATACATTAATTAATTTTCAAAATTGTATTTTATTATTAATGCATATTTTTGTAATTAAATACTTAATTTGTTAATTCCGTTATTAATTATTAATTTTTTATATTTAATTAATCATAGATTAATAAATATATTCATTAATTAAGAGTTAATTTTAGTAATTTTCTTTATATGCTCAAGGAAACAATCTGTTAATCTGGGAATGGATTTTCTTTATTTGGCTTCCTTAAATAGGTATATTTCCTTGATCTGTATAGTGTAAATTGGTTCTGGAAAAGATAAATTTGTAGGATTTATTTTGAACCAGTATGTCAATGATGTTTTAATTGAAGATTAAATATCATATTTAGTTGGTTAAATGGTTGTTTAATTATATTCACGTGAAATTGGATTAATAACTCTTAGTGGCGTATTTATGTATGTTCGATGCGAATGAACATCAGTGAGTTAGAAAAGCAAGAACAACCTGTACCTAGATGAGGTAGATAACTGCAATTTGACTTAGATCATTTAGAAAACTTGATCAACATTTAATGTCTAAATTAATTTGGAGAAAGATTGTATCCTCTGGTTATTGCCTATGCGAGTTTAATTTCTGTATTCGCTTTTTGCTTCAGTAATGGCAAACCTTGCTTTGTTTGATTGGACCCTATCGTATGGTTGATTTGGGTACCTATTTTTGTCCTCGGTCTCGAGTTGACTGTTAGTTGTTGTGATATTGTATTGATCATATCCTTTATATGGGTGTCGAATGATGATTCGTGGTTGACCATAGTTGGTTAGGTCTCTAGTTAGACTACCGTCAGTAAGTGTACCTCTTTTGAGTCATGTTTGAACAGATGGTTGTTCCCTCCTTTTTGAACTTCGTTCGTCAAACCATGTGTATTCCTTGGTTTTTGAGTTCGTCTGAGTATAGTCTAGTGTCGTATGGGAAAGTGGCTTTCGATTGGGGGTCGCACCCAAAGTGGGTGTTGGGTAACCCATCGAAAGTGAGTCTAATAAGTGATAACCTAACAATAGATTAGAATGTTAATCTCTAAGTAAGATAATTGTGCCTCACACTTGAGACGATTACTAACATAGACTCGACATGCTGTGAGATGGCCTGAAATGGCAAACCATCATCCTTGTCTTCACGAAAGGATGTGTGGGTCCACATGAGGCTTGGATGGGTCGGAGGTTCAAATTAGGTTGCCAGGGTAACCCAGTGTATGGGACCGGAACCTATGAAGACCTGTCATGGTAACCATACCAGGTTGTGTGATGACACTTGTCCCTACGTTCACTAGTGTGTTGTCGTATTGTCCTGATAGGAGTACGTTTGTGGAGTCATCCTTTATCTATGCCCTTGTGAGTATCGGGTTTCATGTTAGACCTTGGGTGGTGATGACTCAGTTTTGTGAATGTTCAAATGGACCTTTGTATTAGCTTTGATTATGTTCAGCTGGATCCTTTCCTTTTCAGGGATCATTTATGTATTTATAGACCGATGTGGTCGTTTGTATATTAGTTATATTTCGCCTTGATGGCAGGATTGTAAATTATGAGAACCTCATGTATTCTTAACTCTATTAATTATCAGAGGGGTCTTGCAGTTGAGAAGACCCGGAGATGTAGCCCTTTAGGGGTGAACTCCGAGATCATCTTGGTGTTATGTGATGCTTTTATTTCTTATATTTCATGTTTAGTGTTAGCATGTATGAATGCCATTTTGATCGAATGCATAAGTGGTTTAGATGAGATTTATCGTAGATGCATGTATGCAATCATCTTTTAAAATGCAGTAAATTGTATCATGAAGGAATGTAACTTAGAGTAGTGGGATATATTCAGTTGTTGTTAAGAAAATTAAGTATGCATGAAAAGACCTCATAAGTTTATGATGAGATTCTTGTGTGTTAGAATATTAGATGTATGGCTTATATTTTAATGAAAAGCTTGAATGTAAAGTATGAATGAATCATAATGGATAAACATTAGCATGTGATTTATATTTTCATCTTCTGAAAGAAATTATCCTTGTTTAAATAATTATCTCATTTTTAAGATAATCAGCTTATTGGATTAATTGTGTGAGTTAAGTTAAAAGTGTAATTAAGTAATCACGTTGGGAAACTCTTTAGGTTTTAGTTGATGTCTTCCGCTATGTAATCTGAATCTTTGATATCTTGATGTATCTTAATGTTGTGTATCTTTGAAAAAAAAAAATTATTGCACTCCATTGTTGTGTTTTAGCTTTATCCCTTCGGGGTTTCCTGGCGGGGAATTACACTATCTATTATTCATTCATCACTACTATCCATGTGAGACACCAATACCTTTTCATCAGTCAGATCCTCCTTCACAACAACAAACACTATTTCCCCATTGTCATCTTCTTCTGATTCATCATCAGTTACTCCTTCATCATCTACAACATAGCATTGTTTCTTTCCTTTTCCTTAAAATTTCCTGAACTTTTCCTTTTTATCATCGTTAGGACAATTTGTAGCAATATGTCCAATCTTATTGTAGGAAAAACATTTCAGAGGAAGTTTACCTTTGTACTTATCGGTGCCTCTAGGAAATATTTTATATATGTTTATATAAACATATGGGCATGTAAATATTCAAATATGATGTTTTTTTTAAAATTTAATTATCTTTCAGAGTGTAATATTATAGGAAATTATATTGACTTTATAAATTATTTGACTTTAGGGGATTATTTAGTCCAACTAAATCTAGGCTATTCCAGACTAAATTTTATAGGGAAATTCACATTATGGATTTATTGAGCCCTTTAGTCAAATTTTAGCATTATTATAATTATTGTTAAAATAAATCATGGGATTTAAAAATCCAATTGCTAGAGTTAATTTAATTAATTCCTATAATAATTAAAAAGATTAATTGAGATCAATAAATATCTCTTGTAAATTAATTTAGGGGTTTCCGCTTAAAAGAATTTATTTATTTATTAAATGGTGAGATAATTATAATTCCCTTGGAAGAGGATATCGTGGTGGAATTATTTATATTCGAAAACAAGTCCAAGACCTTGGTCTTGCGAACTCATTTAGCCTAGATAGAATCTTATACTAAATAAAGCAATTAACATTTTAACGTTTGACACTTCAAATTTCAATTGCTCAATTAATTAATATTATTACGTTAAAATCACATTTATAATTAATTTATAGGTGCAAGATTTAATCAAGTTATAAAGGAAGGATGTATTATCGCGGATGGAGGAAACTTGTTAGGAGATAAATAATTATTATTGAATCAAGTAATTATATTAATGCCTATTAGTAGAAGTTGATCTAATTAAGAATTATAAATTGCAACTATAATAAAGGGGACATTCGATGTGAATATATTATTGTCCTTATAAATTCATTTTGTTCCATTTGATTATAGGAGTTATCGTAATTTGTTATGTTAGGAATATCCTAACTTTGTCATCTAGGAGTTTCATAGAAACCTAAGGCTTCTAGATAAATTTGTTCTATTCATTGCTCACGTTAGAAAAACATTTTATTATAATTTAAGGTTCCACTTGGAGCAATTTGTTAAGTTGTCACATCTAATTAAGCATAGGTTGCATGTAGTTAAGTGTTCAAAAAAAAATTGTTGTGTGTGTTTTTGCCCAAAAGTTTGGGCGTGACATTTTGGTATCAGAGCCCTAGGTTCATACACTGGTGAACATGGGCTACATTCATAACTTAGTTGAACTAAACTATGGCTTCAAAGTATAACTCCTAAGTGGAAACTTGCGAAATAATAGAGTGAAACATAAGTGGAAACTCTTCTAAATCAACAAATCAACATACATCAATTCAAGGGACTCCTAGGGTCACTAAAAGCCCTGAAGTTTGAAACTAATTAGTCATAATGTTTATGGCATAATAAGACCCAAATGCTGCAAAAATTTTAAAATTATAAATATTCTCGGTATTTAATAAACAAAATTTAGAGCATTAGTACTTATAAGATTACCATTCAATTGGAACCCAAATGCAATTATTACCCTAATCAAATCAAGTATGAGGAGTTAATTCTACAATAAAATACCTCTGATGGTAACTAAGAGAATACCATCCATCGAGGTATGTTCTTGACTTGGAAAGTCAAGCAAGCTAGTTAGACATAAGATGAAGGCGCAATAAACAAGATAATTGAGATAGCGACAACTCAAGTTAAATTTTTTTTTAAGCTATGTGGAAATTTTGGTGGTTCGAAGACCACGACCGCCATTTGAGACAACAATGAAGGAGAGTTAAGAGGTACTCTTGCGAATATTAGAAAGAAGCATTAACCTATCCTAATGAATAGGTTCCTTAAGCGTGTGGTCAGGCTAGGTTGCTTATTAAGAGCATTCATTAGACAATCCTTGTAGCAACGCAGAGAAGCTAGAGTTGTATAGCCCTAAAGATAAGGACTAAAATGATGAATGACAACCTCCTTGATAAGTGGACCCTAGCAATATTATAGATGAATTAACTAAGGAGAAAGGATACGTGAACTTCTTGGGTTAAAGCACGTAATTCCAATTAACCCTAAGTTCATCTGTAAGTTATATAATTGGGGAAAACAAGCAAAGTAAAGCCACAACTAGTTACCTTATGGGAAGACAATCTTGGAGAAACTAATGGCAAGGAGAGTAGGGACGATTTGGGAATCGTACAAAAATCTCTGTTGAAGTGAAAGGAGTGTAAAAGTATTAGGATCTTATACTCTAGGAATGAGTAACTAATATTCGTTCAGAACCTAACGAGAAAAGTTCAACCTAATCATGGCTAGTCGCTAGTTACAAGACAATATGTAACACAATTTAACTACTTGACACAACCGAAGTAGGTTTGTAAATTTATGGCACTCAAGTGTGAAGGTATGCAAAAACATTAAGTATGGATGAAACAACATGCAGATGGAAATGGCTTATGGAACGATAGTATAGCAGTATTATAGTACGAAGGTTTTCATGACGATTAGTTGGTAGTATAAGATATTTTATGAGAACATGGATAAGGAGCCGAATTATGTGGTTAGACAAGGGAGAACTTGGAAATTATGGGAGTCTTAAGACATTGGTAATTATTGGACACCCTTATGTTATACCGCAATTGGGTAACAGGATATTATGATTATAAGGTGGTTTACGTGGTTTGAAGGAAATTGTAAGTTGTGATATACCGAGATTGGCTAGTAAGTAAATATAAATAAGTAATATGGAAAGAGATAACTTATTTTTACCAAATTTTAATTAATAGGGTGAGTGTTGGTCACTTCTCGAGTGCATACCCCCTTGATATCATAAGTTGCATAAGGGAAGTAGGAGGGAATAAGTCAACTCTTTGCATTGTTTGAAATATGTCATGAAATGTGTGGGAAGGAATTAGTTGTCAAGCGTTATTGATATTACTTGACAATTAGTCCACCCCAAATGGTTCTTAACCATAAGTGTTAGTAATTTGGCAACATGCTCCTTATTGACGAGAACGAAAGGATGATTAGAGGCGAGAATTCAAGGAGCTAGCAAAGGTGCTAAGAAAACAAATGATTTCCCTAGTAGAATTATATGATTACATTTTTTTTTCAAATCCTAAGTGTTTCTAAGTATACAAGTGACAAATTTGTGCCGAGCTATCCACCGCATGTGAGTAAGACAGGAAAGTGTTGATGCATGAGTTACCACGTAATATTGAACCAAGGTTTAGCATATCAATAAAATTAATGGAAGTCCTAGAAGAATGGACGGAGAATGGTAGAGTTTAGCGCAATCACCATTTAGATATAATTATGGATGTTAATAACCTTAAATAGATAATGGATTATGTCAGAAAGTGTGGTTTGCGATAGCAATCGCGTGAAGGTTAAAATGGGACATGATCTATAAAATGATTGCAATCTCATGTGTATAAGATATTTCATAAATAATAAAAGAATATAGATAATCTAAGAATCTCAAGAGTCTGGTAATCACTTCCTAACACACTCAGGACGTGTGATCTTGGGTGATATGCTATGGTTACTCCATATAGCATGGCTAGTATGGTCATCTTGTTTCAAGTTGGATTCGACAGTATTTTTGACTTTCTTTGAATACTATTTTGTGACCTAGGGGCTAGTACTTTCTTTTTATTTTTTTATTTTTTTTATGATGAAAGGACCACTAAATTTATGTTTCTTTTTATTGGAGCTATGGCACTTGCCGTGTTGCTAATTTAATATCTTTCAATTGCCGGCACTTTTTTTCTTTGATTGGACTTGGTAAAAGTAACTTTTATTTTGATCTTTCAAAGTGTCAAGTGGTCATTTTGACGTTATTATAGCTAGCCCTAGTGATGTGATTTGTGTAATGTCTATCATGTTCATTGAACCACTGATAGTGTGTCAAGGGAGAATATTGCATGGAGTGAAATTAGGCACACAGAATAAACAAAGAATGTTATTTTGAAATAAGGTAAAGAAAGGAATATTCTCCTAAATAAAATTATTTGCGAGTAATCTAAGAGAGGAAATTCATAACAAAAAATAAATTAAATTAAAATAAAAAGTGTGTGTGTGTGTGTGTGTGTGTGTGATCTAGACCTAATGAATTGCGAAAGTGATGATAATTGCAGACTGGTAAATTTGGCATGTGTATGGAGATGATTGCATGGATGAGATCAAAAGAAATAATAATTATTAATTTTCATCACTCTCTTAGAATGGGATGGTTATGTACCTTAATGTCTGGGTTTTGCAAATAATGTACCTATGAAACTAAAACCTTGGTTCCTAGAAATACCAAGCATTGTGGGCTCTAGGAGTAGAAAATTTCCCTACTTATGGGTAGATTCAAAGAACTTAAACTTGATTATTCCTTGTTTCCTAAGGATGTTGGAAGGAATCATGCACCTAGGGTGGTTTACCAAATATGTAATTAACCCCCTTGTGAGGCACCTTGATGTAAAATAAGTAGATTCATTATGGATAAATTGTTATGTCGATTCTCTTTAATGGCGAGCATGGATGACAATTGCAGTGGGATAAACATGTTTTACATGAACCCTTAATAAGTATGACTCCTAGAAATTAATAAGTAAACTATCATGTGTAACCTTGATTATGGGAGTTGATGTGTGTTATTGATATAATTTGGATGGTGCATTAACGTAAGTTGTTGAAATATAGAATTTTGTAAACACCTACCTGAGATTGAAGGGAAATGTAAGAATTTAACCTTATGAAGATAGTAAGCTAATTAAAATAATAAGTTGGTTTTGGTAATGCATCTTTCTAGTAGGCAAGATAAGATTTAGAGTAACCTATGGAAATTGTGGGAAATGTTATGTCCCTATTTCGTATTCTGCTCATGCGACTTCCAGGAGTAAGTCGATCTCTAGGGGACGAGGATGTAGAGCCCCTCGCCGATCAAGCTCCGATTAACTGAGTTGACCATGCTTGACCTTACTAATAAATGCTATAATTCAATAGGATGGGCTATGTTAGATGGATAGATTGGTGAGAAAAGTAATTGAACCAGGTTACGGAATCATTTCACCTTGAGGTGTACATTTTGATGTGTAATGGATACATAACTTTATATGATTCTAGAATATGATAACTTTGAGATGATGTATGTCATTATTGGATTTGCAGGACTTTACTATGATGATAGAAATAGGATGCATGTCTTATGTATGGATCAAAATTATGAGGATTATGACAATTGCTTATCTGGATTTATTTGGATATAAGATATATAGAATTTTTAAATGTAAATTGTATGCAGAGTGTTTGATGTGTATTCTTATTCATGTGTTTAATATTATATGAGGTTATTTGGAATTACTAATGTGGAATTGAGATGCGCAGGAAAATTATCCATGTGACCATGGAAACATTATGGAGAACCAAACCTAGACCTATGTACGTTCATAAAACTAGGGGTTGTCTATTTGGAGAGACAACACCCTATATGTATCGTATTTTATTTGTGAAAGTAAATGTTGCGTGTGTGTTAAATTAAATTTATTAATTTCTGTAAATCCAACAAGAGACAAATTTCATGTGTAATTTTGTAATGTATTTTATTGTGTCACTTGACACATGTGTTGATTTATGTCTTGAATTTTAACTTGCCTCTTGAAGGGAGTTGTTTCAACCATAGCCTTTTCAAACATTTGAATGTGGTTCTAAATTTTCCTTGGGTAGAGAGTCTTTGGAGTGGTCAACTTCGGTTTGACCCGAAAGTTAACTTCAAATGGGTTTATAAGGGGTCAAATGGACTCCTAGGGGTAGTTTAAAGGTGTTTCCTAAAGTCCATAAGGTATTCCTATGGGTTAGGAGTATTTTTAGGTATGTGTCTACTCCCATGTGACTGTTTAGTCACCTCAAAAAGTGGGTTTCCTAAGGTGAGCGAAAATTGAAATTAGAAGGTGCCATCTAGGTTAGATAACTTTCCTTTTGATGTGACATCTTTTTCCCACTTTCTTTTACTTTTCCCTTTTCAGTTTTAGAAACCTATGAGAACTCTCACTGAGGTCTTTTTAGGCAAGAATGAGAGACTTTGTGGGTAATCACCCACTCTCCATTTTAGGGAGATCATGCAATTTTGGAAAAAAGAATAGTTTTGGGATAGAATTTTGGCTAAGTGTAGAAGGAAGAATGGTGGAATTGGGCTGCTCATCCTCAAACTAGCTCTAGCAAACCTTTGGGTAGATTAAAGGTCGGATTTATCTTCTCCCTTTCATGTTGCATGTTTGTGTTGGAAAGATTACTTGTATGTAAGAGTTGGTTTCTTGTATTTTCTTTTGTAAAAAATTATTATGCGACCTTTCTTTTATTCTTTTATGCATTTCCTGTGATTTGGGAGTAACCAAGGCCTTCTACTCTTAGGAGAGTAGGATGGTCTTGCGGGTGGTAGAAGTTTGATAGCCCTCAAGTGAGAGACTCTCTTTATGAGAGCGAACTCAAGGGGTGTATATGTTACCCTTGCTGCATGGCTTGGTTTGTGCATTTGGGGATCATAAGGTGAGAAAGTATGGCATGAATGCCTTGGGGGGCATAAGGAATGTGGGGTTAATGAACTTATGAAATATCTTTGTTTGTCATGAGGTGGCATTGTGATCTACCATTCTTGCAGTCTCCCCAGGGTATTTGGTCCACTACCACCCATGTAAAATCATCACATTTTGTGATGGAGTGTAGCCTTGGTTGGGAAAGTGTTTGCTATATGTTTTTCCCTTGCTTGTTGTGTTTGCATGTCTATAACCTGTCTAGGGCTTGGTTCTCCAAGCTCAAGGGTGGCTTCTAGTAAGCCTAGGCTGGGAGGTGAGCACTCCATGGTCAAGCCTTATGATTTATTTGCAGGTTGTTTGGAAAGGAAAGAAAAAGTCAAGCTAGGAGTTGCTATTTTTTACTTGGTTTGTAGAAAAAAGATTAAGAAAAGGGATGCTATATATTTCAGTTGTAGAAATGTAAATAAAAAGCTGCATGTCATATTTACTTTAAAAAAAAAAAAAGAGAAAATGTATCTATTTTATTTAAAGTCCTCATTTAATAGAAATGAGAGACTAGTTGGGTATCTCACCCATTTGTAGTGTTGGCTATATTGTGTTTTAAATACACTTTAAGGAATTGCATTATTTTTATTAAGTATTATTTTGTTGCAAAAATGAAATGTTATCTTGGATTAAGTTCCCTATAGTTAATGAAATAATACTTGTAGAATGCATGTTAGTTTTGAAAATAAAGGTTCACTCTATCTCCTTATGCATATTGAAAAAAAAAAGGGAAATGAGTAAAGTAGAAAGCTTGCATGTTAGTAAAAGAAAATTTTGCATTTAGTTCTAATCATTTATTTCCAAAATACATATCATGGTTTAATAGATTTAACATGCATACCTCTAAGGTCAATTTAAATGATTTCTAGGTTAATGCAATTGTTGTTAAAATTTATTAAATTCTGTTATTTTTTCCTTGATTTATTGCAGAAAATAAATCTAAAATTAACATGTCTATCTCTAAGATTTATTTCAATGTTTTCTAATCTAATATAGTTGCTGCTTAAATTTATTTAATTCTGTCATTTTACTTAATTGCAAAAAATAAATCTAAAGTTGATTAGTCTATCTCTAATTTTAGCTACATGGTATTTAAAGAAAAAAAGAAATACATTTGTTTTAAAATCTGAAAATTTTATTTAATATGTTTAAAAGTTCAAAACGAAAATAATATATATTTGCATAGCAAAGTCAGCCCTAGTTATCTTATGCATCTAATATATATATATATATATATATATTAAACAAAACAAAACAAAATAAAATAAAGAAATTTTAAATTTTTTTTTTTTAAATAACAATTGAGGGTTTTCGGGGCCGACGGCTTGAGCTGCCACTGTGGCTACCCACAGTGGGTGGCACGGGGGTCGTCGTTGTGGGCAACCATAGTGTCGGCTCGAGGGCCTCCCACTGTGGGTAACCACAGTGGCATCCCGAGGTAACCACCACCCGGCGACCTAAGTAACCCTCCAAATCCTCCGTCGAGATCCTCCATGGCCGCCGCTTGCCCTCGGCCCTGCACAATAGTATAAAACTATAACCTGGTTCGGGTTAGGGTAGGATTTTAATACAAAGAAAAATATAGAATGAGAAAAAAAATATAATAGTAAGGTTAGTAGGAATTCCTTGTTTTATGATTCATAATTTTAGGGTTTGTGGTTATTCTATTATTTAGGAAACAAAAGAATTTTATATATATATATATATATATATATATATATATATATATATATATATATATATATATATATATATATATATATATATATATATATATATATATATATATATATATATATATATATATACACATGATTATATATATGCATGTAAAGGTCTAATTTTTAGATTATTAATTTATGATGTATTTATATTTTATATATGTTTATATAAACATATGGGCATGTAAATATTCGAATATGATGTTTTTTTTTAAATTTAAATATCTTTTATAGTGTAATCTTTTAGGAAATTATATTGACTTTATAAATTATTTGACTTTAGGGGATTATTTAGTCCACCTAAATCTAGGCTATTCCAGACTAAATTTTATAGATAAATTCACATTATGGATTTATTGAGCCCTTTAGTCAAATTTTAGCATTATTATAATTATTGTTAAAATAAATCATGGGATTTAAAAATCCAATTGCTAGAGTTAATTTAATTAATTCCTCTAATAATTAAAAAGATTAATTGAGATCAATAAATATCTCTTGTAAATTAATTCAGGGGTTTTCACTTAAATGAATTTATTTATTTATTAAATGGTGAGATAATTATAATTCCCTTGGAAGAGGATATCATGGTGGAATTATTTATATTCGAAAACAAGTCCAAGACCTTGGTCTTGCGAACTCATTTAGCCTAGATGGAATCTTATACTAAATAAAGCAATTAACATTTTAACGTTTGACACTTCAAATTTCAATTGCGCGATTAATTAATATTATTACATTAAAATCACATTTATAATTAATTTATAGGCGCAAGATTTAATCAAGTTATAAAGGAAGGATGTATTATCATGGATGGAGGAAACTTGTTAGGAGATAAATAATTATTATTGAATCAAGTAATTATATTAATGCCTATTAGTAGAAGTTGATCTAATTAAGAATTATAAATTGCAACTGTAATAAAGGTGACATTCGATGTGAATATATTATTGTCCTTATAAATTCATTTTGTTCCATTTGATTATATGAGTTATCGTAATTTGTTATGTTAGGAATATCCTAACTTTGTCGTCTAGGAGTTTCATAGAAACCTAAGGCTTCTAGATAAATTTGTTCTATTTTTTCACTCACATTAGAAAAACATTTTATTATAATTTAAGGTTCCGCTTGGAGCAACCTATTAAGTTGTCACATCTAATTAAGCATAGGTTGCATGTAGTTAAGTGTTCAAAAAAAAAATTGTTGTGTGTGTTTTTGCCCAAAAGTTTGGGCATGACAATGAACATCTATATACTCAAAATTAGATAAAGTACTTAAAATTGCTTCCAAGGCTTGAATGTTTTCTTGTTTATATTTAAGCTCATCCGATGTCAAGGGGTTGGTAGTAGGAAAAACATACTTGTTTACCACATGATTCCAATACTAAGCACCCAATCCTTTAATGTATATCTCCATCCAGTCTTTCCATATCCATTAGTTGTCCTTGGTAAACTTGGGATTTACTCAACTTGTTAAGATTTATGCACACAGAGGACCAATGCTCTTATACCAATTGTTAATCTTAGAGGATCTGGTTAATATTGAGAGGGGGGGTGTATCAGTATTAACAAAAAATTCAAATCCGAAACTCAACCATATAAAACTTTCACCAAATCAAATAATAACCAACGACAAAACCATTTACTAGTACCAATATCTGTTGATAATCGTCTGCTAATCTAATTTATCAAGTTTGCACATTAAGTGTTCATTAACCATGCATTAACTAAAAATAAAACATAGCAACACATAAAAAATATTCACTATATGAACACCATGTTTTCATAGGGAACAACCATGGTGGGAATGGGTACCCACTAAAATATGTGCACTCTTTCGAAATATGCCCTGTTAGGAGACTAACCTAGTTAGTAGCTTACAAAGATTCCCTGTTAGGAGTCACCTGATTAAGGGATTTAATCTAATGAGCCTTGTTAGGAGCTTTGACCTATTAGGATCAACCTTGCAAGAGGATTTAGAACTCAGATGTTGAGCCACCCTGTTAGGGGATTTACAAAGTAAGGCCTATTAGGACCTACCCGATTAAGGTATTTTGACTGCTGCAACTATTAGGGAACAACAGTGAATGATCTAGGTATAGAACTTAATTGCTTGCTTGATTAGATCCAATTCTACTCCAAATCTGCTACACTCTGGCTGATCTCTCAAACTCTAGTTCGGCTTCACAGTCTTCTCAAAACCACCAACACAACAAACATCAACTAAACCAACATAAATAACCTTTACAACTAGGTAGGTTACTAAACCCTAGATACATCAAGAATTTACAATGCAAATCATCTCAAATCATATCAAATCATCATACAAATCATTACAATATTTTACAAGACAATATCAACCATTGAGAAATCGTAACTCATCACAGCAACTCGATTTGATACAAAGTCAAACCCTTAGAACACTCTTCTAAGCACTTCATTGTTTCCCAAGAAATTCCATCTTCAAACACACCAAAACAACAATTTATCCATCTATGCGGGTTGTGCCACGTCACCTCCAACATTTGAAATTGATGTAGATCACTGCCAAATCAAAAATCATTACCGGTCCTTAAACCCTAGCAAAAATATAACAGAAATCATAAACATGACTTTCGGTAACCAAAACATGATGTAGTTCCATTTAGATACATATTACAATGATAAAAACTCACATTCCAAACCACAACACTTCAATCATCACCAATCGCCAAATCTAATAAAAACACTTCCTTATTTACCAGTTAAGGTCCTAATTCCCAGTTTCCTGTTTCTTTACCTGTAAGCTCTTTCTGGCTTCTGGTAGACCAAAAAGACTAAGATGACAAAATACAACATAGTAAACATTTGTTTCCATCAATGACAACACAAATAATTGATCAAAGTCATTCAATCGTTCAATCTCAATCTCTTCATCACAATGTCATCACAAATAGTCCTTTACTGGTTTAATCATCATTCTTCATCTACATCACTTATGCCAATCATGCCAATACAAATATATAATTATTTAATATTTTTTCTCAATATTATACAACTATTTAATAGTTTATTTTTTAAAACTTTCAATGCTACACAACACTATTTTCGAGATACAATATTGTATTTTTTTAATTTTTTTATCCCTATTCTTTGGTGGGTAACTTTTAATTTGACAAAGTGGTTAAAAATTAAGAAGAGGTAGTGATGTTTCACTTTATCCTTAAAAGTTGAATACTTTTAGTGTTGTTATATGAAAAATGTTATGCATGGATTATTTATTATATCTCAGTGAATTAATCTAGCCCTATTTACTAAGTTACATAGTGGGAGATTCACATGTTTTTTTGGTTGGAGGTACTTGAAGATCTTTTATAAAATCTATGTCCATTTGCTACCTACTTTAAATTTTGTACCACTATTATGTTCTCTATGTGATATCGTTTTCCACTTAATGTAAGCTTAATACAATTCTTGAGACCAAGTTAACATTTTTAGATCAAGGATGTATAAATGTAATGACCAAAGTGAATGATTGGGTTAAGGGTCAAATGAACAGCCATCAACAACTAATCTAGTGAGGACAAACACAAAACGTAATTTAGAAAAATAATAGATATCCTTTTCAGCATAATATATTATAATCACAATACATTATAATAACATGTTGACATATCTTTAAGATATTTGGTCCAAAATTCAACTTCTTAATATATTTAGAACTTTTATTTAATTACTTTAATTTTTTGATATAAAATAAATTTATCACAGCCAAGAGCGCTCTGCAACTGGTATGAATCCAAGAAGGTTGTCTATTCACCCTCCTTGGATTTCAAACCTGGCTTGTTGGCATTCATGTGAGTCCCTTGATGTCTTGTGTCATACGTGTGTGTGCTTGACGTCTTCCTCGTATCGCCTCCTTGGTGTTTGATTGATTTGTTTGTGGTTTTCTTGTGTTTCCTTCTCTTCACCTCCTTATTTCTATGGTCTTTTTTTCCCTTTGCATGTTTTTTTTTAACATATTCCTCCAGGGCTTAGGTAGACGATCGTGCCCCTTACCTGAGGTTTCTTGTGCAAAGGTGTATGGGTAGTGTGAATGATGGTGAGCCCAGTTGCAAGAATGATGAGGGGCATGTCATTAATAATAGTGGGGGTTTGGAGAATGAGGTTGTTAATTCGCAGAAGGGCAAGCATGAAAAGCTCTCATACAAAGTAGTGGTCTTAGAGCAATCAGCCATGGTTTGCCCTCCTTCTGCTAGCTTCGATGGATCATTCTACAGGAAGGAGCACATGGATATAGAGAACGGTCTGGGAGGGTCGTCAATTGATGGAGATAGACTCGGATCTGGTGATGGCAGCGTGACTGACGACCTCGGAGGGGGAGGAAATGGTAAGTCTCGTCCTCTCGAGTTGAAGACTCTTTCCTTGTCGCCAAATGAAGATATGATTAAAACCATTAGATCTAAGCAGTCGCGCTTAAGAAATATTGCAAAAAAATTTGTATGCATGGATAGAGAGTCTTTG